>NC_067493.1:33776441-34076441 GCF_947179515.1 Apodemus sylvaticus | reverse complement strand
TGCTTTTCAACGGTTTTCCCGTAGCGCTGGGTGTGAGCTCAGACCCTCGCCTACCGGAGAGCGCCGAATCCCAGCCCTCCTCATTTGCTAAGTGAGCTGCACTTGCCATGAGCTGGCCGAGCCATCTCCGCTCCTGCTCCATCAGAGGCAGGTACTGGACTGCAGCAGCGCCTTCCACGAACACGCTCGGGACTTCAGCCTCCCGGGGCTGACCTGACCATCCAGTGGGTCCCTCTGAGTCTACCTCCCCCACATCTGAAGGATCCCTCCTTACAATCCCTCTTTGGGGCTGTGGCTCAGCTAGTACAGGCACCTCCCGTGCAAGCCTGGTGACTTGACTTTGGTTCTTGGAACTCACTTAAAGGTACAGAAAGAGATGATTTTTTTTCAAAGTTGTCTTCTGATATTCACATGTACGCCATAGCACACCCCACATTACACATTAATAATAGCTTTTAATGAATACATTTAATTTTTCACTTTAATTAACTTTAAATTTTTAATTATTTTTAAAATTAATAAATATTTAAAAAATTATTTCTTGGGATGGGGGTGTGGCCTCAGCAACAAAGGACCTGCTTAGAATCCCCCAGGGAGGGACTAGGGGCGTGGCTCAGTGGTAGAGCCCCTGCCTAGAATCCCCCAGGGAGGGGCTGGGGGCGTGGCTCAGTGGTACAGCCCCTGCCTAGAATCCCCCAGGGAGGGGCTGGGGGCGTGGCTCAGTGGTACAGCCCCTGCCTAGAATCCCCCGGGGAGGGGCTGGGGGCGTGGCTCAGTGGTAGAGGCTCTCCCAGCATATCTAAAGCCGGGGATAAGATCCAGCAAAAAGATGTGGAAACAAAAAGTGAGAGAAGAGGGCTTCTGGCAGGGGGCAGTCCTGCTTCCTTCATGACAGACAGCCTTATTTATTAGTTCTTGTGGAGGAGGAGGAACTGCCCCTGGGCCTGGAGAGAGGAATGGAAAGGCATACCTGGAAGGGAAAGAGACCTGAGAATCAAAGGCAGAGTGAAGAAGGCTTCTCATGAAATCAAAAGGGAGCCAGTGACGCATTACGGGCGGCTGAGGAATCCTGAGGTTGGAAACGTACCTTGGTGATTTTTACATCTATTCCATGGGCCTGCTTGAGTGAGGTTCTTTGTACGCTGCGGAACACTGTGGCATTGATTTTCTGTGCCTGGATAGGGTCAGGCCCCTCCAGGTGCCAACCTTTCTCTGTAAACGCTCAGCGGGGGTGGGAGTGGGCGTGGGTGGGGGAAGGGGTAGGCTCCACTGAGCAGCAGGCCGGGTGGGGGATGCGTGTATGTGAAGTTGGTGGTGCACAGCCAAGGAGACACAGGCAGCCAGCGGGTCAGGGTGCTTCTGTAAGCCAGGCCATGGAGTCTTGCCATCTGTGGGTGAGAACCTGAGCTGGCTGGGCTGTAGAAGGGTCCAGACGCTCCCTGTATTTCCAGCCAACACCGTGCTTAAGATGCCTCCCACCCCCTCCCCGGGAGTCTGGCCGCCGTGAGCAGCTGGACCTGGGGATGCCATCATCAGGTCTGCTGTCCATGCCAGTGGGGAGGGAGGTCCCCGTGTGTCACAGTCAGGAGTTACCGAACTGGGTTTCGTGTTCTGCTCTCTGAACACAGCCTGGATGGGGGTTGCACTCAGAATTGCAGCTTGCAGACCTGCCTGGGCCTCTGTTCTAGTTTCCTTCCTGTTACTGAGATTAAGCACTCTGGCCAAAAGCAATTGAGGGAGGAAAGGACTGATTTGGCTTACCCTTGCAAGTCACAATCCATCATCTAGGGAAGCCAGGGTAGGCACTTAAGGCAGGAACCTCAAGGTTGCCTTGCTATTCTAAGCAACAACATTACCTCTGACCAGGGACCTCACTTGAGCCCGTGGTAATGGTAGATGAATGCTATCTGGCTCCTCATACAGCCCAGAACTACTTGACTACAAAATATGTGCCCCCCACAGTGGGCTGAGCCCTCCACATCAATTAATAATCATAACCACTTCCTCATAGACACGCCCACAGGCCAATCAGATCTAGGTGGTTCCTCAACCGATTCTTCCTTCTCAGGTGACTCTAGGCCGTGTCAAATTGGCAGTAAAAGCTAACCAGAAGTTCATGGGAGGGAAGAGACCCCGCAAAACCCCCAACTCCCATGGCCTGGGTGCGACCCTGTCCCTCAACCAGATGAGTCTTTTTTTCTAATCAAGTGTTTGTCACTTACATTTCCTCTACAGGGCACACCGGTGCAGACTGATCTCAGTCCAGGCTACCTGCTGTGTACTGCCGCTCCATCTTGTCCAGGTGGCAGGGGTTCCTTTAATAATTATCACTGAAGGGGCTGGGGAGGTGCTCAGCAGTCAGCTCTTCCAAAGGACCCGGGTTTCATTCCCAGGACCCACAGGAGAGCTCATGACATCTGTAAGCCCAGTTCCTGTGGATCCAATACTCTGCCACCATGGGTACCAGGCACACACATGGTGCTCATGAACATAGAGCAGCTCACAAACACGGGGTAAACACGTACACGTAGGCAAAACACACACACACATACAAAAATCACTTTTAAAAGTATCATACTTGTGGTGGCCTTTAATACCAGCATTTGGGAGGCAGAGGCAGGTGGATCTCTGTAGACAATTTGGTCTACATTGGAACTTCCAAGCCAGTCAAGGCTATGTAGTGAGTCCCTGTCTCATACAAAAATTATTACTGATATTACTACTTTGGTGGTATTGGTGATTAAACTTAGGGCCTCCTCCATGCTAAGTTCATGGGAGGGAAGAGACCCCGCAAAACCCCCAACTCCCATGGCCTGGGTGCGACCCTGTCCCTCAACCAGATGAGTCTTTTTTTCTAATCAAGTGTTTGTCACTTACATTTCCTCTACAGGGCACACCGGTGCAGACTGATCTCAGTCCAGGCTACCTGCTGTGTACTGCCGCTCCATCTTGTCCAGGTGGCAGGGGTTCCTTTAATAATTATCACTGAAGGGGCTGGGGAGGTGCTCAGCAGTCAGCTCTTCCAAAGGACCCGGGTTTCATTCCCAGGACCCACAGGAGAGCTCTACCTGCGCCATGCCCCCTTACCCCAGCTCTTCCCTGGGGATCACTGGATTCTGAGGTACCTCTGAGCTGTGCATCCACTGTCTCTACTCTCTTCTTTGAAATAGGGTATTCATTCATTCATTCATTCATTTATATTTGTTTTTTTTTTTTTTTTGAGACAGGGTTTCTCTGTGTAACCCTGGCTGTCTTAGAACTCAACTCTGTAGACGAGGCTGGTCTCAAACTCACAGAGATCCACCTGCCTCTGCCTCCCTGAGTGCTGGGATCAAAGGCATCCAGATAGGGTCTTGATAAGTTACTTGGGAACTTGTCCTCCTGCCAAGGCAGGTCTTGAACCTGAATCCCTCCCATTTCAGTTTCCTTAGTAGCTGTGACTACAGGCCTACAGCACCAGATCCATCCCATAAGGGTTTCCCAGTGGACAAAAGCCTTGCTGAGACCTAGGCTGAGTGAACAGGTAAGGAGCCATCTTACTGTGGGCTTCTATGATGCCCCACTCTAGACCCTCCGCAAGGGTTCTGAGGTTCCCCATCACTGCCCCAAGTCTGCAGTCACCTTGGATTGCAAGGACAGCAGAGCTTTGAAGACAGGTCACCTAGGGTGAGAACGGCTTCCAAGCAGAAACAATCACCTGAACCAGTGTGTTCCCTCAGACACTGACTCCTGAGGATGACCTCACAGCTGCGACAATGTGCTCTTACCAGGTCTGCTTAACCACGCATGCCTGTAGCTCGCACCGATTGTCCCTCAGATTTTTTTGTTTGTTTGTTTTTTGGATTTGGTTTTTTCGAGACAGGGTTTCTCTGTATAGCCCTGGCTGTCCTGGAACTCACTCTGTAGACCAGGCTGGCCTCGAACTCAGGAATCCACCTGCTTCTGCCTCCCAGAGTACTGGGATTACAGGTGTGCGTCACCACTGCCCGCCTTGTCCCTCAGATTAAATGTAAGGTTTATGTCAGTACCCCAAAAACAGTCTTGGGGTCCCTAGATCCTTTCATCTGTCTCTTTCAGATACAAACCTTGGTTAAAGTTCTCTGCTTTCTCCCAGCATTCTCTTTAATCGTACTGAGAAGGCGGCCAAGGCGAGTTTGTTAGGGCTTTTCAAGCCAGGGCTCTAACCACAGGGGTCTCAGGAGACAAGGGGCTTTTCCTAGAAAGAAGCTCAGTCTGCTAAGTCCTTGCCACCTGATAAGAACCAAGTTTGGTTTCCAGAACCTATGTTAAAGAGTCAGGCATGGGGACCTGGAGAGATGGCTCAGTGGTTAAGAGCACAGACTGCTCTTCTGAAGGTCCTGAGTTCAAATCCCAGTAGCCATATGGTGGCTCACAACCATCAATATCGAGATCTGACTCCCTCTTCTGGAGTGCTTCTTTAGACAGCTACAGTGTACTTACATATAACAAATAAACAACTTTTAAAATTATTTATTATATGTAAGTACACTCTAGCTGTCTTCAGACACTCCAGTAGAGGGAGTGTCAGATCTTGTTAGTGTCAGGCATGGTGGCTTGTGCTGTAACCCCAGGCTTGGGGAAGCAGAGAGAGGCAAACCCCTAGAGTTTGCTGGCCAGCCTGTCCACCCAAAGCCATGAGCTTTAGTTTCAGTGAGAGACCCTGTCTCAAGAAGTAAGATGCAGCTGCCTGTGGTGGCATAAACCTTTAAAATAAGCACTCTGGAAAGAGAGGGAGGGGAATCTTTCTGAGATCGAGACCAGCCTAGCCTGCACAGCAAGTTATAGGCAGCTAGAGTGAGATTCTGTCTTTTAAAAAAGTCACCAGCCGGATGGTGGTGGCACACGCCTTTGATGTCAGCACTTGGGAGGCAGAGGCAGGCAAATCTGTGAGTTCGAGGCCAGTATGGTCTACAGAGTAACTTTCAGGACAGTTAGGAGTATATATTAAGACCCTGTCCCAAAATAATTTTTCCAGAGTACTGGAGGAATGAGCCCCTGTCTGTTTTAGGTCTGTGGAGGGAGGGGTCCACCGGAGTCAGGACACACACCATACCCTTGTGTGCTGCCTGCCTCTACTGCCACCCAGGTCTTCTCCCTGCCCTGGAACTGTGTGCTGGGGACCTGTTCCACTCCAGGTGTGTGGCTATTACATTCCTGACTGTGGTACAGTGAGTGTCCCAGAGGCCAACAGCTGGGACTGATGACATGGCGTGGGCTATGTCGCCCCCTATCGCCTGATGTGCTCACATGAGTCAGTTTGATCCTGTGGACTGGGTCCTGAGATCCTTCTTTCTATGGTGTGCGTGTGCGTGTGTAGATGCCATGTATCCCATGTTGCAGAGCAGAAGACAACTTACAGGAATTGTTTCCACAACGCTGACCCTGTGGCTGAAACTCAATGACCAGGCTTGACCACATGTCCTGATACCTTGTGCTAGCTCACAGTCCCTCAAATTCTGTTTTTGAAAGAGACAAGCAAGACTGAGGTAGGAGGGTAGAAAGCTTGAGGTTACCCTGGGTGAGTGAGATTCTGTTACTATAAAAACGCAAAGAAGGGCCGGGTGTGTAGTTTAGCTGTATGTGTTTCCCAACATGCACCAGGTGCTCAGTAGTTGACAAAAACAACCAAACCAAATTAAAGCAGCAACCGGTGGAGCAATGGGGTGGGATCTGAGGGCTGGGCGTGTTTCAATGCAGAACACTGGTGAGTGTGAGTGGGCACTCGACACTTGTACTCACTTCAGGCCCACCGGTGCCCCAAGACCTTCCTTCCCTGGGACTCACAGGCTCATTCTGAAGTAACCCTGGGGATCGTTCCACTGTGGTTAGAGCAGGCCCTGGGAGGGGATCATCCTACTCTGTCTGACCAGGAAGATGGTTCTGGAAGCTTCTGGTCCTTTCCAAGGCAGCCTTTTCCATCCTAGGTGAGTGTGGCTCAGCCTGCTCACGCGGCTGCTCACGGTGGTCACACAACGGTGGCAGGCTGAGCTGAAGGAGGACAGCAGAGCCCAGACCTCTGGCTGCCCAGAGGTGGCAAGAGCTGTCCATTACCTGTTCCCACGTTACCCAACAAGGAGTCTGGCTCTGTGGCATCCACATGTGCACGTCTCACAAGAACACACAAAGACTATGAAGCATGGGGAAGGGACAAGTGACCGACACAACGTTGTGAAATGGGGTGTGAGCAGTTTGATCGTCTGAGCAGGAAGTTAGGAAGGGGAGATCAAAGCCCAGGGACCCGCCTCACCTGAGAAGGGAGTAGTACAGCTGGAAATGGTGGGTCATGCCTGTCATCCCCGCTACTGGAAGGCCGAGACACCAAGATTTCAAGTTCGAGGCTTATCTTGGCTCAGAATAAGTTCCAGGTAAGCCTAGGCAACTTAGGAGACCCTGCCTAGCAACAGAGTTAAAAAAAAAGGGGGGGGGTTGGCTGGAGAGATGGCTCAGCAGATAAGAGCACTGACTGCTCTTCCAGAGGTCCTGAGTTCAAATCCCAGCAACCACATGGTGGCTCACAACCATCTATAATGCTATCCAATGCCCTCTTCTGGTGTGCATGAAGACAGCTACAGTGTACTCACATACATAAAATAAATAAATCTTTTTTAAAAAAACGCTGAGATATAACTTAGTAGCAGAAAAGTTGCCTAGAATCCCCCAGTGAGGGGCTGGGGGCTTAGTGGTTCAGTGGTAGAACATCTGCCTAGAATCCAGGAATTTAAGGCTATTCTGGTCAATTACATAACAAGATCCTGTTTCAAAGAGCAAACAAACAAAATGGGAAGCTAAAAGAGGGAATTCAGCTTTGGTTCATGAACTGTAACAAGATCACTTTGATTGTGTTATATAGCCTTGCATGCTCTCCTGTTCAGATATCAGAGGAGTAGCTGATGTCAGGGCAGGGGGACATGTGGGACCTCACAGTGCTTGCTGGAGTGCTTGTGTGAGAACAACTGCTTGTGGGCCATCCTGTGGCATTCAGCAGGGAGAAAATCACCAGGGCACCTCTAGCAGGTGCCTCATACTGTGTACCCAGCTGTGGTCACAGTGACCCTTATTCTTTAGCAGATGTGAAGTGCTCCCTGGGGTAGCCTGGGGTCGCCATGCTGTGGCCTTTCCCCAGTTCCTGGGAGGAATCTGAAGAGCTGCTTTGTTGCATCCCAGGCGTGGCTTAGCCACTGTGACATGACACCTGACATCATCAAAACGGCTTACCCTTGTTCATGGTCCAGGGATTCCAGTGCACGGTCAGCTGGTGGGGAGAGGGAAGCAGGCAGCAGCTGGGTGACGAGATGCAGCCAGGCTGCTCACTTCATGGTGGCCAGAGAGGACAAGAGGAAGAGCCGGGGCCAGGCTGGTCCCAATCGGGGCATTCTCCCAACCAGCTAGGAACTCATCAGTGGGTTGACAAGGATGACCTGGTGTCCCCTCAGGAGTGCCCTAGCTGGGGACTGAGACTTCAACACAGGAGCTTTTCACCTAAAGGACACATCCAAATAATAACAATGGTACAGGATAAACATCCTTCCATCCAAATAGTAACAATGGCACAGGGTGAGCATCCTTTTAGCCCAGTGTCACTGTTTTAGGAGACTCCTAGAAATGGCAATGCTGGGTTGTATTCTGAGTGTCTTCTTTTTATATTTAAAGTTCTTACTTTTAATTATGTGTCTGTGTGTGCATGGGAGTGTTAGATACCCGTAGAAGCCTGAAGATGGTGTTGGACCCCAGGAGCTAGAGTCACAGGGAGTCATGAGCTGACATGGGTGCCGGGAAGTGAACTTGGGTCCTCTGGAAGAGCAGTACTCACTTTTAACTACCAAGCCATCCTCTTTGAAACTGGGTCTCACTGTATAACCCTGGCTGGCCTGGAACTCACTATGTAGACCAGGCTGGCCTCAGACTCAAAGAGATCTGCCTGCCTCTGCCGCTTGAGCACTAGGATTAAAGAAGGTGTGTGCCACCGTGCTGACCTCTCCCCATTTTAAAAAGACATTTTGTGTGTATTTGCAGGCGCCTAGGTGATTCAACATCCAGGCAAACTGCCAATGAAGACTAAAGTGGCACAGTAAACTTGACTGCTCCACTGGACAGTCAGAGTCAAAGTTTTTTATCACAGACAAGAGAGAATAACCAGAGGCATCTGATAAATGTCCAGAGCACAGAGAAAGAAGTAGAGTGGGCATGACCAGTAGATTGACTAGAGACATGGGACAAAATAGTGGACATAGTGAGACAGACAGACAGACAGACAGACAGACAGAGACAAAGAAAGAGAGAAGAGGGTAGCCAGAGATAGTGTCCTGAGAAACATCCAGGTTATAAGAAGGGTAAGTAGGGGCTGGAGAGATGGCTCAGTGGCTAAGAGCACTGACTGCTCTTCCGATGGTCCTCAATTCAAAACCCAGCAACCACATGGTGGCTCACAACCATCTGGAATGAGACCTGACGCCCTCTTCTGGGGTGTCTGAGGAGATCTACAATGTACTTACTTATAATAAATAAATTTTTTTTTAAAGAAGGGTAAGTAGCTAGTGGGGAGGGAAGCCCCTGGGCTGGAGGGAGTTTGGGGTAGGGGGTGAGAAGGCGGGATGCTAGCATAGAGGCTTGGCCTCTGATATACAACCTCAGGTAGCCAGTTCTAAGAAAAATGGCTCCTTATGGCAACGGGACCAGGTCTCACAAGTTGCCCCGAGGAATGGCGCTCTTATCTCACCAATAGAAATCCCATAGTTCAGAGCCTGTGCTCATTTCTGGATATTTGACAGCCAAGACCTAGCAAAGACCAACAACCCCATCCAAATAGAGCCATTGTGGGCAGCCTGGAGTCCTAGAGGGATCCTAAGCACTAGACCAACGATGTGCATACTGAGCTGTAGGCCAGCCTGAGCTATAAAGTGAGACCGTCTCAAACTCCCACTCCTCCTGAGAAACATAACTAGGCAGAGGACCATGGGTCACCCCCGTAAGACTCAGCAGGATGTGGGAGTTGGGTCTGGGTCCCCTGAATCTGGAGAGACTGAGGGACATCTATCTGCTGCTGTATGAAGCCAGGGCACGGTCCAGGTTTGGAGATACAGGGTTGGGAGTGTCATGGAGGTTCTCAGGCCTCCTGCAGCTCCATCCTGAGGCTGATGGCAGCACCAACAACATCCAGGACAGAACCACTGGGACGTCATCCTGCCCCAGCTCCGATCATGTACCATCTTCTCCAGAAGGAGGCTGGTCTAGCCCGTCCTGCTCGGCTGATGGGCAGAGCTGGGGGCTTTGTTTGAGTCAGTGGCACACTAGTCTCCAGTGGGTATGTGGCCTCCGTGGGTCCTCATCTCACCTTGGAGTGCCTTTAGGACATGAGGAATGCCTGTGAGAGAAACAGGAACCTGGCTGGGGGAGGCATGAACGTTCACTTTCAAGCTGCAAAGCAGAGGCCAGTCAGCATTAGAAATGCCTGCCGGCTTGCTGTTTGAGCTCTTAGTGGGAAGGCAGGGTGGAGGACTGGTTGTGGTGGAGAGAAAGGCAGAAGAGCAGACAGCTTCCTGAAGGCTGGTCAGACAAGGGACCAGGGCCAGCGACAGCGACAGTGACAGCAATGTGAAGGGATGTTCAGGTTGGCCAGGCGGCCTTGGGGCAGGGTGAGCACTGTGTGAAAGGGCCTGCCTTGTCTATTCTGCTGGGAACCGAACAGCTGTGAGGCATTTGAGAGGGAGGAGGGGTGCTTCTGCTTCAGCCCCAAGAGGAAGCACAGGACACTGGGGGAGACTCTAGGGCTCCAGCAGGAAGACTAATTGGCTTTCAGCTTTCAATTAACTTGCCTGGCCACAGCTCCCCACAGAGAGGTGTCAAGTGTGCTCCTTGTCCAGGTGCACTGAGAATCTGTGGCTCTAGTAACCAGACCCCTGCTGCTCTCTGCAAATGTCTCCCTCTCCCTCTGCCTGACTGCCGACTTCAGGAGTTGAGCCCAATTCACACAACAAAGTGTACCGCATACTGCTAGGACAAAAATGTGTTTTATTTACAACAAAACAATTTTAACATAATTCTCTTCAAAAAACCCAACAATATACAAAGCCTTTCTATCTGTACTGACCCACTGACATCAGCAGTTGGAAAGGGGAGGGTGGTGAGGCAGGGAGGTAAGCCAAGAACTGACACACACACACACACACACACCTTTTCCGAGCAGTTCTCTGCTGTCGGGGACTACCCTTTGCTACTGTGTCAGCGCTGGCAGGTCTCTGTCTTCCGGGGGTGGCTGGAGCAGGCCACACTAGGGAACTCCACCATCCACAGCCACCGATCGATGGAGGAGTCCAGTCTTCTTGCAGTAACTGATACCCTAGGAATGGAACAGAGTGTGAGACGCAGGCCAGGCCCTGCGGTCTCAGAAGCAAGCAGCTACTGGCCAGAGTGTGGTGTCACACACATGTAGAGAGGAAGCCAGGTGGGTCTGTGGTTCAAGGAACAGGCATAGTTCCCTGATGGGTGACACAGGAAGTCACATGCTGTTAAGTATGGCCTCCTTGATGGCTTCAGGAAACCAGAACCATGAACACAGAAACAACAACAAAATATATAGGTTTCAACCTCAATGTAAGGTCAAAACATTTTCTAGATGAGGCTCCACCTGTACACATAAAATAAAAATACATAAAAATACATTTTTTGTGTACAGGTGTACAGGTGTTTTGCCTGCACATATCTGTGCAGAATTTGCATACAGTACCAGTAAAGTCCAGAGCTTTTTGAACAGGCAGCTGTGAATGGTTATGTGGGTGGTAGGAGTTGAACCAGGGTCTCCTGGAAGAGCAACCAGTGCTCTTAAGCACTGACCCATCGCTAGCGCTCAATTTCTCTTCTTGTTGTGTGGAGACTGAGGTCAACCTTAAAGGTCATTCCTAAGGGGCTATGCAACTTAAGCTGTGTTTTCTTTTTTGAGACAGGTTCTTACTATGTAGACCAGGCTGGCCTTCAATGTACAGAGATTCACCTGCCTCTGCCTCCCAAGTGCTGGGATTAAAGGATTGCTCCACCATGCCTAGTCCTGCTTTACTTTTAGACCCGGATTGTCTCATTGGTTGGCCTGGCGTTCAGTGATCACCTGGCTTTTTTGCATGGGTTCTTAGACTGTTTGCTAAGGCTGAGTATCTAAAGTGCTGATACAGGTAGTTCTTCAAGGCATTTGTTATTTCCAACTGTTTTTCAAGGAGCACATCTCTTTTTTAAAATTTATTTATATGAGAACACTGTAGCTGTCTTCAGAAACAGCAGAAGAGGGCATTGGATCCTAGTAGAGATGGTTGTGAGTGACTATTTGTTGCTGGGAAGAGAATTCAGAACCTCTGAAAGAACATCCAATGCTCTTAGCCTCTGAGCCATCTCTCCAGTCCCCATATATCTTTAAACTATTTCAAGATGGAATGGTGCCCCTAAGGCCACCCATGGGAGCCACTTTTCATGGGTTCTACAAGCCCCTTGAATGGTCTGAATTCCTCTCAATGTCAACATCCACATTAGAGGTGCAGGACAACTTTTCCATGATCACTGATCTTCCTATGCACAGTGGTATGGGGCAGAGGCACATCTATACGGAGGCCCAGGCTCCCCTCCTCCTATACAATCTGGAGGGAACTGAGCTGGCATACAGACAGTTGTCTGAAGCACTGTGTATGAAGAGCTGCTGCACACTGCCTTCACTGTCTGAAAGCCTTTCATTAGCAAGTATCCCATCAAGCAGTCGCTTAGGGGAAGCAATGCTGTGTTCAGGAAGCTGCTGCCTGTACAGAGGCACAGCACACTTACTCCTGCCCATCAGAGCAACTGCACAAACCACAGTGACTCAAACCGGGAGGAGAGGAGAAATGGGTCTTTATGCGAGAAGGTACGTGGTAAAACTTTTGATAAAAAGCCCTTAGTGAAATAATTTCTTTAAATTGATGTTGAAAAGAATGCCTGAACTCAAAACCAGCACCATGGTCAAAGTCAGAGGGGCGATGGCTCCACTGCAGGACCACAAGATAGGCCTGTAGTTTCATTCCTCACAGCTGATCAGGGAGGACAAGGGTGGGAAAACCCTGCTAATTAAGGTCCAAGTCCACCATTGACTGAATAACCTTCTGGAGCTTAGCACGTAATGGAAGATGCCCTTCCTTGGCAGGGTTTCTTCTTCTCTGACCTTGTCTGGGGAATTCAAACCCCCTACACATGCCTCTACCTGAGGAATGTCATGAAGCCTTAGATTACAGGATTAACTCCGTTTCTTCTCATAAGAATGCACTCAGCTGGCGCCTGAGATGGCTACAATGCTTCCCCATGCTAATTTGGTACGAGAGCCTGCAGCCAACAGCCTTTGCTCATCCTGGATGCTTCTCCTCCTCAGCCCCCAAATTATATAAGCCTTGAATCACCCCCACGAGAAGTTGACGTGATCCCCTTAGATGGTGCTGGTGTGATCAATCACCACATACACTCACAGAGTTTCTGAACCTGCTGGTCATCTCTGCTCCCGTTGCCTTCTTGGACCAGTACTGGCCTATGATCCCCAAGGGCAGAGAGAGTCACAGACAAGTTCTGAATAAAACAAGAATGTTAACTTGGAGGAGGAGGGAGCAATCCCAGCTCAGAATGCCGATGTCCAGTGCATCCTGCAAAGCTGCTGACATACTACAGCTGACAACTCTCAGGTAGCCAAAGCAAGAGTCTGAGAGAGAGAAGATCAGTGGACAGTGTTTACCCCATAAGCCTAAGAACCTGCTTGATCCTTAGCACCAAGACATACCCCCCCCCACTGCCTATAGAGACCAAACAACAAAACCACCACCACCACCACAGTGCAGGTCAGTGGGACATACACATTTGCAACCCCAGAGCTGGGGAGGTGCATATAGGTAGGTTGCCTGAGACTTGCTGAGCAGACAGCCTAGCCAAATGGATAGCATCAGATTCAGTGACAGACCTCGTCTCAAAAACAAAACAAAACAAACACAAAACAATAAGGTAGATGTGGGGTATGGTGACACAACCCTTCAATCCCAGTACTTGGAAAGACAGGTAGATCTCTGAGTTCAAGGTTAGCTTGGGCTACACAGTGAGACCGCATTTCAAAGACAAAACAAAACTGATGGTTTAAAGAGAACATGGCACATAGGCTCAGAGGTTTGAGTACTTCGTCCCTAGTTATTTGGGAGGTGTAAGAGGTGTGGCCTTGCAGGAGAAAGTATGTTAATGGGGAGGATTTGAGGTTTCGAAGCCATGTGCCAGTTCCAGTTCATTCTCTTTACTCCTTGCTTACAGTTAGTTGGAGAGGTGAGCTCTCAGCTGTTGTAGTCGCCATGCCTGCTGGCTACCACACTGCTGTGATGTGATGGACTCTTCCCCCTAGGAACTGCAAGCCCAGATAAACCTTTCCTTCTTGCTCATGTTATTTTTTTAAGGTTTATTTATTATGTATGTTTATGAGGACACTGTAGCTGCCTTCAGACACAGCAGAAGAGGGTGTTGGATCCCATTACAGATGGTTGTAAGCTACCATGTGGTTGCTGGGAATTGAACTCAGGACCTCTGGAAGAGCAGCAGGTGCTCTTAACTGGTGAGCTATCTCTCCAGCTCCCCAGTCATGGTTTTATCACAGCAACAGGATCCAGACTAATAAAACAAGAAGTGCAAGGCTGCAGAGGTGAACACTGCAGAAGACAGCTATAGAACAGAATCCCTGACGGTAACAAGGGGGTGACCATCCAATGGGAAGGCAGGAGAGACGCTCAGAATTCAGAACACATATTGTGCAACTGTGAGAACAAGAGTACAAACCTCAGAAACACAAGATTTATACTATTTCCTTTATTTTGTTTATTTGTCTGTTTTTTTGAGACAGTGTTTCTCTGTGTAGCCCTGGCTGTCCTGGAACTCACACTGTAGACCAGGCTGTCCTCAAACTCAGAAATCTGCCTGTCTCTGCCTCCCAAGTGCTGGGATTAAAGGCATGAGCCACTAATGCCTGGCAGTACTGTTTTATTTTAAAGACATCTTTCATTTTCTTCATATAAAAGTTCTATAAAGGCGGGCAGTGGTGGTGCATGCCCGTAATCCCAGCACTCTGGGAGGCAGAGGTAGGCGGATTTCTGAGTTCGAGGCCAGCCTGGTCTACAGAGTGAGTTCTATAAGGAATCCCATGACTTCCCACACAGTCTTTTCTCTCTTAGTACACATACTTTACGGTACTTGTAGCTGGATTTTTCCTATTTGTGGGTTCTTTCTTCCATTCTTCTCTATCCCTTTTCTTTCACCCTTTCAACCTCCTAACACTAGATAAGAAAAGGATAGAGGGGGAAGGCAAAGATCTCTGAATTAAGTCAGGAGGCAGTGAATTATCATTAGACTACTTCCTGCTTATTAAGGGTATAGAGTTCCTTGGTGCATGCTTCATCTTCACTGTTAGGATATCTAATTATCTTCTTCTCCTCTTTCTCTTCCTCCTCTTTTTTTGGAGCATGACTACTTAACAAACCAACAATAACAACAACCAACCTACTAACAACCCTCTTCTAGGGCCCTAGCAGTTATATATTCTCTAAAAAGTCCTCAGAAGGGTTGGAGAGATGGCTCAGCGGTTAAGAGTACCTAGTGCTCTTCCAAAGGTCCTGAGTTCAAATCCCAGCACCCACATGGTGGCTCGCAACCATCTGTAACAAGATCTGACTCTCTTCTGAAGTGTCTGAAGACAGCTACAGTGTACTTACATATAATAAATAAATCTTTTTTTAAAAAAAAGTCCTCAGAATTCCAAACATCACACAACTGCAGAAATTGCAACTGGCAAAATCATGCCTCTGTTAGGGCACAAAGTAAATCATACTCAGCTGCTGTGGACAATCTGAAGCAGCCCTTTCTCCCCACCTAGGTTTAAAATAAAACATGTTCCTATAAGGTGTCTATGTTTTAAAGAAATCAAACTCTCCCTGCAGAGAGCAGCCCCGTTTGCCAGCACACGGCAGGCAGACCCAGTCTCTTCTCAGCAGCAGCTGCGGCTGCTTTCTCCTTTATCAAGAAGCCAAAGCTCTCTGAAAACAATTTCAATAGTCACAGACTTAAAGCCCAACAACCATCTAGACTGAATGTCAGTCCTGGGCCGCCCTCCCAAGGAGCCAATCTCTGTGGTCCTTATCCTAATAATCTTTGGCAAATGGATATAATCCACATACATCCTTTTAGTTGTTTTAAGTTTGTTCATGTTTGCACTGATACCTCTACATGCTTCCTCTCTTCTATGGCTGACACATGAGTCTGTGGAAGCTGTTTGCAGACACTGCTTTCTTTGTAACAGGCATCCCCAAACAGATTGAAACAAACAGTGTTTACATATGCAAAACTTTTATGTGCCTTTTGCCAATTTTGTGAACTTCATGTCTCTCATGGCATTCATATAAGCCTTAACACAAGTCATAATTAATGCCTCATTTATTACTCAAAAATCAAATACATAAGCCAAAAAAAGGGACTGACTGTTCAAGAGTAACTTGCTAAAGCAGTTTATACTTTAAATTTTTATAAACAGTTCCTCCCAATTTCCATTAACACTGTAGAAAAACAACAAACAAGAAGCTGCGCACAGCCGGGCAGAGGTGGCACACGCCTTTAATCCCAGCACTTGGGAAGCAGAGGCAGGTGGATTTCTGAGTTCGAGGCCAGCCTGGTCTACAGAATGAGTTCCAGGATAGCCAGAGCTACACAGAGAAACCCTGTCTCGAAAACAACAACAACAACAAAACAAAACACAAACTTGTGTGCAAACCAATGATTGTATACAGACTCCCTCAAGGCCCGAGCAATGGCTGGGCCCTGCTCCACTCATTCATTACAAACGAGGCCCTGCAGCATCTCTGCTTCTTCCTCAAGCCGTAGGACCTGGCAGCAGAAGACAAGGAGGACTCCTCTGGATCTCAGCCCTGACACCTGGGATGAGCTGTTGCAAGAGACAACATCAAAACTATAACCTCCTTCAACCTTCAACTACCTTCCAGCCTGGAGAGACATCACATAATCAAGCAATGGCCTGAGAACACCGAGTCTGAAAAATGCTCTGCAAATCATTCTTACACACAACCATGTAAAAAGCTAGGTGTCCTGTGCACACCCAGGACCCCAGCTCTGCGCAGGGTACAGACAGGAGGGACCCGTAGAGCTTGCTAACTTCCAGGCACACCAACAAAACAAGAGCCCTGGGTTCAGGGAAAGACTGCTTCAAAGCAATGGATGAAAAAGATGGAGGACAGACAGTACTCCCCTGTGTCTTTGCTTACATGTATACATGTACCCACACAGAGACATACACATATATAAATTAAATAATCACATCTTTTTGTTTTCCCTTTTCTACAATAATTGAATTTTTAAAAACTCGCAAAAGAACATTAAGGTAATACTTGTGGCATGGAAATATGAGGTGGTTCTCATGTATTGATTTATAAATACCCAAAATATATTTACAAATGTTCTAGTATATGATGTATTTGTAAAGAAAATAAATACACAATTAACATTTACAAAATTTACCAAAAGCTTCAACAAAAGTCACAGGAATACCAGTGCTGGTTGCCTCTATAGGGTAGTCTTAGGGTCTGGGAAGACTTACTGTCCCTTTTTAGAATATTGGTTCAAAATATTAAACATAGACTATTTTCCCAAAAACTAGATGTCAAAGACAGCTCTTAAGTACATGGTGGCAGCACACAGTCACTTTATCTTTGGGAAGAAGGCATGGAGAAAGGTTCAGTGATCACCCAGAAAGCAGAGACAGTTTTTGTCTGCTCTGTGTCAGATGCCTTAGATTCAGTGTGCTCTGAGCACTAAGGTTACGGTAAGATCCCTGTCACACAAGCCCTTTTGTGTGGCTCAATGCATTGAATTTACAAACTGGAACCGATAAGAAGTAACATTTTAGCATGACAGAGGAGTCAGAAGAGAATCCTCCTGTTTTACTGTAAAACCTAGATGTGTGTTCACATCACAGAGGTGAGTGCTTGTCACCAGAGACCCCAAAGACAATGGAAGTGACACAGTCTGGTCGGAGGGCAGCTGTGAATACTCCAGCTGAACCTGTGAATACTAAGCAAGCTGTTTCTCATGGCCTCCGGAAAAGGCACAGGCCAGTATGAAACACAAACTGGATGGAGTGATACCATCAGTGTGCACAGTTGTCACCCACACAATGAGCAGTAATCGAGAAGAGTGTGAACTCTCTAACAGAGCAGGATGGAGAAGCAAGCAGTGCTGCCCCCTCCAGTGCAGGCTGCAGAGTGGGATGCAGGTTACACACACGGAACCTGAGGACAAAGCTGAGGATCAGGGCTAGAAGGCAGAAGTCAGTTCCCATGTTGGCCGCCCTTCTAGCACTTCCCTGTGGTTCTGTGACAGCCACTAAGTCCTCAGAGAGATGTGAACCTCATTAATGAGAAGCTTCTGGAACCATTAAATGTCACGGTCTTTTGAAAACATAATGATGCTGGGTATGGTGGTATATGCTGTAATCTGAACACTTTCAAGGCTGAGGCAGGATCACAGGTTTAAGGGTAACTTGGACTATATGGTAAGACATTGTCTCAAAAACCTGCACCCCAGGCCGGGTGGTGGTGGCGCACACCTGTAATCCCAGCACTCTGGGAGGCAGAGGCAGGCGGATTTCTGAGTTCGAGGCCAGCCTGGTCTACAGAATGAGTTCCAGGACAGCCAGGGCTATACAGAGAAACTCTGTCTCTTAAAAAAACAAACAAACAAAAAAAAAAACCAAAAAAAAAAAAAAAAACCCTGCACCCAACAGGTGAAAGCTATGGCTCCTGCTCCAAAGCCCTAGTGGAAAGATGCAGGGCTAGGGTGGCCATGTGGGGCTATCACCTCCCACTAGGCGTGAGGATCTGAGTTTGACTCCCAGGCATCCACATAAGCACTTAGATATGTGACACACCTGTACTCTGTGTTGGAGTCAGGACAGGCAGGCCCCTGGGGCTCAGAGGCCAGCCAATCTAGCCATCTGTGAGCTCCAGCTTCAGTGAGAAACACTTGTCTTAAAAAGTAAAGTGAAGAGTCACCGAGAAAGATACTTGACATCAATCTCTGGTGTGGACAGGCACGCACGCACGCATGCACTCATACCAGGCAGATTCAGACCTTTCATGAGGCTGCTTAACCAGCTTTTCCCTAGAATGTCTTAACTTGAACAAAACTGACACCTTGGGCATCCCTGTCATCTCACTGGAGGTGATGGAGCCCATCACTGATACTGTCTGAGCTCTGGCCAGACGGTCCTGAAGCTGACCCTCCCTCCCTGCCAGGTCTCCTCCACTTGCCTCTCCAGCATGATCTAGCACTCTCTGATGTCACTTTCTCACCTCACTTGCTGGTCCTCTGGGCCCTCTGCCCTCCTTTGGGTCACCAAGACCCTAGCTCCTCTTGAGTCAAGCATCAGCCTGGGGATGTTTGAAACATCCTTGACATGGTTCAGTGTCACAAGCAAGCATCTGTATGCCCACCCACAGCATCGTCCTCCCACACTTCTTCCACAGCTAGAGCTTAAGGTCCAGCTTACACAGGCAGTTTCAAAACAAGAGACACACCATCTAATATGTTATTAGTTACACTCTTCACATTCTCATGGTTACATCTTGAGAAGACCCCACTGCTGGGACCCATAGCCAGCTGCAGTCACATGGTGACCTACCCTGGGGTCACCTGATCTCTGGGTTGCCATCACAGGAGGGACCCAGAGCTGTGCACTGGGAATGCTCTGCCTTCAGGGTATGGTCCTAGTAGTGTCAGCTCAAGTGTCCATCATTCTCTCCACACCAGGCAGTCTGGCCTTTGTTCCCACAATGCTACCTGCCATTCTCACCTTGCTCCTTTTTAGCCATTTGTCTTCAATCCTCCCTTAATGGTGTCCAACCTGGGAGAAGCAACATTTCATTAAGAGAAGTTAAGGATATGGCCTGTGATATTACTTACAACATCCAACTTTAACATTGCGTGTGTGTGTGTGTGTGTGTGTGTGTGTACATGTATGTGCAAGTGCACACATGCCAGGTGGTAGTGGTGGTGCACACCTGTAATCCCAGCACTTGGGAGGCAGAGGCAGGTAGATCTCTGAGTTTGAAGCCAGCCTGGTCTAAGAGTGAGTTCAAGGACAGCAGTTTCTTGTTCTGAGTGACAAACCCTCCCACTGCCTCCCCCCATGCACTCTGGTCCCCTTTCTCTCACCAATCATGCTTCCTCTTTGATTCCCCTCCATGTAAGTCTCTGGTTACGTCTACCTTCATGTCCTTCAATATCTTAAATTCCAAAGCTACAAACTCAACATGACTGTGGTGAGCTTTGAGAGACCAGCTAGCAAAGCTGGTGATGTGGGAGCTCCCTCCTCTCCTGCCTTTCTCATCCGCTCCACTCCAGCACCAGCTGCTGTCACCGTCCTCTGCACACCCTTCCTATGCTATGACCTTCCTTGTCTGTGAATGGCACACATTCCAGGCCTCAGTCTGTCTTCCCCCATGCCTCCTTTCAGTCACCAGGAAGGGTGACACACTAGAACAGAGTGCTCTAGAGTGCTATGTACCTCATGCAGGAGCCAGGATGAAGCTAAGGCACCCGAGGCCTGTACTAGCGACGGCACTAGGCTGGAAGTGGCCAGTAAATGCTGGCATCTAAAGCAGTCCTCTAGGTGCCTCTGGATATATTTCTCTCTCATTTATGCACACTAAAAACCTTTCCCCAACTATGGAGCAGCCCTGTAGACAGTTTCTTTACTGTGTCCCTAGACATGTCTCTGGTGCTGAAACCTGGGAGGAACATAAACAGACCCTCTTTCCTAGCAGCCTGCTCTCGTAACTCAACCAAGCTGATGATTTGACTCTAAACTCTGTATCATTTGTTTCTGTTGGTTTCTGGGATTACAGGCGTGCGCCACCACCACCCGGAGGAAAGGCTCTTTCTATGTCACTGTATTTATGGTTTAAAGTTTAGTTTGAGCCGGGCGGTGGTGGCGCACGCCTGTAATCCCAGCACTCTGGGAGGCAGAGGCAGGCAGATTTCTGAGTTCGAGGCCAGCCTGGTCTACAGAGTGAGTTCCAGGACAGCCAGGGCTACACAGAGAAACCCTGTCTCAAAGAAACCAAATCCAAAAAAACAAAAACCAAAAAGGTTTATTTTGATGCTTTTATTTATTTTTTATTTTTTATTTTTGCCAGTTGAGGCCCAAGTTTAATGGAGGTCAGACCATTTAACAGTGTGGTGAGCCCCTCCTCCCAGAATTCAGGGGAGTTCTGGCTGCTAGTTGGTTCCACTGTCAGCAGGCGGCCTGCCGGGAAAAATCTACCAGATCCGCAGATACTCCAGGTAGTGGCTCCACTGCTCAGGCAGGTGGGCGGGTCACCTGCTTAATTCAGGAACTTGTAGACTGAGAAAGGAGCCCGGGTGAACAACTCTGGTTTCATCTCAGACGCACACAGAGAGCTACAAACGTTGGTTTTCTGCCTTCTCAGCCCTTCAGGTTTGTGTGGTACACACTTTACCAACTAAGCCTTTCTCAGGTCCTGTTCTTTCTTATTCATTATCCTGAGGGGCTCTTGGGTATTTTCATGGTCTTCACTAGGACTTTAGTAATAAGAATCTTTAGCAGTGCTGTGGGAGTGGGAGGAGCTACAGGAGTGGGCGTGTCTGAAGTGATTGCTCCATGCAGGCCTGTTGTCCCTCCTCCGTGCAGGATACCATCTTTTTCCATTTTCTGCGAAGCTTAGTGAAGACAGAATCACCTCAGTAGATCTTGAGTCCAGTCCTGCATTTGGGCGCCATTCTGTTGCTGCCAGCATCTACTACAAACTGGGTTCCTGAAACAGAAGCTGAGGGATAGGGAAGCGGCGAAAAGAAACGAAGGCCAGGGCGACATTTGCCGATCAAGGCCCAAGAAGTTTTTGTTGCTTTTTTGGGATGTCGTGTGTGCTATCTTGTCCTCTAACAAGAAGCTTCTGCTGTTCTTCTGGGATGTCATTTAAGATATCTTCATATATGTTGGCTATAGAAATGGGGCTCTGTGATGTAACTGTGTGTCCAAAACCTTGGTATAGGCCCACTGGGGAGAGTGGCTTTGAAGAGCCAGAAGGTATATCCTGTGAAGAGGAGAAAAGTAGGCTCGAATGTTCATTATGATCCAGGTCTCCAGAAAAACATTTCTTTTTTGGATAACCTCACATTGTCCTCCCTTTAAAGACAATAGAAAGGACATGCTTCACTTGTTCATAAATATCATCTCTGATATCAGACACATCCTACATAGCGAGGAAGGAGTCAAAGCAGGAGCCTTCCTCTGCTTCATGCACATAGGGTTTATAGGAGAAAGTATAGTGATGGGCAGTTGCCGCAAAGAACATTTCGATGCAAATTATGAAATCCTGTTGGCCTGTGGCCACAGCTTCTGCACTTTGCCATTCCCAGGTCCACTTTTCTGAAATAACTCCCACTTTAACCAACAAAGCAATAAGTACCACTTGCCAAAAGGAAGACGAGTTTGACACAGAGAAAACTGTCAATGGGTTTTTATATGACTAAGCTCTTCCTTCAGGACCTTGTGAAATAGTACCAGGAAGTACATGGCGAACAGTTGTGACAAATTGTTTAATATAACCAGGTATGTCCAAGCATTGGAGAAACAAAAGTTTCCTTCATCGTATACTTCAAGAATGTCACATCCCAGGGCGGTGACAGTGGAGATCAGTCTGACCACGGTGGACTGCAGCACTCCCAGCTTGCACTGAAAGAGCAGCATTTCTCCCATCGCTCATGGTGGACAGCAGCACAGTGGAGGGAGGTGGTTTTGCTGATCTTTAGCTTCCAGGTGTAGTATCATTTGGGAATTGGATTGTCAGATAGTTGGTAAGGAATATCATGAAGTTATAGATGACATAAGCTTCGTAACACTCCCTCCAGGTGTCCACGTATATTGCAATTTAGGGATATTTCAAAGCCACCCAACTATCAACTGTATATTGGGACCATCCAAAGGATTCTTTTTTTTTTTTTTTTTTTGGATTTGGTTTTTTCAAGACAGGGTTTCTCTGTATATATCCATGGCTATCCTGGAACTCACTCTGTAGACCGGGCTGACCTCAAACTCAGAGATCCACCTGCCTCTGCCTCCTAGAGTGCTGGGATTACAGGCATGCGCCACCACCACCCGGCTTCATCCAAAGGATTCTTATGATCAGTTTTTGAAGTTCAGGTTGAGTGTAATGCACCAGATGTTGAAGGATCCCACACATGGACACGGGGATGGTCAACAGTAGGAATATCCCAGCAATAAACCAAGCCTTTTTGTGTATGCCAACCTTCGGGTTTTGAAACTGCCAAATACAAATAGGAACAGTGACCAGAAGAGCAGCTATGTAAAGGAGTACCAGCAGGGGTCGGATCCATCTCCTCCAGTTATTTCGATTTCATGTACAAGGCATTTTCAGAAACAAATTCTCTTTAAACAGCCGAGCCAACGAACTAAACCAAGACTTTGGCAAGTTCTCTTTTTCAATTGTTTTCTCCATAGGTGCTGCTGCAGTCTTTGGAACCTCCATGGTAGAAGAACTCATCTTCAGACAAGTCCACTTCCGTTTCCGTTCAAAGGCTAACAGCCAATGATTTGCGCTGAGTTTCAAGTTGAGCTAACCTTGTCCAGCAACGCAAAGCATTGTGACTGGTTAGCTACGTAGGAGGAGGGCGTGGCTGTAACCTAGGTTACCGGGAGGGCATGGCAGGGCTGGATTTCTGGTATCTCTAATTTACCTAGTCTTAGTGGTGCCCTAAGAGGGCTCCGGATGTTATAGGAACTGGGGATGTTTTAGAAACACCTGCTACATTCCTGAGACTTTAAAGAAAAGTCATAGTGAGGTGTTGCTACTTTGTTTCCAACCCAATCCCCGGTAAAAGAAAGCTCAACCAATCAGTTAACAGAACAAGCTACAAGCCTAGATTGGGCAGATCTCCCACTACACTGCTCTATTTCCATCTATATTATCCCACATAACCTGAGGTTTCTCCAGGCCACGAGCTTCTTTCTCTGCAGCCTCTCAGTTGATCTCCCATTGCTCCTCCCCTTCCTGGTTTTCCCTTGTTGCTCCTCCCCTAGACTCTCAGCTCCTCCCCCTTCCTCCTGCCCAATCATTGGCTCAAGCCTTTATTTGAAAAGTTAAGGTGGGGAAGAGTTAAGGGGAGAAGGTTCATAAGACAACTCCTCTGCAGCCCCCCTGAGGAGTGGAATTAGCATCAAAGTACAAGCCCAGGGCTATCCACAACACTAAAACATCTCCAGTTAAATCTTCAATTCAAATTTTAAGGCTCAAACTTAGTATGTATAGAACTGTACAATTTTCATATAAAAGCTACTAATATAAAAGTCTTGTAAACTGCTAGAGATAATTAAGACATGCAAGTTAATGTTCAATCAACTTATACGTGGAAATTTTTTTAATGTGCTCAGAACTATGTTCATAGTCATTATGTAGTGGGTATTATTTAAAAAATGACCCAATGCTTCCCGTGCCTGCCACTGCTACAGGACAACCATCCAAAGGCCCGCCCACAGAGCTCACACTCTAGGCCCTCAGGCCTTCTATGGTTACCGGACTAGTGCAGTCTCACTTGGCGGTCCCACTAACCGCCATCTCTCTGGGGGGGGGTGGGGAACCCTAGGTTTCTCTTGCTTCCACCCAGCACCCACACTATCCAGGAGCCACCAGCTCTTATAGAGAGTTCCCTGAACCGTGGTTCCCCAAATTATCCGGTAGAACAGACTCTTAACAATTTACCAGTCAGATTTATCAATATTTAAAACACAAATTCAAGATGTCAATACAGTAATAACAGAGCCAATCAAATATAGTAAAAGTTTTATCCCAATTTCTAAACTTTAGGTAAGTTTACATCTGATTCCATCTCGATACACGTGTCTCTCCCTTCTCCCATTCTTGCACCCCTCTGCCTCTCTCCTTAGCTCCTCCTCCTCTCATCCCTTCAAATAACTGGCCCCTCACTGCCTCAATGTGAATGGATCTATCTTTCAACAGTCATACTATGTACAAATGTAATTCCTTACAGGGACAAGCTTTACCTTCTGTGTATGGTTATCAAAGTTAAGCTTAGAGCAAGCAACCAAAAACAAAATTTGTTTAAAATCAGGCCCACTTAGCTGACCACCACTTAGGTGGTGGCATTCACCTTTAGTCTAAGCACTCTGAAGGAAAGAATGGTGATCCTGAAAGAATAGAAAATACAGCCTAACTCCAGCCATCTAAGGAGCCCCAAACACTTCACATTCCAGAGCCCGCACTTTGTGCTCTTTGTTAGAAACTAGGTAAAAGGTCACAGTTCAGAGCCCGCCCTTTAAGAGCTAGGCAGAAAGGCCTTGAATAGGTGATCCTGGCCCCATAAGGTAACTGGAAATGGGCTAAGTTTATCTTGCTTCTGTAAACTGCTTATGCCATTACCCCTATCCAGGAGTTCACGCAGCTATAGACTCCAAGAAAATAGGAAACTAATTGGTCCTCGGAGCGCGGGCCGATAATTTAAACCGATTGGCCTAAAAACTATGAAGTGGTACAAATCGATTGGCTCACATTTTGCAGGCTCTCCAGGCTAAGAAATGATTGGTTTGTGATTCTCGGGCTTTGTTGTAAACTTATAAAAGCTGTCGTAATTCGGCACTCGTGGTCCACAGTCCTCTAACCCTGCACAGTGTATGGCTGTGGAACCCAGAATTCTGGAATAAAGAAATCCTCATGTTATTGCATCAAGACCATTTCTCGTGAGTGATTTGGGTGTCGCCTTCCGAGGAATGGGGTGCTGGGGCACCCTCGGTTTTTGGAGGTCTTACAAGCCTTTGAGTTCAAGGTCAGCCTGGTCTACAGAGTGAGTTCCAGAATAGCCAGGGCTACACTGAGAAACTCTGTCTTGAAACAGACAGACAGACAAGAAATCAGGTGTACTTAATAGATTAGAAAATAGCCTCAAACTCCTTAAAGAGATGTGCTGAATGAACAAGACGTTTAAAGTACATAATAAAAAAGCCTTCCCCTGACAGGCAGAAATACCAGCTTCTGGTAGCTGTCGCATTTTCTCTAAGAAGTTGGGCAGCAATGGCCTTGCTTTTAAGTGTAGCAATGTTGACCAATGGACAAAGAACTGACTCATGCCTCAACCACTGGTAGGACCCTTTCCAACCTTGGACACTTTTGGGTTGACCACCCAACTCTGTCTCTGAAAGTTCCCCGAAGTTCCTTCTCCATAGAAAACTCTCTCAGATCTTATGGGTCTGGTAGCTCAAGGCTGATGCTGCCTATCTGACAGCAGCAGACCAACGACCTTGAGATCTCCATGGAGGATCACAGCTATCCAGATAGTAGGTAAGCCATTTTATTTTTTTATTTTATTTTAATATTTTTGTTTTTTTTTTGGATTTGGTTTTTTTTAGAGACTGGGTTTCTCTGTGTGGTCCTGGCTGTCCTGGAACTCACTCTGTAGACCAGGCTGGCCTCAAACTCAGAAATCTGCCTTCCTCTGCCTCCCAAAGTGCTGGGATTACAGGCTTGTGCCACCACCGCCAAGCCGTCTTTATCATTTTAATTGATAGAGGCCACTTGCTTTATACCCATTCAATTTATCCTCCTCAGGTCTCTTGTGACAGCACGGCTCTAGCTTTATCATGTTAGGAGACAGTTGCCACCCTCTCAGGAATGACCTCTATTTTGCTGACAGGCTCAAACTGAGTTCTTATCCCTGTGCCCAGTAGCTAACTTCTCTAGGTGGCTAACTTTGTCTGAGCTGCTGTTCTCTAAGGTAAGGCACACAAGTCGTGCCTGTCAGGACTTAATTGATTACACACACCTTGCCTACTCCTTTGTTCCCTTATCATTCTAAATTCTGGGTCAAAAGTCCACGAGGGGCCTGACTACAAAGGCTAGTCAAGGATAGTGAAATCAGGTGATCCAGATAAGGCCCAGTCACCAGAGTTTACTTCCTTGCTCAATCCCTTGTGTCAAAATATGATTGGACAGTGTTACAGCCCAACCCCTCTCCCCTGCTTTGTAGTTCCATTCTTTAAAAATTCCTTGTACAATCTCATCAGAGATGTGCTTCAGATCCTGAATTGTCTGCCTCCCTGCTCATGCAGAGAATAAAGCTTTCATTTTAAGTATCTGTCTTGAAAGTGTTTTCTTGGCCTCTCCCTAACCCAAGAGCTGGAGTGTTTGCCAGGAAGCAGAGCTGACACCTGTTTGGGAGTCCCATAGAGAAGTCTGGTGCCACCTGGAGACCCAAAGAAAAGAAGCTCGACACAACGCTGCTCCTGGGGTTGGGGGGACACCTTTGGGAGAACACCTGGTTCTGAATTTTGTTCAGCTGTTTATTCTCAGACTTGAGACATCTCACCCATCTGACATTCTGTCTGCCCTACTGTTGTCTTGTCACTCTGTGCCAAACTCTGTTTCTATTTACTATTCTTTTTACCAGCCCATTTCTCACTCTCTACTTTGAAAACACAAGTCAAACTCCCATTCAGTCTCATCTCCCTTAGACCTTGTCTTACAGCATTTTAAATTTTTTCAAAAGGGAGGCAGTATCTTGGGAGACACAGTTTATCTTGGAAAACTTCGCACATTCTGCCAGCTTGAATGGCTGGCCTTCCAAACCAACTGGCCCTCTGAGGGCTCATTCAACCTGTTTGACTTATTTGTAGTCCCAAGTGTTGTCGTCAGATTCCCTTGGGCATCCAGACAAGGCCCCGTATGTACATTGCTGCCTGGTGGGCTTAAGTCCCACTTTGTCCCCATATGATCGACTCCTGCGCACTAGCCCAGTCCCAGGTGCAAGCCTGAGCAGCGGTGAGTACAATGGGAAGGAACGCCTGGGAGACTGTGGGAGGAGAGCTCGGCTCCTTTATTAGGAGGGGAGAAGGGATATTTATTTCCCCTGGAGAATGGCCAGTAGGGCCCTTGAGATGGTTTGTTATTGTCTGGGGCAAGAACACTGAGGTTGCTTCATTTGCATACTTGGGAGCAGCAGAAGCCAGGGAAAAGTACCTTATGAGGTCATATAGAAAGGAAGTCCCGTATGTTTTAGGCTCAGAGGTAAGATAAATAGCAACCAGACCTCATAACCCTTGAGATGCATGAGCTCGTCCATTGCTAATATTGGCATGCCAATATCTGGGGAAGTGTATCTGGTAGGGTCTGTGAGCACTGGAGCAAGGCAGAGGAGCAGCCAAACTCCTGCCACTCTCAGGATGAGAACATCCAGGATTTAAGGCATGCTTTGAGCCCCTCTCAGCTCCAGGCCAGACCTGCAGTTGTCTGGATTTTCCTGGTAAAGTCCCTGACATGGCTCAAACCCCATGTTCTGGCTAGTTTCATGCGTCAGCTGGACACAAGCTAGACTCATCATAGACGAAGGAGCCTCAGCTGAGGAAATTCCTCCACGATATCTATCTGTAAGGTATTTTCTCAATTTGTAACCAATGTGGGAGGGCTCAGCCTATTGTGGGTGGTGCCATACCTGGGCAGATGGTCCCAGGTTCTATAAGAAAGCAGGCTGAACAAGCCAGTAAGCAGCACTCTTCCATGGCCTCTGCATCAGCTCCTGCCTCCAGGTTCCTGCTCTGCTTGAGTCTTGTCCAGACCTCCTTTGGTGAGGAACAGCAATGTGGAAGTATAAGCCAAAGAGACCCATTCCTCTCCAACTTGCTTTTTGGTTATGGTGTTTTGTTGCAGCAACAGAAACCCTCTCACTAAGACATCCCAACTTCAGGACAAAGGAGGAACACCCACCTCCCCCCTCTTCACACTGAAACCTAAAATGGCAGTTCTTTCTACTCCAGAAGAGGAGACCTGTCCACCTCCTTATTCCCTTTCTTCTCACCCTCCGGCTCCAGCCTCACGGACAGCTTCCCCATTGCTCTCCACTTCTCCTTCCGCTCCTCCCTTTGTTCACCTCCAGATCCCTCTTCTCATCCTCTCTGTTCCTCCACTTCTGCTATAACTTCCCAATCTTTTTCCTTCCCTTCTACACCACAGATCCTGAAGCTGGGTCCCTCTTTCCCTAAGCATCCCTCTAAAGCTCCTCTCTTGCTATACCCCAATCTCAACCCCTCTCCAAATTCCCACCTAGGCCCCAAACCCCTTCCTTTCATTCCCTCACACATTCTAGACTCACACACCTAAGGGACACATGCCACACCCCTCACCTTCCACCACTGGCCGAAGCCTCTTCTCATTTGCCCCTCTGTCACACTCCCATACAGCAGGAAGGGAATAACAACCCTTTTGGGACTTACATCCCTTTACTATTAGTGACCTTTACAACTGGGAAAATCAGAATCCTCCTTTTTCTGAGAAATTTCAAGCTCTAACATCCCTTCTAGAAACTGTTTTCCATACTCATCCTCCATCTGGGACAACTGTCAGTAGCTCTTACAGACTCTCTTCACCTATGAGGAGTGGAAAAGAATTCTTGTCAAAGCCAGAAAATTGGTCTCAGGTGAGGGTGGGTAGCACCAACCAGATTGAGTATAATTGAAATTGCCTTCAAGTCTGTTTGGCCTGACTGGGACCCAAATATGGCTGGAGGTAAGGAGTCTCTGAAAGTCAACACCAGACTCTATTGGGAGGTTTCTGGGCAGCTACTAGGCAGCTCACAAATTGTCTAAGATCAGTTAAGTAGTTCAGGGACCTAACAAGTCACTCAGTGCCTTTTTCGGCTGCCTCATGGATGCTTACTGCACCTATTCACCTATTGACCCAGAGGGTCTAGAAAACCGAGGAAATTGGAGGAAACAGGAGGAAATTGCAGAGAATGGAAGGATTTGAGGGAGAAAATCTCTCCAAACTGGTTGAGACGGCCATCAAAGTTTATACAATCACAATGACTTAGAAGATAGGCAAGCCAGGGAGACAGCTAGAGTTATTATGACCACAGTCCAGGAAGAAGAGAAACCTTCCTTGACAGAGAAATCCCCAAGAGTCCCTTTCAGGCTGCCCCCTTAGGCTGTGGCAAAGTTGGCCTTTATTAAAGAGAGACTAATGTGTCTATTGTAAGGAGACAGGCCATTGGAAGAATGAATGCCCAAACAGGAAAGCTAGCCCCAAAGTATTAAGTCTAGGGGGAGAACTGAGAACAGGGGTTGGCCTTCCTCTCCAAACTCTGGGTTGACCCTCAAAGTACAAGGAAAACTTTTCAACTTCCTAGTTGACACTGGAGCCCAACTCTTGGTCCTGCAACAACCTGACAGATCGCTGACCAGCCAGTGAACTACAGTCCACTGAACCGAAATCATATTCCTGGACCACCATCAGAACTGTGGAACTTGGAAAAGGTACACTCATTCCTTCAGTCATCTCTGACTGCCCATATCCCCTACTGTGCAGAGATCGTTTACAGAACTTAAGGGCTCAAATTGTCTTTCCAGAAGATGGGATTGCAGTTGAATTCTCAACTAGTCCCTTCTTTCTTCTTCTTCCTCCTCCTCCTTCTTCTTCCTCCTCTTTTTTTGATTTGGCTTTTTCCGAGACAGGGTTTCTCTGTATAGCCTTGGTTGTCCTGGAACTCACTCTGTAGACCAGGCTGGCCTCGAACTCAAAAATCTGCCTGCCTCTGCCTCCCAGTGTGCTGGGACTACAGGTGTGCGTCACCACCGCCCGGCTAGCCCCTCTTCTAATGTCTGTGTTACTTGGCCTTTGTGGGAAGAATACCTCCTCTCCCTAGTAAACCAGAATCAAATTATATCCTTGTTGACTGGTAGCAGAAGTTGCCTCATGTATGAGCAGAATCTCCAGAGCTGGCAGGGCATTTGGCACCTGTCACTGAAACACTGGGTAGACCAGGTTGGGGTCAAACAGTAATCCCATGTTAGTAGAGGCCAAAGCTGGCATCGCTAAACACATTGCCTGTCTGATGGAAGTTGGATCCTAGTCCCTTGCTAGTCCTCCTGGAACACACAACAGGCACCAGTGACTACTGCCCAATACAGGATCTCCGGGAGGTAAATAAAAGGACTGAGGATATAAATGGTTTGCTCCCTACGGAGACAGATTTATACTGTTTTAGACCTTCTCCAGCATCCCCTTGGATGTATGGAGTCACCCACTCTTTGCTTTTGAATTAATCTGTATGTTGGGGATCAGTTCTAATGCTTTGAATTAAGCTGGCCACCCAAAACAGGAATTTGCGTGTCCAAGCAGTGAAGGTCCTTGTCCCCAGTCAATTTTTGATAGATCAATAAAGAGCCGATGACAATGGCTGGGCAACCAGACTGAGGTAGGACCTTTGGATTTGGGCAGGCTAGGAACCAGAAGGAAAGATGGACAAGTGCCATGATTTGGAGGGAGGTGGATCAGATTTACAGCTGCAGAATAAAAATCATCAGAAATGTAGATGAGAAGGAATGCAGTGCCCGAAAGGGCTGCCCATCAGTGTCTTGGGCAGCAAAGACTAGGGAGACACCCAGAAGGAGCCAGGGCAACAAAGATAAAATATAGAATTAGAGGGCAATAAACCAGGATTACAGGAGGAAGCTATGTGCTAGTCCCAGGGTAGATTAGAACTGCCCAGGCTTGAGCTAGCCAAGGCATTTAAAAATTAACTGGCATGTGCATGTGCCTTTCATCCATGAATCCAGATAGCTTCTGGGAGGGTGCACATGTGTGACAGGCAGGGAGCAAAAATGGCTTAACTTATGGATGAACTTATGTTCAGGTTTTAATAAATTGTCTTGGACTTGTCTGCCTCAAGGGTGTTGTGCACTTGCTCTAATGCTACTTATGTTAATTGGGTTCCCAAAATTGCAAGAGAATCTGAGGGTCCTTGCCCCAAGTCGGTTTTGATTGGTAAATAATGTTACTGGTGGCCAATGGCTGGGCAGGGGGACAGAGGCAGGACTTTTAGGATTCTTGGGCAAGGAGCCAAAGGAGAGGAAGGAAGAGAGCCACCATGCTGGGAGCAGAGTAGCTGCTACGCTTGAGAAGGTTGGCAAAGACAGTCCACATGTAAGAGCCAGAAAAGAGTGGCCCTAGGCAACCCCCTAAAAAAACCTGGAACTAGGGCAACAAAGATGAAATATAGATTTTAGTAAGTAATAACAAAGGAATATCTGAGGGGAATGCTAGCTGTATGGTAATTTGGGAATGGCCCAGCCATTGAACTGTTTAAGGTATATTAAAATATAAGGCTGTGTGTGTGTGTGTGTGTATCTTTAACTGGGGAACCCAGAATATTGGGGTGGGAGGTGAGGAACTCGTGCCACCACTGCCAGGTTGATTTGAGAAGGATTAACTGGCAACTGCAACACAAGGGTTAAGAATTCTCCAATTCTATTTAATAAGGCCCTACACTAGGATTTTGGAAAGTTCCATCAGAGGTTTTGGTGCTGCAATACATGGATGACCTCCTGATTACAGTAGCCAATGAAAAAAACTGCAAGGATGCAACTGAGGGGCTTCTCGAGACCCTGTGGTCTTTGCAGTCCTGCATGTCTGCAAAAAAAGCTTAGCTCTGAACTTCGAAGGCCACCTACTTGGGATCTGAACTTCATGAAGGTAAGAGGTTCCTGTCAATGTCCTGAAAACAGGCTGTCTTAGGGTTTTACTGCTATGACCAAGTAATAAAGGACATTTAATTGGGGCTGGCTTACAGGTTCAGTGATTCAGTCCATTATCCTCAAGGTGGGAATATGGCAGTATCCAGGCAGATGTGGGGCTAGAATAACTGCGAGTTCATCCAAAGGCAAGCAGAATACTGGTTTCCAGGCAGCTAGGATGAGGGTTTCAAAGCCCATGCTCACAGTGACACACTTCCTCCAACAAGACCACATATACAACAAGGCCACATATACTCCAACAAGGCCACACCTCCAAATAGTGCCATTCTCTAGGCCAAGCATAGTCAAACCACCACACAGGCCATTCTTGGGATCCCCACTCCTATCACAGAGAAACAGATATGAGAATTCCTAGGAATGGTGGGCTAATGTCAACTTTGGATTCCTGAAATTACAGAACTGGCAAGGCCACTCTATGAAGCCATAAAAGGGCCAGAAGGGAAGCTCCACTAGACAGAAAAAGAGGAAAAGGCTTTCACAGGCCTTAAATAGGCCCATTATCACTAATGGCTTTGGATTACAGCTTTAAATCTATTTATTTGTGGATAAGAAAAATGGGGTGGCAAAAAGGGTGCTAATCCAGAGACTAGGGCAATGGAATAGGCCCATAGCTTATTTGGATGGGAACTTGCAGTCCTGTCTGAGACTTATCACTGCTACTGCATTGCTAACCAAAGATTCAGATAAATTGACTTTGGGACAACATCTTGTCATAATGGCTCCTCACACTATTAAGGGTTGGTGATAGCCACCACCACCACCACCACACACACACACACACACACACACACACACACACACACCACCCCCCAACCCCCGTGGCTCTCTTACTGAACTAGTCCAAGATAACTTTTGCCTGACCAACAATCCTTAGCACCATGTCACTACTCCTAGACACCACCGAAGGTCTTCTCCATAACTGTTTAGAGACAACTGCACACATTCATGGACTGTGGTCAGACCTAACAGATGTGCCAGTAGAATCTCCTGACTTAGAGATGGTCATAGATGGCACTAGCTTTATGGAGGGCAGCAGCTGGCTGGGGTAGCTGTGATAACTCTGGAAGAGACTCTCTGGGATCAGGTACTCCCTCCTTGTACACTGGTCCAAAAAGCCAAACTCATAGCCTTGACCCTGGCACTGAACCTAGTAAAATACAATGAGTATCTACATAGAAAGCCACTAGGCCTTTGCTACCCCCCCCCCCCCCGCCACGTCTCAGGGAAAGAGGCCTTCTAACTGCATTGGGGAAGTTGATAAAGAACAAGTTAGAGTTCCTAAAACTTTTCTTTGCCCTATGGAACCCAAAACAGTTTCCGTGATATACTTCCCAGGACATTAAAAAGGTTACTCTAAGGAAGCCGAGAGTAACAGGAGGGTAGACTTAAAGTCAAAGAGGATGGCTAAGGAAAACCAATAATTGAACTTGTGGTCCTTCCAGGCCCAACCGTGCTTGAAACACTGACTATATGGAAGATAACCAATTCTTCCAAAGGCTTCCCAACAACACTGTCAAGAAAGGCTGAAGAGTGGCTGCAGACAACAGGGTCATCTACCCCAGGCCCTAGGCCAAACTCTACTAAGGCAGCTCCATCAGTCTATGTACCTTGGTTGTGCTAAAATGTCAACATCCGGTTGAGAAATTACCTCATCCTCTTCCTACACTCAATTCTCCATAATATTGTTTCAGGTTTTTAGCCTGCCAAGTATTGAATCCCGTGCAGCAGACAGGCTCCTAGAATCAGGGGAAGTGGGACTACAGCTGAAGTGTTTTGGCAAGTCGATGTCACAGAGGTAAGGCCTGGAAGGTATGGTTAAAATACCTTTTTGTTTCTGTAGACTTTTTTTCAGGGTGGGCTGAAGCCTTCCCCACTAGGCAGGAGATGGTACAAGTGGTGACTAAAAAAGCTTTTTGATGAGATTATTCCCCATTTTGCAGCCCCATTGGCCACTAGTTCAGAAAATGGCCCAGCATTTGTGGCTCAAGTTACACAGGAGATATCTAAAACAGTGGAAAATTAATTAATTAATTGTGCATATCATCCCCATATCATAATCTCCGTATCATTGTGCATATCATCAGGTAGAAAGCCCTTCAGGCTATATACTTCTCTGCCCACTGCAGCATGGCTGATGATGAGAGGGGAAGCAAGGCAGGAACAGCTGAGAACAGAAAAGACCTCAGGTGGTTGTGAGTGCAATGGAGAACAGACTCTCAGACAGTTTCAGTGAGACAGTTTCTTTAATTGGGGGAAATAAAAGCTACTTAAGCCTTTGGGGCATGGGTAGGGTCTTTCAGGTTTAGTGTACTTCAGGAGCCAGAGCCATGGCACTAGGGATGCCTCATTTGCATAAGGAGGAATTCCAGGTGCTGCTGGTGGGGGGAGGGGCAGCAGTAAAGGTGCAGAGCTATGTGCTGCTGGGACACATAGGCCTTGTGTGTGTGTGTGTGTGTGTGTGTGTGTGTGCGCGCGCGCGTGCACGCGTGCACAGCATTGGGGGTTTAGGGGGTAGGGAGGCAAGTGACCTATTCCTGCCAATCTTAGGATGAGATTTCCAGAGTTTAGACACCCCTTGACCCCACTTTTGCTCTGGACTGGCCCCTGGTCTTATAGCTCTCCACCCCTAACTCCCCCTTTTTGTTTTATAAAGGGGAAAATCATCAAGTATCATCATCCATTATAAAGGGAAGAACATCATCATCGAGTTAACCTCTTGTTTGAGAATGGTTTGGTATTCAACGAGAACCAGGTAGGTAATGACTTTGGTGACGTTGCTCACTTGCTGTTTTAGAAATTGGACAGAACAGTGGTCAGGACGATGAAGGCTCCAATGGCAAGTATGGGGCTGAGGAGGAGGAGAAGCCAAGCTATCTGAGAGTTTGAGTAGCATGGTGCAGAGGCACCCAGGTCATAAGGGGCTTGGAGATCTTGCCAGAGATATCTATATGTTTTGTTCTACTAGCCCAGATTCATTAACATAGAAACAGCATTCCTCCTCCTGTACAACAGTCCCTCCCTGCCCAGTTGTCAGGTGAGAGCTCTCCTGTTTTGTAAGGCAACCCCTGAAAGAAAAAGTATCTGCTGCTGTTTGAGGTAGAGGCCATGGCCTGGTCAAGCTTGTTCTAGAAGTCATCAGCTAGGAGTTGTGTCTGTGCCAGGAGTACCTTAGTGGCCCCTGTTGTTCTTGCTGAGATGGCCAGGCCAAATCCAACAGGCAGAGTAGAAGAAGATCTTTCTCTGATCTTCTCCTAGCTGCCAGGCGATTTCTTCAGGTAGATCTGTGGAGTAATCATTATGGAGTACAAAAACCTTGGAGGGAGGATTTAGCACAGGAACAGATGATGTTATTATACCAGAGAATAATTGGGGGAAGGAGGGGCTAATATATATTGGCTTGGTGACAGTGATGTTATGGGAACATGCAGGATAGGACCTGGAAGAGGATCCTACAAGGCAAAAAGGTTACAAGAGATTAAAAAGACAAATGTTTTGTAACTTTTGTGTGGTAAGGGTCCACTGACTCCTTTGAGAGTTAAAAAGCATATAGTTCCTTATACTGGGGGGAGCGATGGGGCAACTCTATGAATCAAATAATAGGGTGTTCATCCTGAAGGAAGTAGTATATTATTGCTTTGGCTCCCTTCTTTCCTCCATCACTAAATACTGAGGGGGCTGTATGATAGGCTTCTTTGCAAAGAGCCAGAGGGATAGCAACCATAACAGAGGTAGGATAGAAACCCATCTTTTGTTAGGGTAATGATTATCAGTTTGTCCCAGGAATTCTATTAGGCTAACAGCAAAGTGGAAGTGACTTCTGAGTAAGCATTGAGTATTGGAGAGAGAAAGAGGGTGACAAGGATATTGAGTTCTTTTTCTAAGGTTTGCAGGGCTCTATCCTTGCCATTTCTAATCATAGTAGTGAGTTCATCAACCTCAGAATTTTAGGTTCATTACCCACTGGAGTATAAAGCCATCCTAGCAACCGCTGCAGCTGATACAGTGCTCCCAGGAGAGTTAAAAATAATAGGGCACTGTTGGATCATACCTAGTGAATGCCATGTCTTTTAGGGCTGCATTGATGGTGTGTAAAGCCTCAACTGCCTCAGAAGAAAGAGCTTACAGGGAGGAAGAGTTTTTACCACCATTTATGAGATCAAAGAAAGGCTGTAGGGTACTGGTGGGGACAGAAAAACCATGGTTGAAGCCAATTAAGGTTTCCAAAAACATTGGAAGTAAGAAAAAGTTAAGGTTTGAGGGAATGGAAGAGTGGGTTTAAGAGGGTGTGTACTAAAGTAAGGGAAGTTTCTGTTCCCAAGAATTTGATGAGTTGAATAAGCCGCATTTTGTGAGGAGCTATTTTAAATCCTAAGGAGGATAGGGAAGGTGTTAACTGATCCTTAAGTTGGGATGGGCAGGTGGAAGAGTCTTCCCCTCACCAAGATACCATCCATATAATAATAAATATGGAGATGTCTAAGTAGGGCCTTAATGCTGTGACAACAGGCTCCTGGCAGGTGGTGGGACTGTTTGCATCCCTTGTCAGAGGCCAGCCTGTATTAACATAGAGAGGGTATTGAGAATGCAAAGTGTTGGCAACCCTGCGAGTGGAAGAGGATAAATAAAAAGTCTTTAATGTTTATTGCTAAGAGAGGGATTCTGGTGGGAACAGTAGAGAAAAGGGTTAACCCTCTTTGGGGAAACACTCAACCAAGCATGGTTTTATTGTCCTTAAATCTTGTAGCAGTCTCCATCTCACTGATCTCTGTTTTATAGTGAACATAGGTATTCAATGGATTGTACGAAGGGCAGATATGGTAAAGCTGGAGCTGTTCTTTTTTTTTTTTTCTTTTTTTTATTCGATATAATTTATTTACATTTCAAATGATTTCCCCTTTTCTAGCCCCCCCACTCCCTCAAATGATTTCCCCTTTTCTAGCCCCCCCCCCACTCCCCTGTTCTTTTACTATGTGAGCACTTCAAGTTTTCCCTTGATAGGGGCCACTATTCACCCCAGACAGGCTCACTGGAGAGCCAGTTGTGTCAGGGAGTTTTATATTTAATAGTGACACTTAGAATTGGGGGAAACCCAGGGGAAAAGTATTACTACTGGCATAATCATTTAGCCTATTGTAATTTTCCTTTGGATTGTTAAGTTACTAGTGAGAGTAACTTCCAGAGCCTCCAGAATCTCTCTTCTTGAAAGATTAGTGACAGTTTCCTACAAGAGTGTGTATCATGCCTGTGGACCTATCAGAGTCCTCCCATTGGTAGTGGTACCTTTTTTGGTGGTAAGGGCATGAGAACAACCTCTCATGCCTAGAAGCTGAGGCCTGGGAATTAATTCCCAGTCTTGTGGGAACTCGTCTTAAAATTGTTTTATCTGCTCTGGCATCAATGAACCATCTGAATGGTTTTGTCCCCTATTTTCCATGGTTATCTTTAGGTAGGAGCCTTCTGAGATGCTGGAAATCTATAAAGTCTCTATTGGAGTTTTACCTCTTACTAACAAGGGTTGCTCCATTTTAAGTTTAATGGCTTGCCATCCTTGTCATAATTGGAGTGGCAATTTCTCTTCCATTGGAAGTCCATATGGCACCAGATATAGACTGTCTTGGGGGGGGGTGGCATTTCTGGTGGAGGCACTCACCTTACATGTGTCCCCTTTTTTAGACACGCTTAAAGCAAGTCACTTGTTTTTATTGCTGCTGCAAAGGCCTAGGCAATGGAAGCAGACTGATGGGCTGCTGTCCCAGTATCCGGAGTGGTCACAATCCAGTCATCATAACGTTCATCTGGGAGGCTTTTGCAGGTGAGCCTGCACTCAGAAATCCTACTCCCCACATGATTTTTAAAAGGAGGAGATCTTTGGATGCATGGTTGTAATTTTTTTCCAAGTTTGTTTTAGTTCTAAGAATAAAGTCAGAGTCTCTTCCAGTTTTTGACAGTGGAATGCGAGGTGATTCTGTCCTAGTCGTCATGTGTATGAAGGTGCATATGATCATAATGTCCTGCATGCTGGGCTGCCTGCTGGGCTCAATGGAGATTTCTCTCTAGTTGAAAAGCTCTTCATAGTTCCAAGTGAAATTATCTTGGAATCCACCTGACTTGCTGGAGGCATTCATCTCTGAGGAGAGTCTCCCATTGTACCAATTGTGGGCCGCCCAGAGAGGAACAGCAGATATCTCACCAATCCTGGGCATGTTTAACATGGTGATTTGATTTGACTTTGGAGGAAGGATTTAGTCCAAGGTTGTGGATGCCATCCTCCTTGAGAGTCTCAGCCTGAGAGGGGTACCAATTTAGAGACTTAACAAAGTTTGGTAGACATTAACCAGAAATGCCTGGATCTCTAGACCCACTGCAGAATTCCAGAGGTCATTGAGCTGCTGAGTAGCAGGAGAGGAGAGGCAGAGAGAAGACTGTCCTGTGGTACAATTATAGGAGGCAAGGGAGTGCAAAGGGCAGATTGGGTGGAGCCAGAGTGTGGGCCAAGACTGAAGAAGCAATCATTCTGCAAATCTTCTCCATGGCCTTTGCTAGGGCTATGAGGTCTGCTGTACAACAGTCCTCAGGACATCCATCATCATCAGACTCATCTGATAGAAGGGATGAAGCATCCTTGGTGGGTCCTGGCTTAAAAGGGACCCAACCATTGGCAGACAGCAACTGTAATGGACAGAAAAAAGGGAGGGGGCTTTCCTTTCTGGCTTTCTTGGTGATGTGCCAGATAAGCAACCCAAGTCCATGTATGGGGGGGTTGTAGGTGTCTCCTGTTACCATCCAGGGAGTTGCTTCAAGGACCTCTTAGCAAAAGGAGGTAGCTTCCCTTTGGTTAAGTTTCATGTTGTAGGTCTTGAGCAGGGCCTACAGCTCTCTAAGTTGGGATTTCTTTTCATGTGCTGAAGTATTTCCCAGGACAGAGAAAATATGGAAATGCCAAGGCCAGAGAGATAGGTCTGTGGTGCCTTGTAACACCAGAAGCATTTTCCATAGTCCTAGATGCAAGCCTTCTCACAAATTTCAAAAAACCAGCACTTCAGTAAAGACTTTTTTTTTAAGATTCATTTACTTATTTTATGTGAGAACTCTGTCCTTGACACAACAGAATAGAGTATCAAATCCAATTACAGATCGGTTGTGAGCTACCATGTGATTGCTGGGAATTGAACTTATGACCTTTGGAAAAGCAGCCAGTGTTCTTAACTTCAGAGCCATCTCTCCAGACCATGCAGTAAAGGCTTTTAACTTATTGTTGTTACAAGGTTTTTATGGCATGCATAATGGTTGTAGCCAATACCCATATGGGTAATTGGGGTTCAAACAGAGGGCTGGAGGCCATCTACTCACACCAAGGAGTAGCTTTGGCCAGAAGGTATCAAATTGTGTTTCATCGTGTCTGATCCCTTACCAAGGTACAAACTGGAAAGAGTGGGCTGCCAGCTCTTTCGTTTGGGAGGGGTGAGCACTCATGGTCCTCATGTGCACCCTGGCAGTCTCCTTGCCCCTTGTTGCAGCACTAGCTGCCGGTCAGGCTCTACTTCCATCTATCACAGCTCAATGGGCCTGCAATCATGACTGGTGGATCCTGAGAGGGGAAGGCAGGAACAGCCAGGAGTAGAAGAGACCTCAGGTGAGACAGTTTCAGTGAGACAGCTCATTTAATGAGAGAAACAAAGGTGACTTAGACTTTTGTGGATGGGGAGGGGTTCTCAGGGTGAGTGTACATCATTAGCCAGGGCCAGAGCACTGGGGATGCCTCATTTGCATAAAGAGGAATCCCAGGTGCTGCTGGATGTGACTTTGTAAGAGGAAAGGAAGTTTAAGCAAGCTATGTGACTTCCCCTGGGCAAAGGTGGGGAAGCGCAGGGCTATAAGTACCCAAATGTGCATGTCTGGGGTAAGGGCGGGGGAGCAGTATTACTCCTGCCAATCTCAGAATGAGATCTCTGGGATTTGGACATACCTCAAGCCCACTCTTGATCCAGGCTGGTTTTCCCCAGTCCCATGACTTCCCAGCCCCACAAATCAGACTCTGAAGGTGACCTTGACTAAATTAACCTTGGACAGCACTACTTCCTTGTTCCTTGCTCAGGGTTAGAAATTGTCCCTATCTAGAAGGGCTTACCCCTGTGAAATAATGTTGGGGACACCAACTCCCATATACCCAAAAGTCAAACCTGAGATGATGGTAAAGATATCTAACATCTCCTTGCTCAAATCTGTTTAGGCTTTACAAACTGCCCAAGACAGTCTTTACCCACTTATTCAACACCTTCACTAACTGCCACTGGTGAAACTGCAGCCCTTAACCAGCTCACTGCAAAAGGTGTCAAAGCTGCAGTTGGCCCATGGCCACTTTAAGATGCCTCTACCAGAGCAGTCAAAATGAGTAACTCCTGTCAAAATGGTGGCACCACAACACCTCCTTAGCTTGCAGTCATCATGGAACCTGTCCACAGTGGTGTAACTCCTTCCCTGCCTCAGTCTACAGGTTTCATGAAATACCACTGAGCAGCTGTCCCACAGGAGCTGACCACCGTGGTGGCACCTCCCTGCGCAGCTCCAACAGAAATGGTGCTTCAGCCAAAGCTGTCTGTGGCTGGGAAGGACGTCCCATTCTAACCCATGGGTCTGATGCTGAGAAAATACGGTGGAAAAAAAAAAGCCACCAATCCCTAAGTTCCCCATAAATCTCAATCTGGAAATCTCTGCCCTGAAAAGCTCTGTTCCGTAAGAAATCCTATATATGCCCCCACCCTTTACCCAATTCCCTGCTTTCTGCTCCCAGGAACAGAGGCAGACATCCCTAGATTCGTCCCTCCAATAAATCTCTTTCATGAGATTTGCTGCCTGGTGTGACTTTCTCATTGGAAGAAGCCAAAAACAGCAATAAAGAGAAGTGGAGTTGGGCTGAGATATTATTTATGCTTTTGCAGTTGAACAAACCCCTACACCCTCCTCTCTAACTTTTCTCCTACACTTTACTGTACTGGATGTAAAGGATGCTTTCTTTAATCCTACCCACTTTTTATTATGTAGATGACATTTTATTCAACAACTGTTCCCTCTCCCTGTCCCAACAAAATACTTCATTAAACTATACTGGTTCCCTGGGTTACCAGGTCTCTCTCAGTCTGAAGCTCTGCTGAGCTCTCCTGCTCTCCTGATACTATGTACTACTTGGGCATCCAACTCAGTCGAGGCTCGAAGACCCCACTCTGACCAAGTCCCAAGTGCAAGCCATGCAGGACTTGCAGCCCCTAGCCATAAATGAATGGAAGGTCTAAATCCTTCCATTCATTTATGGACCTAATGGGATTCCTCCACCACTGGACCTTTATGGCAAAGCCCCTGTACCACGCAGCCAGAGAGACCCCCAGGTCCCTTATCCATGTGGCCACAGTCTGCCATCACTTCTCTTTACTTCAAGGTGCCCTCTTAGTGGTCCCTGCCCTGGCCCTCCCATGCTCCACCTGCTCCTGCCACCTCTGTAGGAACGAGAGGATGGGAGTGGCTACAGGCGTCTTAATTCATCTTGTTGGGCCTCCCAATTGGCCTTAGCTTTTTTGTTCAAACAAACAGATCCCAAGGTGGGCATTCTGATAAAGAGATAGGAACTCTGGAAAATAGTCAGGTGAGGGAGATTCACCACCCAGGAGCTGAGGGAGTCAGACATAGGAAATTGAGGAGCGGGAACTAAGACTGCGACAGAACTGGAATAGTATAAACGGGTTAATATGAGTTAAGAGCTGGCTGTGAAGCAAGTCTACACTGAGGCCATAAGCCTTGTAGATAAATACATCTCCATGTCCTTCCAGAGCTGGGGCAGACCAGACAGAGAAAGCTTTAACACTTACAAAAGACGCCCCTTGTGGTAGGTATGTAATCTAAATATAGCTAAAAATCCAAACTTAGAAAAAAGATTCAGGTATTAGGAAAGACCTGGGTGGAAAGGTGGAAACAAACACCTCCCAGAGCAATTTTCAAGGTAGGCAGAAAATGGTTCCTTGTAAGAACTAAAAGCCTCAGTGCAGTTCCCAGGCGAGGAAGAGGGACTGAGCAGCCTGGGCCCATGGCATGCGCCTGTGGGAAAATCAGGCAATGTTCTGGAGTCAGAAGAGGCAGCAGCAAGCTGTAGCTCAGACCACGTTCCCAGAGTGAGCAGAGGTCAGAGTTTGCCTAGCATGTGGGCCCAGAACTGCCATCAAGTGACGAAGGGTGCAGCTGTGAAGAGACTAGCAGCAGGCCCTTCTACCTCTTCCCTGAAAATGGGAGTGCAGAGCCAGAAGTCACCAGCCTGCTCGACTTCCTAGCTGAGCAGCAGAAAGAGCCTGCAACCACAGAACTGCAGCAGGGCAGAGAGAGTTGGTGGATGCCAGTTACAGAGATGTGGAAACAGCTGGAAAAGCTGAAAAGTCAAAAGACTTGGTAAAATACTTGAAAAGTCCTTAAGGAGAGAGTTAGAAATTTAAAAGAAAAATATTTTCTGTGTTAGAAATGGAAACACAATAATGCAATGCATCTGGATCCCATAGGCTTGTTTCATTTATCAACATACAAATAGTTGGTTTTTTTTTTCAGTAACAATTACAATTTTACATATCCTTTTTAAGAGAATTCAGAAGGAGACTTACAGAAGGAAAAATTAAATGCTAGAGTAGAGGCATAAAAATGGAATTGGAAAGTCCTCTGAAGAATAAAAGATACGCAGAGGAATGCAATCTAAAGCCTAAGCCGCCACCTTTTGATAAGACTGCAGAATGGCAGCCTATTAAATTCCTAGATAACGAGACTTCTGCTGAGTTAAGAGTACACTTTACATTTGAAGCCATCTTAGAGCAATGTCATAAGTAGCTTATGTATTGCATTTTGGACAGTTTGAAAATTTAGAGTATGTACATGTATTAATATATTATACAATTGATACATGTTCAGAATTCCAAGGGGCTTTTACCTTCAATTCTGAAATGTCTGGTTCTAAGATTGTACATTAATTAAAGATGGTGGCTTCCTTGGAGATGCCTTTGCAGATGAAAGCTGATAATGCTCCAGCATATGTATCCAATAAAATGCAGCAATACTGTAGAAATTATGGCACAGAACATGGTACAGATGTATCTTAAGATCTAAGAGGACATTAAAAGATATGCTCATGGAGCTGGAGAGATGACTCAGTGGTTAAGAGCACTGACTGCTCTTCTAGAGGTCCTGAGCCAGACCTCAGACCCAGAAACCACATGGTGGCTCACAACCATCCATAATGAGATCTGATTCCCTCTTCTGGTGTGTCTGAAGACAGCTACAGTGTACTCATATACATAAAATAAACAAATCTTTAAAAAAAGATATGCTCATAAAATAGAAGGGGGACATGGGATCTCTGAAAGATAGATTAAATAATGTTCTATTAAATTTAAAAAATTTAAATGTCATGGAGGCACAGCACAACTGCTGAAAAACACTGGATTTTAGAAACAACTGCTACATTAGATTAGCCTATATATTATGTATTAATTTCAGAATGGAAGGCAGGAAATATGTTGCATTGGTGAAGAGGTTTTGTCTTTGTTTCAACAAAAGAGAAACTATGGATTCCATCAAAATTCAGGAGAAAACTAAAGATCTAACTAGAGATGTACCTACAAAGGAAAAAATCAAGAACAACAACAAAACAGGTATCATGAACACTGATCCCTCCACATGGGAGCAGCTCTGAGACTGGCTGGAGACATGAAAATGTCTCCAGCCAGATCATCAGCTGAGCATAGCCAATAAATCTTGTTGGCTGCAGATTCCTCAGGACTTATCTATCATACCATCCTCCCATATGGCATGCATAGGGATTTATATTGCAGTTTGGCAATACAGTCCGGACAGTCTTATAAAGTTGGATGCCTTTTTCCTGCTTGAACAGAGAGCAAAACATTATGTTTAGCTGAATTGTGCACAGCACACATTCCATACACGTGTTAATGTAGAAATGTACATTACCTTTGAAAGTTTTTATGTTTGCAGAGCAAAAGGACCAGACACCAAGCAAAACAAGTAGCCTAGATAATTCAATTTCACTGACTGCCTCAATTACTGTTTCCTTAAAAATACCCATCCAGAAATACTTCTATATGGCTTGCTAGATCATCCGGCATCACAGACTGTTCTAGCCAGGACTTCAGTTAAACCCTGAACTTTTCTGTCATACAGAGACTGAACAAGACATGATAGAGCTTAGGAACTGACCAATATCCCAATTTCCTTTGGAAATCCAAAAAAGAACATCGCTCCCAGACAGCAGGAAGCAATTTTAAGAGAATGATGCCCTATTCCCCCCAAAATTGGGGTGGACAGTTTTTGGTTGTTCAGTGGGTGATGGATGTGTATCATCAGTTTAAGGGATTTGGATGCAAGTTGTTAATGGTCTCAGTCAGGGAGGATACAAAGTAAAGGAGGTTAGATTTAGGGATTTCTGTCTTTTTCTTTCTTCTAGCCTTCTTTGTCTTCTATCTAATGTTGTAGGAAAAGATGGAAAATGGATGAAAAGATAAAAGGGGGATATAGGAATACGATAACTTGGTAGATTACATTGAATCAACTTTTAAACTAGCTAGAGCCAATGAGGGGCCTGGAAATATCTCACCCTCCTCAGGACATCCTTACACACACTGCAACCCACATCCCTACCTTCATCCCAACACTTGCCAAACTCTGTCCTATCATCACCACCTCTTTCATCCTAACAGCCGAGCTTTGTGTCTTTTGTCAAGACCCACCTACAGCCTACAAGCGAGGACTTAAGTTTCTTAAAATCTATCACTGCTTCTTGCAAAATCTGTCAGATGTCAGACTCCAACTTGAGGTATCATAGCACCCCTTTTCCTATCCACTGGGCTAGAGGTTCCCTTCCTGGAACTGACTGGCAACTTGACTTTACCCATGTCTACTGTCAAATGTGCCAAGTACCTCCTGGTCTTGGTGGACACTTTCACAGGGTGGGTGGAGGCATTTCCCACAACAAAAGTGCTCAGACAGTCTGATCTCCTCCTCTGAGAAATCATCCCCCAGTTTGGTATCCCAGCCTCCCATTAGTCAGACAATGGTGCTGAATTTACTTCCTAAGTTTCTCAAATTCTATCTAATGCCCGGCATTTTCGTATTCCTTACTACCCTTAATCTTCAAGTAAGGTAGAAAGAACCAACTGCTCTTTAAAAACTACTCTTGTTAAGCTGTTATAGGAACTCCACCTTGACTGGGTAAAACTCCTACCTCAGGCTCTTTTCAGGCTACAAGCTCTCCAAGCGACCTCTCTTCATCTCATCCTTTGAACTCATGTATGGATATCTGGTCCTAACTCTGTTCTTGCACCTAAATGCTCTCCCCCTCCCAGATCATCTACTGACCCGTTACTTTGCCACCTCTGCTCTCTCCTATGGGACTTTGCTGACCACCATCTACCTCAGCCATACACTGCCTGTCAACAGTGGAGACCAAATTCTTTTATCCCCTCTCTCCTAAATGGTAGGGCCCTTTCAAGGTCATTCTCATGACCTACAGCTTGAGGGACTCTCTCATTGGGTCTACCTGTATCTCCTCAACCCTTTCATCCCTCCACCTCAAAATTCTTTATACACATTGACCCTAACAGGGTCATGCTCTGCTAACATCGAGAGCACCCACCTTGTCCCCAATCCCAGAAAAGGAGACTACTTAAGCAGCTTTGCTCAACCTCACTAGATCAGACATGGGCTTCTCGTCCTCCCCCTGTCTGTTTCTATCCAGGGCAGCCCTTTTATCTGGAGATTTGAGGCTCAAGAAACCCCCACTGATAGCAAATAGTCTTTCCAAATAGGGTCAGGAAACTGCTCCATGACTGGATGCCAGGAACTGATCCAAATCACTATCATCCCTGTATCTGTTATCCCATCTAAATATTATGATCTCTTTACTTGCTTTCTCTTTGACCAGACAAAAGATGATTGTAAAAAATGGCCAGATGACTATGGGGGCTGCCCATATTGGTCTTGTTACATACATATGCTAGGATCATGGACCAATCACATCTTCTATCAACAACGCAAGACCCTCTTTTTCTACATACAAGACCCATGGAATCCCAGGTGGGAGACAGGAGTTGTTGGTAAGCTCTACTGTAAAAATCAAGCCAGGTTCCTATTAAGTACTAACTGCATCCAGAGAAAATATGTCTCAACTGTCCAATCTCTAGATATCAGAAAAGTAGAGGAAGTAACCAAACCCTCCTCCTCCAAGGTCCTTACCTCCTTGACATCCCCCCTCATAAATGGCACTAACTTGTCACTGTGACTTTTGCCTCAGTCCTTGACATCAGCATACCAACTCCTTAGTGTCACCCAACCTGGTCGCTTTAAAGATTGCTTGCTATGTGTACCCCCCGGAACTAGCTGTCAATTGCCACTTAGAGTCTCTCTGGTGATACTGTCAAGTAACCTTACCGTACCTTTTGTCAGCTGCTCTGACTCTGAAGTCCATAACTCAGTATCTTTTCTCTATCCCACTTTTTGGAATGGCAAACTGTTTTAAGACCTCTGGGACATGTTCTGTAGAAACACTAAGCTCCCTAGACTGCAAAAGAACACAACCCTTGGTGCCTCATGTCTGACGCAATGCCCTGCAGTCCAGAATGTGTCGATTCTTTGTGGCACTCAGGTATATCATCACCTACCCGCCAGCTGGTCAATAGTATGCACACTGGTGCTCCTTTTCCCTGAGCTGGGAGTAACCCAGGGAAACAAGCCCCTGCCAATCCCAGTTGTAGATATGATAGCTGCCCAACATATGAGGGTAGTTCAGGTCGGGCCACTCTTGGTCTCTGCAGGAATAGCCATAGGTGCTGGTACTGGAATTGCAGGGATAACTACTTCCATAACCCTATACAATAAATTCACTTCCAAGCTTAATGCCTATTTTCAAAAAAATATCTGAAACCATGCTTACAATCCAGAAACAGATCGATTCTTTGGCAGCTGTGGTGCTTCAAAACCAACAGGGGCTTAAAGAAGAATGCTGTTTCTACATCAACCAATCCAGGATAGTGAGAAATAAAATCTAGGAGCTAAATTCAGACATGCAGAATTTCAAGGAACATGACGCCTCCAATCCTGGATTTTTCAAAAACTTTAAATGGAGGTGGATCCTCCTTTTGTAACGCCTTTCCTGGTGTAACATCTTCCTGGTGTTGTTACTCACTCCCGGCCTCATTAATCTTGTTTCTACATTCCTACGATGACAAGCACAACATTTTTTAACTAAACTATTAATCAGCTCCTGTTACAAGATTACCAGCTGCTGTCCACAGAGGAGCCTGACGCAAATGTCTACTAAGTAGACCCCAATGGGGAAAGTCAGCTCCACCCCAAAATTCACAATGTTCCTAGATACCAGCAAGCAGTTTAAGAGGCACGATGCCCCATTCCCCTTCACCATTGGCTTCACCCTCCTCCTGTATTTTACTTCTCTTTATGATAAGAAAAAGGGAGTATGTTGGTATTGGGAACCTGTTTTATGGTTGCAGATCACCTCTGGATCCAGTGATGACAGCGACATCACCCATAGGAATAAGGAACTGTGCATCTGTTGCCATGGCAATCACTATACATTCCCAGAGTCCACATAACTCACCTCCCACCTTTACTGGCGAGTGGTTATGTCAAAACCCAAATAAAAGGCAGACCCTCCTGACTCTCTGTCCCTCTGTCCTCTCTTTCCCACTTCATCTTTGTCCCACCTTTTGCCCCCATGCCCCACAATAAATCTCTCAAATGCAACTGTACTGGCCTGGTTTGGTTTGTCCAGACATGAGCCGTGACTCTAAGACAAGACTAACCATTTGTCTCTTTGCTAATACATGGTCACTGCATGCTGGTGTAAATGAATGTTCTTTTCTCTGCCAGAAGCCATAGGCGCAGTTCACCCCTTGGTCTTCTCACAATAGGGATTCAGATGGTATTTAGATATGTATACTCTTAAAGTTATTTCATCTTGTTCTACTGGTATTTTATGCTGTTTTACCTTTTAAAATCCACGGTCAAAATGGTCTATTAATCTTAAATCATGTGACATTCCATTATGAGATGTTGCCAACACATGGCTAGTTGCCATTTTTGCTAAGGGCTAAAAAAAAGGGTGTAGAGCCATAGCTTCACCACCATGTTGCTTAAGGGCAGTCACATGACAGGCAGCCATCTCTGTTGTGCGAAATCCTGGCTTCATTGCCATCTCCACCCCCCCTCCATCCCGCCCCCTTTGGTTTTTTGAGACAGGGTTTCTCTGTATATATGCTTATGGGTTTTTTTGAACCTGTTTTTTGCTATTTACAAGGGTTTTGTTGTTTATTTTGCCTTTTAAAAAAGATTTATTTATTTATTTATTTCATGTATGTGAGTACACTGTCGCTGTTTTCAAACATACCAGAAGAGGGCAGCAGATCCCATTATAGATGGTTGAGAGCTGGGAATTGAACTCAGGACCACTGGGAGAGCAGTCAGTACTCTTAACCTCTGAGCTATCTTTCCAGACTTCAATTCCATCTTAAGGGCAGCAACACATGATTTGAATATTTAAATTGAGATAAGATTTTGATTTCCATACTGTCTTAACCAGTTTTTTACAATATTACTCTAAGTTTTCACTCTTTGAAAGATGGTTTATTTTAATATTAGTCTAGTTAAATTAGTTTAATATTAGTTAAAAAGGCTAAAGATCACTGTCTTAAAGATATATTTAGCTTTGTTTTGCTAATGTTATTAAGCTATAATATAGCCTTAGATTCTTATAAACTATAGATTTTTATGATATACCATATAAAGATCAAAGGTTCCCAGTCTCTTTATGAACTGTGTTTAAAGATTTAAAATTTTTGTTTTGATACTAGAAGAGCTTCAACTCAAAATCCTAATTTTAAGGCTCAGATCTAACAGTTCTAGCCTTAAAAGCTACTATAAAAATACAAGCTGATAGTAACCTTATAATCATATCCTTTAATATGTTTACAAATATATTTTAAGTCATGCTAAGAACTAATGCAGCTAATTAGGACATTAAGCTTTAGCGTCAGATTTATAATTACTAGTTACAGTTAGTAACCAGAAACAGACCTAGACTGTCTAACTCAGATATGCTTTAATAGACACTAGCTCTCAATCCAGTCAGAGATCTGCTGAATATGGCATTAAATGTTCAAACTTACTAGTACAGACAAAGGCTCCCAAATCCTAACTGTAACCCCCAAGGTCTCCAAGAAGATATGGGTACAGAGACAAAGGACTCTACTTGGATTGTGGTGTACTAACCACTGGGAAAGACTGCACCAATGCCTTGCCCAGTGCCTAGGCTCAGCTTGAACTTCGGACAAAATGAGGACACCCAAAGAGTTGGGTGTTTCATATTGCCTAGGATAAGGTGAGGTCATCTCTCCCATGTTCCTCCTCCACAGAAAAAAAGCATCTCAACTTCTGGGCCTCTGCCTGAACTGTGATGGAGACCATAGGGACCTTGAAAAACTGTTTAGGTAGTGGACTATAGACTAATCTCTTGTCATTTTAATTAATATATGACATCTAGATTATAAGTTATCCCTTTTAGGTCTCTGATTACATTGATGACTAAGCTAACTGTAGCTTGACAGCTAGAGAACAGGCAACTAGCTCCTCACCCCAAAGTAATCCACCACCGTGTTAGCCCATTAGTCAATTCATTAACAAGTTAAGACTACGGCACCTCTTATTTAAAAAATAAACAGGCTTGCTTTGCTTACCAGGTTCATGATAAAAGATGCACAACTTTCAGATACAAAGTTTATGTAAGTTATGAGGACCTAAAAAAACTACTTGAGGGTCTACAAAGGCATTTTGAGGTTGGTAATTGCAAGGTATGAAGGTTAGAGAACAGGAAGTCCTTGGCTGGTAATAGGAAAGTAACTTAAGGTATACAAAAGGAACAAAAATGTTTCAGATTTCTTCCCTTTGTTATATTAGGACTTCAAAAGTTCAGAGTTCTAACATTAATCAATGGAGTCCGGATAAATTTTTCGCCTAACTCTGATAAAACATTCTACTATACGATCAAGTATCAAAGTCACAAATACAGGTTTCCCTTGTCTTCTAACTATAGACTTAAAGGAGCTTCTTATACTAAAGTTATATGATCAACTATTATACTCATAAGCTCAAAGTGTTAAGTTTCCTTTGTATTTATGCTAGATTTATGTACATTCAGTTTTCTGGACAGAGGAAAAAGCTCCTCTCTTCTCCCTTTGCTCTCCAAAAGGTTTCTGTCTTCCTTGAGCTCACCTTAGAGACTATTCATGCTATTAACAAATTTATTTCTTTTGGAAGACAGAGAATTTGTGGGATCTAGGAAACGCACTCGGATCTCCCTCTCATGGGTCAAGTGAACTCCATCTGGATAAGTATCCCCAATTAACAGCCTAAGTTCCCTACTTGTTGCCTATTTCTAAGGGTGAGGTTTCTCCATTGTTTCCTGGTTTGGGGACTCCAGTCCCCAGACACCAAGATCATGGGCATAACAGTTTTAAATTAAATATATACCTAATAAAAAATATTCTCGCAAACCTACTTAACTTTATCTTCTGCCTCTAACATGTGTTTCAGAATTCTGTCAAGTCCAGGCCTTTACTCAAAATCTACATCCACAACAACCTCAGGGAAGTAGCCCACAGGCACTGGTGTACCTCACAAATGCTTCTACCAAGCCTGCACTTTCCTAGCCTTAGATGGTCCCACAGCAATCAAACAGCCAGGCCTTGACCAGCATCCCAATTTCTTAGGTTCCCCAAAGACAGAACCATCACCCCAAAGTCAGCAGGAGATAGTTTAAAGAATACAACATCCTCAATTCCTGCCCCACCATAATCACTTTCTAGTTCCTCATTTTTAATTAAACAAAAATGGAGGAACATTGTCTTATAGACACTTTTACTAGGGTCCTCCCAAGAATCTAGCCACAGCAACCAAGCTACAGCTGACATCATCATATGCTGCTAGGTGCGTGCTGATCTGGTTTATAAGAGGGACACACAGCTACTCCAACTCTCTCTCCATGTCCTATTTTCTCTCCAACCCCCAGGGTTCCTACCTTCTTCTACCACCCAGCCAAACCCAGCTTCAGTTCTTACTTTGTGAAAAGTTGCTGGGGTGGATGATCTAATTAGGATACACGATCCATTTCTGCTTAATGAACTTTCTCAAATAGAAAAAAGACTGGGATCCTATACATCTAACTCCTCTACCTTTATTAAAGATTCCAATATATCACTAAATCTTATAGTCTAACTTTCCATAATATATACATGATCCTCAGTAACAATTTACTCCCCAAGGGGTGAAAGTGACTTTGGGAGCAGGCTAGAGTATATGCAGGTGAGATACACCAAACTAACACAGCACACTGGATCAGGTCAGAGGCAGTACAGAACCAGGATCCCAATGGAATTATAATACTTCAGGTGGCATTCTAGCTAGAGACCAATGTACAACTTCCTACTGGCTGTTCTCTATAAGGCTTCCAATAAACCAATAAATTTGGAAAAATTCCAAGATAAATAAGAAACCCCATCTCACTTTATAAGGCACCTTGGAAAAGCCCTCTTACAATATACTAACCAAGACCCTAACTCCACAGGCAGAAATCTTGGTATTGGCCTTTAAAGAACACCATGGGAGCTGGGCGGTGGTGGCGCAAGCCTATAATCCCAGCACTTGGGAGGCAGAAGCAGGAGGATTTCTGAGTTCAAGGCCAGCCTGGTCTACAGAAAGAGTTCCAGGACAGCCAGGGCTATACAGAGAAACCCTGTCTTGGAAACAAAAAACAAAACAAAACAAACAAAGAAACAAAAGAATACCATGGGAGAGATATAAAGGCCCACAAACAAAAATACCATATGTTGGCCAAAGCTGTTGAACAAATTTCAAAACTGCCTGGGCTTCCTGGCCTCCTAAGACTCCAAAGACCACTAGGTCACTGTCTCAAATGTAGTCAACAGGATCACTGGGCACAGACCTGCCCTAAGCCACCAGGGCCATGTCCAAAGTGCCCTCAAAAGGAACATTGGTCTGCTGGTTGTCCTCATGTCTGTCATGGCACAGGAACATCACTCCCAGGTCACCCTCTAGCTGATCTTCTAGGTCTCGCCGTGGACAACTGAAGGGACCCAAGCTCCCTTGACCCAACCATTACCATCACCAACAGGGATCTGCAAGAAGTCATTATCAGGGAAGACCATCTCCTTCCTTTTGGACAATGGGGCCACTTACTTGATCCTGATGTTTTAGGATCCACCTCTCATTTCCCCATTGTCATGGTAGGAGGACAGCTTTAACAATCTCAAGACCCCACGACACAGTTGCATTTTACAGGTGTTCCTCTCACCCATTCTTTTCTGATAATGCCAATGTGTTCCCTTCCCTTTTTGGGAAAGGATCTCCCAGCCAAAGTGGGAGCCTCTATTTTTTTTCTCCCCTAATACACCTGAGCTCAAACTCACCAGCAGTGGCCCATCTTCCTTCTTCTAGCCACCAATCCTACTGGCTCAAATAATGTCATTTCCTTTGACAGCCTCTCAGATAGAGCCCTGAGTCTGGGACATCCAGAATCCCTCTGTTGTCAAACACCATCCCCTTGTTGTTAACCAGTTACAGGACCAAATCCAGTAGGTCACCCAAGCCCAGTACCCTCTCCTCATCTCTCCCCAGAGCCTTGGGGGATTTCTGACCTCCTAAGAAAGAAACTTCTCCTTCCTACTTCTTTCCTCTTCTAACACTCCTATACCAGCAGTTAAAAAACCTAATGGGACCTATCACCTGGTCCAACATCTCTGGCTCCTTAATACTGCAGTGGTTCCTCTCCATCCTGTTTGGTTATTACATGCTTCTTTCCACTATCCCTTCAGAGACTCCACATTTCCTGGTCCTAGATTTCAAGGACACATTTTTTCTATCCCCCTAGATGCCCAGTCACAAAACATCTTGCTTTTCCTTGGACTGACCCTGATACCCACTTCTCCTCTACCTAACTCACCTGTACTGTTCTACCTCAGGGATTCTGGGATAGCCCACACCTATTTGGCCAGACATTGACTTCTGACCTAGTCTCTGTCTCTCCCTAAATCTAAGATTATTCATTATGTGCCCTGGGCTTGTATGTTGATGCTCATTCCACTCTTGGGAGGGGGTGCAGATCCGCCCAATCTAGGCTTAGAGCTTGTATTGTTACTGATTGAGTTGAGATTTCTTTTACTGGGTAATTGGGTTGGAAAAATATAGTAACAATTATGTTGATAACATTCTCCTCTGCTATCTCTCTCCAGAAATGAGCCAAATGAATACTTCTACTTTTCTAAATTTCCTGTCCATCCAAGGTTATTCTTACCTTCTAAAGTCCAATTGTCTACCCCTCAGGTCACATAATAATTAAAATACCATATACACAAAACAAAGACTATTAAAAGCAGTAATGGAAAAAGGTCAAGTAACATATAAAGGCAGACCTATCAGAATTACACCAGGTCCTCACTAGAAACTATGAAAGCTAGATCCTGTGCAGATGTCATACAGACCCCAAGAGAACACAAATGCCAGCCCAGGCTACTATACCCAGCAAAACTCTCAATTACCATAGATGGAGAAAATAAGATATTCCATGACAAAACCAAATTTACACAGTATCTTCATACAAACCCAGCTTTACAAAGGATAATAGATGGAAAATATCAATACAAGGAGGGAAACTACACCCTAGAAAGGGCAAGAAGATAATCTTTCAACAAACCCAAAAGAAGATAGCCACACAAATATAATTCCATCTCTAACAATAAAAATAACAGGAAGTAACAATCACTTTTCTTTAATATCTCTTAACATCAATGGACTCAATTCCCCAATAAAAAGACATAGACTGACAGACTGGCTACATAAGCATGACCCAGCATTTTGTTGCATACAGGAAACACACCTCAGTGACTAAGACAGACTCTAACTCAGAGTAAAAGGTTGGGAAACAATTTTCTAAGCAAATGGTTCCAAGAAACAAGCTGGAGTAGCCATTCTAATATTGAGTAAAATTGACTTTCAACCAAAAGTTGTCAAAAAAGACCAGGAAGGACACTTCATACTGGTAAATGGAAAAATCTATCAAGATGATCTCTCAATTCTGAACATCAATGCTCCAAATGCAAGGGCACCCACATTCATAAAAGAAACTTTGCTAAAGCTCAAAGCACACATCACACCCCACACAATAATAGTGGGAGATTTCAACACCCCACTCTCAGCAATGGACAGATCATGGAAACAGAAACTAAACAGAGACTCAGTAAAACTAACAGAAGTTATGGACCAAATGGACTTAACAGATATTTCATCCTAAAGCAAAAGAATTTCTTCTCAGCACCCCATGGACCCTTCTCCATAATTAATTTTCTCTAAGAACCAGCTCTTGAAGGAGGAGAAACTGGGTAAGGTGATACCATTTGAAATGCAAATAAAGAATATATCCAATAAAAAATAACTCAGAATTATCTGTGGGAAGTAGATTCTAGCAGCATGGAGGCTAGGCAGTGGCCCAGTCATTTTGCTGCTGAAGGCATATTAAATATACAGGCTGTGTGTATGTGTGTGTTGTTCATTCTGGAATATAAACCACTGTGGTGGGTAATCCCACACTGCAATTTATTAGAGATAATTAATACTACAGAACTTAACCTAGGTTGGGTAAAACTCCCACTCCTGGCCCTTGTCAGGCTACTGGCTCTTCCCAAGCAACCTCTTCATCTCACCCTTTGAGCTCATGTATGGATGACTGGTTCTGACTCCTGGTCTTTCACTCAACCCTTTTTCCCTCCCTGATCACCTACTCACTCCCTTACTCTGTCATCTCTGCTCCCTCCTATGGAACTTTAGTGAGCACTGTCTACCACAGCCACACATTGTCACCTGTTTACTCCCTATCGACATTGGAGATCAGGCCTTTTCTCTCCTTTTCTCCCTTGTGAACCATTGCCGCTCACCTCTTTCCCCTAAATGGCAGGGCTCCTCCAAGATAATTCTTCTGACTACCATAACTGCTAAGCTTGAGGGACTCTCTCATTAGGTTCACCTGTCTCATCTCAAGCCCTTTACCCCTCCATCTCAAAATAACTCTTTTTCTTACACATAGACTGTAGCAGGATCCTGTTCTCTTAAGCTTCAGAGAATGTTGGAACCAACCCCAGTCCCAGAACAATGAGACTCCACTTTGGCAGCTGCGCTCAACTCCACTGAATTAGATATGGGCTTCTCCCCACCCCCATTTGTTTCCATCCAGGATAACCCTTATGTTTGTAGATTCAAAGTTCAATAAACCCTTGCTTCTAACAGTCTCTCTAAAGAGGGTCAGAAAATTGGTCCATTGTCGATGTCAGAGTTGAAAAAATAATTGCCATGCCGGGTGGTGGTGGTGGTGGTGGTGGTGCACGCCTTTAATCCCAGCACTTGGGAGGCAGAGGCAGGTGGATTTCTGAGTTCGAGGCCAGCCTGGTCTACAAAGTGAGTTCCAGGACAGCCAGGGCTACACAAGATAAACCCTGTCTCCAAAAAGCCAAAAAAAAAAAAAAATCATCCCTATCTCTACCATTCTTTCCAAATATTATGACCTCTTTGTTTGCTTCCTTTTTGACCAAAGGATTATTGTAAGAAATGACTAGACAAATATGGGGGCTGCCCATATTGGTCTTGCCAAACACATGTTAGCATCACAGACCAATCACTTCTTCTATCAATAGCACAAGACCCTCTTTTTCTGTATTCAGGACTCATGAAATCCCAGGTGGGAAACAGACATTGTTGGTAAACTCTACCACACTAACAAATCTGGGCTCCCAATAAGCATGATTCATATCCAGAGAAAAATATGTCCCAATTATCTAACCTCAGGAGATAGGAGAAATAGGAAAAGTAATTAAACACTCCTCAAAGGTCATTACTTCTTTGAAATTCCCTCTCCTAAATAACACTAACCTGTCATTTTGCTTTCTACTCCAGATCCTGACCTCACTCAGCCTATCAACTCAAGTCACCCAACCTGGCTGCTTTGGAGATTGCTGGCTATGTGTACACCCTAGAACTAGCTCACAATTGCCACTTACAGCTTCTCCAGTGACTCTGGCAAATAGCCTTGCTTCACCTTTCACCAACTGCCCTACCCTGGTGTTGCCACAATCCTGTACCTTTTCTGTATCACTCTCTTTGGCATGGCAGATGGTTTCAAGTCATCTGAGACACACTCCATATGAACCTTAAGTTACCTAGATTGTAACAAAACCATAATTCTCAACATCTCTACCACAGTGCCCTACTGTCCAGAGCATGTCAATTCTTCATGGAGCTCAGATGGATCACCGACTGCCTGACAGCTGATCAGGAGTGTGCATACTGGTGTTTCTTTTCCCTAAATTAGGGGTAATCCATGAAGAAGAGCTCCTACCAATATCCCAGTTGTGGACTCAATAGCAGCCCAACATAACAGAAGGACAATTCAAATCCTGAACCTCCTGGCTGTTGCAAGAATGACCACAGGTGTTGCCACTGGAACAGCAGGGCTGGCCACCTCCCTCACCTTGTACTGCCCAACAAGAGCAAAGCCCTGGGTTCCATCCTTAGCACCACATGAGCCAGGCACGCCTGTAATCCCAGAACATGGTAGACAGAAGCAAAAGGATCAGGAGTTCAAGGTTATCCTTGGCTACACAGCAGTTTTGATTCCAGGGTAAGCACACATTTAATGGTCTCAGTGAAGCATAACCTAACGATCCACAGAAGACAATCCCACCAAAGCCTAGAGGGCTGAAATGACTGGGCTAACCTCACACCAGAGCACTACAGCTGGCAATCTGTTGCTCATTTCTGGACCCTGGAATGAACGGAGGGCATTTCTGCACTTGCTCACTCTGCAGATGAGAAAGGGAGTCTAGCTAGCTTCCGAGATAATAATAGCCTCATTGATCCTCACCTACAAAGAGCCTGGAATCCACTAAAGCACATCTCAGCAGGAAGCAGGCAATGGGCCTCTGACCACTGCCAAGAGAGGATGTGGAAGAGGTGAGGGGCCAAAGACACCCTACAGGGGAAATGCCTTTTCAGGAAAGGGTTATCATGAAACAGGAGCTACCTGAGCAGAGGTATTTATAGTCAGACAACAAAGCGGTGACTTCAGAGGCACCTCCTGAGCAGGCAGAAAGGCATCTCACAGCAGTCCAGAAGATCAAGAGCTGTGTTTAACAGCTTATGCTGAACATCCCTCCCTCAGCAACAGGAGTAGGACGGACAGATTGGCCTGACATCCTGGGGAAAATGAGACTCCACAGTCATCAAAAAACTCAGCGTGGAGATAGGAAGTCAGAAGAATGAATCCCATATTAAGTTTCAAAAGCACATTTAAACAAGGTATCTGTCTGGGATGCCAACATGTAAGTGGATGCACAGAGTATCTTCATAGACTGCATGCTGGTTCTGGGGGTGCCTCTTTCTCTTGGAAAGAGAGATCAAAGACTCCCCAGATAAATTCAATCACACACTATAAACACCAAACAATAATGATCATCTTGGGGCTTCTGTGGTAACTATCCTGAGGCCTAGATGTTGGGGGGCTACCCTAAAACACTGTTGTCCCAAGACCTGAGGCCCACTGCCCCTGTGATCTCTCAGCTGACTCTTGAACCAGGACCAAATTCCTGTATCTTGGCTTCCAATGCCTTCTGCACAGCCCGCCTCACTTCTACGTGGACCTCCTGTGACTTCCCAGAAAACATGGGTTTTAAAAAGTCCCATTAAGATACTCTTTTCCCTGGAGTTGTAGAGATAGCTTAAAGTGCCCAGTCCCCATGTAAAAGCCAAGCCCAGGGCTGAGCATACCTTTAATCACAGTATTCATGAGGATTTCTTTGAGTCCAAAACTGGCCAGGGCTACACAGTGAGAGCCCATCGTGGGGGAAAAAAACCAACACTAACAACAGCAAAATGCAAATCCAATTACAGAGAGCAAATTGTGTTCTAACCCCCCATGCTGGGGGTGTGAGACCAGGAAGGTCCCTTAGGCTCGCTGAGCAGCAGTCTAAGCAACCTGGCAAGCTGCAAGTTCAGTAAGGGGTCTTGTTCCAAACAGGGGCAGGAGTGTGAGACAAGAAGCCACTTAGTGCTGACCTCTGAACTCTCTTGTATGCCTATACACACTGATACTCTTTTTATCAGGGTCAGCTGGCCACAAAGCTCAATCCTTTTGTTGAGTTTGTGTAGGCATCCATGTCATTGTATATATGTTAGTCAGAGGACAACCCATGGATGTCAGGTCTATCCTTTTACTACGTGGCATCTGGGGACTGAACACAGGTTATTAGGCTTGAGAACAAGTACCTTTACCTACTGAGCTACCTTGGTTCAATCCTTTTCATTCTGTGGCCCAAAGGCTTCGGCTTCTCTTAAGAATGGAGAGAAGAGAGCTTCCTTCATATTTAACACAAGAGGGGACACCGTGGCCACATTCCAACTTACATTAAACCCAACAAAAGCAGTCACAGTGCTCACACACCCAACCAAGACTCAGCAGGGGAGAGATACAGAATTAGGTGTTCCATCCTTCCCCAGCCTTTGAGACAAATGCTCATCTCTTTCCCATACCAATGCTGAGTGAGCTAAGTGGGTCTACAGACACCACGGAACACTGCAGACATGGAATAATGCTTAAATGCAAGAAGATCTGTGAGGAAGCCCTTTATCCTGACTCCCACCACAAACCACAGACCTCTGCTTTCTGCCATAGGCCATCAGTCCCTGTCCCTGGAACTACCCTGAAAATATGAAAAATTATCTGACCTTTTGCAATTGGTATTTAGTTATTATATTCACACAGAAACCAGTTCAGCTATAAACAAAAAAACAACCCTAGAGATGGTAAAGGGCACTGGTAGGCCATTTTCATAAAGGAGATATAACAGGGCAGCTTACAACTGTCTGTAACTCTGGCCTCAGGGGTTCTGACCCCATCTTTTGGCCTCTGAGAGCACTGCATGCACCTGGTACAGACACATGCAGGCAAAGCATCCATACACATAAGGTAGGGGAGGGAGGAGAGGAAGCAATATGGCTCAGCAGTAAAGGCAACTGTCCACCAAGTCTTACTTGTGACAGAAAAGTCAAAACACATAGTCAGAAAACATCCCAGGCAAGGGCAGAAAACATGCAAAGAATGGTCCTTTTCTCCCAGATAAGGGTACTTAGGGACATGCTTAAGGATGAAACATCTACTGAGATCTATCTGACATGAACTCAGCAGTGCCAGGGGTTGGGAACTGTGACAGAAAGAAGTGCATGAATATGAATGTCTTGAGTGTCTTTTTTTTCCTCTTCAAGACAGTGTTTCCTCTGTAAAATTCTGACTGTCCTAGAAATTGTTCTGTAGATCAGGCAGATTATGTAAAGTGTTGTTCCCCCTTTACCTGTCATATGGGAACAGATCTTAAATCTGGCCTGGGACCATTTCCTCTGCCCAGTCCTGTCAGACCAATGTCTCTTAAGCCCTAGGCCATGAGGGGAAGTGTGTGCTGTGTTCCTAGCAGTGATGGATAGTCAGAATAGCATGTGAAACCCCATTTGGCATACTGACTTAGGAGTAACAGCAAATGCCATGGCAATACTGGTAGGTAGGAGGACAAAGGGCACCTTGTCTATTAAAGAGATGTTCCTGTGGGGCACAGCCCAAAGGAATCACTAAGGAAAGATAAAGCGGCAGTTAAAGAAAATGTCTGGGAGTGGTGGCTCTCTCCTATGAGATAGAGCCTCATAAGTTAGATGTAAATTTGGGGCTGTTCTAAGGAGAAGTTTATGCTCAGTTAGTTATATGCTAACCCAAGGGTAAAGGACTACTAAAACATTCCTTGGATGTAAAACTGTTACCATGTTAAAGCAGGTTTGGCAGTACACACCTGAGAGCCTAGCACCTGGGAGGCAGCTGCAGACCCAGTCTGGGCTATATATGGAGACTCTCCACTTCCAGTGTCTCCTCTGTGAAGCCCTGTCTGTCCTGAAACTTGCTCAGATCAGGCTAGCCTTGGAGGTATGCCCCACATCTGCCTATAGCTCTGCCTTAAAAATAAACAGGGCTGGTTGGTAAAGCATTATTCTTGTAAGCATTCAATCCCCAGAACCTACATACAAAAAAGTCTAGAATGGTTACATATGCTTCTAATCCCATTGCTGTAAAGATGAACAGGTGAGCCCTGGGGCTCACTGGAAGCCACTCTATCCCAACTGTGAAACTCCAGGCCCTTGAATGATCTTGTCTCAAATAAAATGGTGGGTGGCACCTGAGGTTGAACTGTGGCCTTCATACTACATGAACCTGCACATAAAAAAATAAATACACACACAGAAATTTCACAGTTGTTTCCTATCCTATGCAGTCAATGTCCAAAGTTGCCCTAAGGTACTAGACAAAGAAAGGAACAAGAAAGGGAATTCAGGTAATCATTGATTTGGCTGAGGAAATAAAAGAGGCTCTGATGGCACTTGGGCCTCAACTTAAGGAATCAACCATCTGTGCAGACTGTTATGAAAATCCAAATTTCCAGGAGGGAAGTTCTTCTACAAAAGGGATGAGAAGATATGGGAATGGGTATGTGTATACCTCAGTCACAGTGTGTGTAAGTCAGAAAATCTACTTTGTTCTTCTACCTCGTGGGTCCTAAGGATCAAACTCAAGTTATCAGGCATCCACAAGCATCTTGGTGTACTGAATCATTTCACTGGCCCCACAGAGCTTTAAAACAGATTAACAGGGGCTGGAAAGATCACTCTACTAGTGAAGTGCTTACTATGAAAGCATGAAAACCTGAGATCAGAAAGCTTATACTCCTAGACTTCGAGAGCGGAGATGGGAAGATCTCTGGACTCACTAGTTAGCCAGAATAGCTGAGGTGGCATGTTCCAGGGTCAACGAAAGACCCTGTCTTCAAAACTAAGATGGAGCTGGGTCTGGTGGCACCTTTAATCCTAGCACTGGGAAAGCAGAGGTAAAGGCAGGTGATCTCTGTGAGTTAAGACCAACCTGGTCTCCAAAGCAAGTTCTAGGACACTCAGGGCTGTTAGAGAAACCCCGTCTAGAAAAACAAAACAATCAAAAAGTGGCCTGGTAGAGCACACCTTTAATCTCTGAGCCTAGAAGACAGAGACAGGTGGTCAGTCTGGTTTACAGAGAAGATCAGGATCACCAGGGCTATACATAGTAAGAGACCATTATCTCAAAAAAGTGGGGTGGGGTGCTTGGCAAGCAAGTGAAGAAGATCCTTAGTGTTGGTTGTTGACTTTTAGCCTCTACATGAGCCGTGTGTGTGTGTGTGTGTGTGTGAGAGAGAGAGAGAGAGAGAGAGAGAGAGAGAGAGAGAGAGAGAGAGAGAGAGAGAGAGAAAACACAGCTACATATACATACGCAGCCATACAGGTCCTTACACACAGATATGGGAAACAGATGTCACATGTTTCTACTGAATATGACAAGAGCCAAATCACAAGAGGTCCTCTGGGCTGCAGCTTAGTTCAGATGTTCCCCTGCAAGACTCAGAGGATGGGGTCAAAAAGTCATGCCCGCAAAGGCACTGACAGGGCATTTGCCAAGCAGAGAGCAGCACTTCAGAAGCTGTTTGAGCACATGAATCAATGGGCCTTTCATGAGCCTTCCTCTCAAGCCCTGTTTTTGCAGACACAAAGGGACAATAAAGGCGGGATTTACCAAAGGAGCCAGCTCAGAGCTGCTTCCTTCTCCCTTATTTAACCTCTCTCAGCAGAGTGGGGATCTAGACCTGCTTGAACAGGTGTTTAAGGCAGGTGAATCTGTTCCCACTAATTTTCTTAAGTAACAGCAGAGCAGATTGAAAGGTTAGCTTGGGTACCTGTAGGACACTGTGCCCAGTGCTTGCTCAACTACAAGCAGATGTTGGCTGAGAGCAATGCCATGTTCTCCTTCAGGTCTCCCTATCTTCAAACTTTGAATTCTGGTAGTTAGCAGAACTGAAAAAGCACAACACAGCCCAATTCCTTGGCACAGGGATTTTGCCTTCTTTAGTAATGTGTTAGAGGTAAACTGAGGCTGAAGCGTTCCTGGTTCTTGGGAAAGCCTAGATTACAAAAATCCTGAGATTTTCAGTGACAGAGCACTTGTCTACATTTGCCTAGCATACGTGAGGCCACTGGGTTCAACCCTCAGCATCTCTCTCTCTCTCTCTCTCTCTCTCTCTCTCTCTCTCTCACGCTTCAGGCTGAACATGCAGCATGGAACTTGGTGGGCAGAGGCCTGCCTGCTGGGCACGCAGGCCCAGGGTTCTATACCCAGTACTACATTAATCAGACTCTGATGGTACAAGGCTGTCATTTTAGTACTCAGTTTGTAGTCAGGAGGATCAGAAGTTCAAGGTTATTCTAAGCTACATAGTGAATTCCAGGTCAGCCTGGACTGTATGAAATTATCTCCAAAACATATTAACAAAGAAACTCAATTTTTCTCTTTCAAGTCCAGCTAAAGTGTCACACTAATGAATTCAGTTCTAGGAAACTTTGAGGAAGAGTTTAATTTCACAAACCATGGAAAAGTTTTTTGAGAGCTCAGGACCTCCCAAACATTAATGTAACCTCCAAGTGCTCCTCTAGTGAACCACTCTGTGTGAAGGCCCCAACAGCATATTTTGTCAAATTCTGTTCTCAGTGGCAAGAGCCACTGGTCAGCAAGCCTTCCCGAGGAGAAGCATCTTGCCCAATGGATAGAACCCTGGATCTTTTCACGAATACCCAGCCCTCTAAGTACCTTCAGTTTCCTCCCACTGAGGAGCCGCTTCCACAGGGAGCAAACATTCGGTGACACATCTCTCTCTCTCTATCCACATAGTCCCTGTAGTGGCTGTGGAGAGAAAGGCAGGCTTTCTAAGTTTGCAGGAGGTGACATCTGGTGGCTGGAATTCTCTGGTTACAGCCACTAAAAAGTCAGCATTGGTATAAGTCAATGAAGATAACACTGTGGAGATGCCAGGGCAAACAAGGCTAAGCCCACTGACAAAGGTCCTGGACACAAGGCCATCATTTGAAAGACAGCAGCTGGGAAGGCAGAAGCCACTGTTAGTGGGCTGAGGCCAATACCTGCTAAATGACCCTTGTTCTAAGTGTGGTTGAACTCATTTTGAGCTCTTTCCTCCTAAAACATTATCAGATTGCCCCAAAATTCAGTATCTAACCTGAGAGGATACTTTCCATACCAGAAAGGAAGCAGCAAAGAGACTGCATCCAAATGAAAGTGATGCATGCGCCTCAGCAATGGTGATGGAATGCTTGACCTTAAGGAGAAAAACTCATCAAGGCAAGAAAAAAAGACATGTTAAAAATGGTGGCTATCCTAGAACTTATGGGAAGATGTTCTCACGTTCTCTACAACAAACACAGCTTCTCTAAGCAGAAAAAGTGAAATTTTTTATAAAGCTTTTTTTCTTTTTTATAATTTCATTTACTAATGTATGTGTTGAGGGAGAAGTGTCTGTAAGTTCAGAGAACAACTGGTAGAGATGAGTTTCCTCCTTCTATCATATGGGTCCTAAGATTGAACACTTAGGCCATCAGACTTTGCAGCACAAGACTTTACCCATTGAACTTAGTGACCTCCCAAAACTTGTATTTCTAAAAGGTTAATGTCTTCCTCGTCTGAATGAATTATACAGAACCAGTTCATTTGTGGTTCTAGAAAGATTCATCAGGAAGACGGGGTCTCGGGTGATTTTGAGGATAGTTAGCGTCTTAAGTACAGCTTTTTTTTTTTTTTTACAATTAATTAACTTTGGTTTTTAAAGGCAAGATGTAGCCCTGGCTATCCTAGAACTCACTCTGTAGACAAGGGTAGCTTTGAATCTAGAGATCCACTTGCCTTTGCCTCCTGAGTGTTGGGATTCAAGACTTACTTTATTATGGGAGATCTAAAAAGGATTTTTATACATTTATTTAGTCTGTGCATGCACACATTATACATAGGTCAGAGGACAGGTTGTAGGCCAGGTCTCTCCTTCACTGTGAGGTCCCAGGGATCAGAATGACTAGTACTCTTAGCTCACCAACCTTTTGGTGTTTGAGCCTAGAAGGGTATAGAATACTTTACTCAGACCCTAGAAGGTCTGGCATTTGTGATCTTCCCGCCTCAGTATCCCAGGTGCTAGGACTACTAGACTGGCTCACCACACCTGGTTTGCACAGGACCCTTATAAGGTCAATGGGGACTACAGACATAGCTTAGTTGGGAAAGTGAGGATCCAAGTTTGGATCCTCAGCACCACGTAAGAACCAGGTAGAGTGGGCAGAATGTGTCACTAAGTCCAGCATGGGGTGGAGTGGGGAATGAGGTAGCAGTAGACAGAGACAGGAGGACCTACAGACTAGCCACCAGCCCAGTCTAACTGTTGCACCCCAGGCACACATTCAACATTGTTTTCTGGTCTGCACACTCACTTGCAAATATACACCAAAGAGTTGCATGGGCTGACTTCTCTAGGGAGAGCTGATTTTCAGTGTGGCACAACAGAAAGGAGGGAGATGCTCAGAAGTGAAGCTTCCTCACACAGGAACAACCAGTTTAGGGCAATGAATGAGGAACTGTGCGGGTGAGATGGCTGCTCTGAGGCTGTGCTCTGAGCATTCCTAGCCTGTACTCTTATCCAGATGGTTGGTTGGACTACAGTTCTCACAAGCACTCTCATTGTGCCTCTGGTCACACTTCTGCCCTTGGCTCTCACCTGGACAGCTTTTTCAGCTCATTATTGATGTCATGGTTACAGGGCTGCTCCTTCTGAGCTCGCACTAGAAAATCCCGGGCCTGCTCATACTCAGTGAGGAGGAGGCAAGCCTGTGAAGGAAGAGCAAGACATTAGAGGGTTAGCATTTGTGGTCGTAGCCCAAGTGAGACCTCCTGCTCTGTGTGGGAGTGCACATGTGGATGGAGACCAGAGGTGAACCTGGGTTCCTTCTTGGATGCAACCCACCTTATTTTTCAAGATAAGGTACTCCTCTGGGACTCAGGGATTCCCAATTCATCTAGGCCAACTGGCCAGTGAACTCCAAGGATCTACCTGTCTCTGCCTCCCCACTGCTGGAGTGCAGTACTGTGGGTTCTAGAGAATGAATTCAGGCTCTCAGACTTGCATGCCTGGCCAGCACTTTGCTGAGTTGCTGTCCAGCCCCTCTCCCACGACCCTCAACTCACCTGCCCACACCTAAAGAGGGCCTTGGCGTTCCTCTTGTCAATAAGCAGAGCCTGCTCTCCATAGCGCAGGGCCATGGCAGGTCGGTCTAGCTTCAGGTACACAAAGGACAGGTTAAGGAGGACTAGAAGCTCAGCAGGTTCTACCAAGTGCTGCTCCTCACAGATGGCCAAGCGTCGATGCAGCAGCAGCAAGGCCTGGAGAGCAGAGGGAAAGCAAAGGTCAGGAGGGACAGACTTACATCCCTACAAGGCACACAGAATTACTGATATACGAAAGAACTCACAAAACATATTAATATATTAAAGTCAAAAGACTTAAGATGTGTTTTGATTGTTTTAATTATGTATGTGTGCTGTGGAAGTCTGAATATGCTTAACCCAAGTAGTAGCCTTGTTGGAGTAGGCGTGGCCTTGTTGAAGAAGTGTGTCACTGTGAGGATGGGCTTTGAGACCCTCCTCCTAGCTGCCCGGAAGACAGCAGTCTTTTTTTGTTTGCTTTCAGAACAAGATGTAGAACTCTCAGCTCTTCCTGCACCATGCCTGCCTGGATGCTGCCATTGCTTCTCACCATGATGATAATGGACTGAACCTCAGAACAAGAAAGCCAGCCCCAATTAAATGTTGCCCTTTATAAGAGCTGCCTTAGTCATGGCGTCTCTTCACAGCAATGAAAACCCTAAGACATGGCCAAGAGCTTGTGGAGCACACCTTTGATCGCAGCACTCAGGAGACAGAGCCAAGCAGATCTCTGAGTTCCAGACCAGTCTGGTCTACAGAGTAAGCTCTAAGACAGCCAGGGCTACACAGAAACTCTGCCCTAAAAAACTAAATTAAAAAAATATGTATGTGTGGGATAGGATTCGTGCAAGTGAGCACAATGCCTATGGAGGCCAGCAGAGGGCATCAGATCTTCCTGGAACTGGAGTTATTTGTGATCTTGTATCTAATGTGGGTACTGGGAATTGAATTCAGGTCCTCTGCAAGAACAATACAGGCTTCTAACCACAGGGGCATCCTTTCAGCCCAGTTTTAAGGTTTCTAACAGGAGAAGGTATGTAAACCCAAGTGAGGCAGACAACAGTCTGCAGACAACATACTCTCCTTTTTTGCCTCAAAAGGAGAAAGGACAATAAACCCGCCAAGAGTCAAGAACAAGTTGGAGTCCCAGTGCCCACATTGGGTGGCTCACCACTGTCAGTAATCCCAGCTATAGGGGTCCCATGCCTCTGGCCTCTATTAGCACAAGCACTATCACATACATACACCCCTACACAGAAACATACACACAATTAAAAAAAAAAAAAAAACCTGGGACGTGGGGTTTGAGACAGTGTCTTTCTCTACAGCCCCGGCTGTCTTGGAACTCACTATGTAGACCAGGATGGCCTCAAACTCCCAGAGATACACCTACTTCTGCCTCCCCAAGAGCTGGGATTACAGGCTTGTGCTAACACATCCAGCTTCTTCTTTACTTAATTTTTTTTTTTAAGTTTTATGTGTATGGGTACTTTGCCTGTATGTTTGTGTGCATGTATGCCTGGTGCCCAGAGATCAGAAAAGGGCATCAGATTTCCTAGAACTGGAGGTATGAGTTACAGATGGCTGTGAGGTACTATATGGGTGCATGAATTCAACTTGGGTCCTGTCGGAACAGAAATGCTCTAAACTGCTGAACCATCCTTTCAATACCCTCTATCTGCTTTTGTGTGAGACAGGGTTTCTCTATATAGCCCTAGCTGTCTAGGAACTTAATATGTAGACCAGGCTGGCCTGACCTCACAGCAATAGAGGAACAAGAGAGAGTAAGCACCATGCACCTGGGACTGGGCCTGCCTGCCTATACCTCACAAGTACTGGGGCTAAAGGTATGCACCACCATTCTAAGCTTCCCCTTTTTTAATCTTTGAGATAAGGTCTCTTGTAGCCCAGGCTGGCCTCAAACTCACTATGTAACACATTTCTTATTTTTAATTATGTGTATGAATACCTATCTGTGTGCCTGTCTGTGGGTATATGCACATGAATGCAGGTGCTAGTAAAGACTAGAGATAACATATATAGATAACAGCCTTTGGAGCTGGAGTTACAAGCAGTTGTGAGCTGCCTAATGTTGAGTGCTGGGAACAGAACTCAGTCCTCTGCACTCTTAGCTGCTGAGTGATGTCTGTAGTCTGAATTTCAACTTCTGGTTCTCCTGTCTCTAATCCAAGAAAGAGAATACCTGTTATACACAGTGCTGGGATGGAACCCAGGGTTTCATGTGTACCAATTCTACCAATTGAGCTGTATTCCCAGCTCAGGGCTGTTTCCTGGAGAAATAAAACCGAAAAGACTGTTGATTCTGGAATGGGCAGGTGGAGTGTTGTTAATGGTTGTGTGAAATAGTTCTGTTTCCACAACAGACAGCACAACAGACCTCTGTCTCACCTGCTTGCCCAAGAGCCTTATAGCTGGAGACCTGACCTGCCACAGAGTGACCCAGTCTCCATAGTCAGAGGGACAGGAAATTCTACAGATGGCAAAGACAATGAAGAAAATCAGCTACAGCTGGAGAGAGGTAATGCTGGATGGAGGATATTTTAATAAAAATTGGGGAGCAGTATTTTTTTGTATTTGCATGTTTGTATGTATGGATGTACGCATGGGTGTGCCTGTAAGTGAATGTGGAGACCAGAAGACCACCTCAGGTATCACTCCTCATGAGCCATTCATTCACCTTGTTCTTTTGGACACGTCTTTTGCTGACCTGAAGCTCACCAGTTTAGGGGATTAGGCTGGCTGGTCAGGGAATTCCAGGGACTTGCCTGTCTCTGTCTTCCCAATACTGGGATTACAAGTAGGTACTACCACACCTGGTCCTTATCCTTTATTTTTAAATATGGATTCTCAGGATCAAATTCATATCATAATTCTTTCTTTCAAACTCTTTACAAACTGAGCTATTTCTCCACCTCCCCAGGATGGTAATTATTAAAATACTTATGGACATAGGTAGGAAAACGTGCATAGCTTAATGAAGCTTCCTAACTCAAATATACCCAGGAAAACAGCATAGAGATCAACATGCAGGCCAGGCATGATGGTACATGCCTTTTATCCTAGCACTCGGGAGGCAGAGACAGGTATATCTCTGTGAGTTCAAGGATAGCATGGTCTACAAAGCAAGTACTGGCCAGCTAAGGTTACACAGTGAGACTCTGCCTTCAATAGACAAACAAATAGAACCAACAGATAGTCAGGTTTGTGACTCATGCCTGTAACCCCAGCACTCGAGAGGCTGGGTAGGACTGCTATGAGCCTGAGGCCAGCCTGGGCTATAGAGTGACACTATCTTAAAAACAAACAAACCAAAAAAGATCAACAAACAGAACATTGCCTCACACCAGCCCACTCCCAAGCTCCCCCTCAGTCACTCCCTTCTACCATAAGGATTTTGTTCTGTATATGTGTATATGTATGTACATATGTGGAGGGCAGAGGACACTGTCACATATCCTGCTGTATCACTCTACCTCAGAGGCTCTCAACTTGCAGACTGTTCTGAAACCCCTTTAGGAGTTTAATAAACCTTTTACAAGGGTCACCTAACACCATTGGAAAACACATTTACATTACAACTTATAACAGGAGCAAACTTACAGTTATGAAGTACCAACAAGAATAATTTTGTGGTTGGGGGTCACCACAACATGAGGAACTGCATTAAAGGGCTGCAGCGTTAGAAGGTTGAGAACCACTGCTCTATTTTATACCTTGAGACCAGATTTCTCACTGAACTTGGAGCCAAGTCTCAGCAATGTTTTTGTTTCGGCCTCCTACAATATTGGGATTGAGCATATACATGGACATGCCTAGCTTAAACAACAACAACCACAAAACCTTTATGTGTTAAGTGTGCATGCCTATGTGAATGTATGTGTACTATGTGGGTGCAGGAACCCCTGGGTGCAAAAGAGAGCATCATAGTCCTAGAACTAGAGTAGCAGGCAGCTGTGAGCCATATGGATGCTGGGACTGAAGCTCCGATCTTCTGTAAGAGCAGTAAGTTCTCTTCACTGTTACATGGTCCTTCCAGCACCCATGCCAGCATTTTATGTGGGCGCTGGGATTTGAACCCAGATCCTCACCCTTCTGAAGCATCACTCATACTCGCTGAACCTACCTTCCCAGCTCCATTCTGTTGAGTCAGAGTCTAGCTAAGAAGCCCAAGCAGGCCTGGAACTTACAATCCTCCTACCTCAGCCTCCCAGGTACTGGGATTACAGGCATGAACCACCAGGCCCAGCTTAATGTGATCTTAATGGTTGCCCATGAAGAGTAGAAAAACAGATGAAGCTTATGCTCATCTGTTTTCTGGGCTGGAGAAATGGGTCAAGAGGTCTCTTCCAGAAGACCTAGGTTTGAATCCCAGCACCACATGGTGTCTCCAGCTGTCTGAAACTCCATTTCCTGGGGATCAATTCCCAGGGACCAGACATTCTCTTCTGGCCTAGGCCTGCCTATGGTGGACAGACATGCACACAGACTGCACAGCCGTGCACATAAAAATTTAAAAGGTAAGTTTTCTGGAACACACACTTCCATAGCATTCTTACCCGCTTGTATCTCACTTTGGCATCACAGAAGCGATTCTGGCGGAAAAGGTAGTTGCCAAACTCTCTCTCAGTTGCTGCTACCTTGAGGACTTTCTGGAGCGGAAACTGTTCTTGCTGCTCCTGAAGAGCAGAGACAAAAGGAGTGTCATGCGGAGTTAGAAGCCCCAGTGGCACAATGGCTGCCACGTTACAATCATCAACATTTCCCTCTGGGACCATGAACTTACTGCTCGTGTGTGTGGAGGCCACACAGATGCATACTGTAACGAGCCCATCTAAGGAGCAGGTGTCAGTGGCTGCTGTGGTCTTTCTCAGATTCCCCCAGAAGCAGAAGGAATCATAAAAAACTGAAGGAGTCTGCCAAACCCAAACCAGTTACTCAACAAAAATTTGGAAGGTCCCAGTTGGCTTAGGGCCCAGGGGCTTCTACATGCTCATGCTGATAGCCTGTAACTCAGAACCCCAGGTAAGTGCAGGAAGGTGGACTCTGGAAAGATACGACAACAGTGAGACACTGCAGCCCTGACAGTTTAGTGTGTTCCACCAAATCCTATGTTGGAGCAGAGCCTGCAGTGGACGCCCAGCTGCCACCACATATGTGTGGCTGCTGATGACAGGTTCTGCTTCTGTGGCTAGGAAGCTAGAGGTCACACAGGAAAGCCAAGACTCAGGCTAGGAAACTGTCTATGTCCCAGTTTCCCTGAAACTGCTTCAGCTTGCATCTCACGTCATGCTAGTCTGTCAAGTTAGTGAAAGCCTTTTCTCTTTTCTTTTTCTTTTTTTAATTTTTTTTTTTATTTTTTTGAGACAGGGTTTCTCTGTGTAGCTCTGGCTGTCCTGGAACTCACTCTGTAGAGCAGGCTGGCCTCGAACTCATAGTTTGTCTGTCTCTGCCTCCTGAGTGCTGGGATTAAAGCGTGCAATACCACTGCCTGAAAGTCAAAGCCTTTTTCAATTCTCAAGGAAGGACCCATTCTCTAATTTGTTTTTATGGGCCTGGGGATAAAACTCAGGGCTTATTAATATTATCACTCTACTACTTGACAAACATAGTCCCAGCCCTTTAGTGGAGAGTTCTAGGCAAGAACTCTATCACATCTCCAAACCTCAATAACCCTTACTATTAAACTACCAGTATCTAATTTCCTAAAAAGTGGCCACCAACTTGTAGTGAGAACTAAGCAAAGGATAATTAAACAGCAAACAGCTAATACAGAGCTAATTTATACATTACCTCAGACAGAGGAAAGCAGACATCACTGTGCAGTAGGCTGGGTGGAACCCAGGGCGGGTATTCTAACAAAGCCACCTAAACATGATCCCTTCCCTCCATTTAGAAAGTGCAGGAAAATCCGAGGTCTGGAACTTACCGCTGAGAGTGCACAAAACTTGTCTGACTCAGCAGAATCCAGGAAGTCGATCAGCTCGATCTCAAACAGGACAGTGGCATTTGGAGGGATGAGGGGCGGGCACCCCAGGGTACCATACGCATAGGCAGGCTTGAACAGGAACCTGGCCAGCTCCCCTCTGCGCATGCTCAGAAGGCCCAGCTCCATGCCCCAGAGGGTAATATCTGGAAGACAGGACCAAGGACTCAACTGAGGTTCACTCAGCATTCTGTCCGTTCACAGGGACCAGTTTCCCCTACTCCACCCAAGCCGTTTGCAGTGGGTGCCCAACTCAGTGCTCAGTCTTGCTCCAGCTATCCTGCTTTTCCCAAATGCCACCTTCTGCAGGCTCCACCTCTGTTGCATAGTCCGTTTTCTTTTAAGTTCTCTGCCATCAATGCCTGTGGTCTATCTACTCTAACTGAAATTTAAGATTTTTTTCCTTTACTTTTATGTGTACTTCTATGTATGTGTTTTGCCTGTTTGTATGTGTGCCAAATTCATTGAATCAGTGTTCACAGAGGGTAGAAAAGGGCATCAGGTCTCCAGGAACTGGAGTTATAGATGACAGTAAGCTGTATGGGTGTTGTTAACCTAACTCTGTCTCCTGGAAAAGCAGCTATTGCTCTTAACCTTTGAGCCATTTCTCAAGTCCCACAACTGAAACCTTATTCAAACCTCAGGACTCTCATCTCAAGCCTTCTTTTCCACAGAGTGCCCGTGACCCTGACATAAGGAGTGTAACTGTAGTATCACCAAGCAGACCCAGATCACTCCTCAGAGCTCCATGTTCCATTCAGTTCGCTAACATTTCTAGATTAGAGACCAACCTCCCCAGCCCTAACAAGGTCTGTAACATGTGGTTCTATCATCTAAGCATGGCCTCTTGAGATATGTGTGTGTGTGTTGATGAGTGTGCACATGCATGTGGATGCTAGAAGACAGTCTCAACTGTCATTCCTAAAACATGGCCTGTCTTCTTTTGCCCAGATGACCCCAGATGACTTTACCTTCTCCAAGTTTCATCAGCCGAGGTGTTTTCCTAAAGCAGTTAGAATCAAAAGGCTTGTCCATGTGCTCCAGGTATCCAGAATATTTCACTAAGGCAGAGGGGAAAGAAAGCACAAATGTGAGGAAACCATTCCTAATACACCCTCAGAGCCATCATAGCACTGCAATTAGCTGTGCATGGTGGAGGATGTGTAGAATCCCAGCACTTGGCAAAGTGGAGACAGGAGTAGCCTCAGCTACACTGCAAATTCTATGCTAGCACCAGATACCTGCCAAGGTCAGAGGTCCCGGGTGGGGGTCTTAAATGAGTTTAACTGCCTGGCACCTAGACCCCAGGAAAGCTCCTTGTGGTGTTCTGAACATTTGACTTTCAGCTCGGAGGTTCAAGAGCTCTCCTGATGAGCCAAGCCTGTTTTGTGTCTTTAAAGCTCAAGGCTGGCAAGACTGGCAGCCACCTGTCACCCCAGCCCTAAAGAAGCTGAGGCAGGCTTGGGTCAATTTGAGACTGGCTTGGGATACAGTCTCTGTCCCTGTCTTAAAAAAAAAAAAAAAGGCTGGACTTGGTGATGCACAGTTTTAACCCCAGCACTGTAGAGGCAGAGGAAGGTGGATCTCTGAGTTTTGAGGATTGCCCTTCCTGGTCTACATAGAGTTACTGCCCACCCAGGACTAAACAGTGAACCATACCTCAAAAACATACAAAAAATTAAAACAAAGGTGTATGCCTTTAATCCCAGCACCTTGGAAGGTGAAGCAGGGAAGGCAGGCAGATCTCTGTGAATTCAAGGCTAGCCTGATCTTCAAAGGGAATTCCAGAGCAGCCAGTGCAGTTACACAGAGAAACCTGTCTTGGAAAACAAAAATGAAAACAAAACAAAACAAAAAACCACCCATCCACCCCCCAAACAAAACGAAAAAAGCAAAAACAAACAAACAAAAAAGCAGATTAAACAACAACAAAAAAGGCTGAGGATGTGGCGCAGTGGGTAGAATGTCTGACTAGCATGTGGAAGGCCCAGGGTTCCATCCCCAGCCCCTCATAACCAGGCACGGTGGCACACGTGGGTCATCTCAGCAATCTGGGAGGGGAAACAAAGGTTCTAAGTCAGTCATCTTTAGTTACATAGGGTTTGAGGTCAGCCTGGGATACAGGAGATTGTTTCTCAAAACCAAACCCGTCCAGGGGAAACACATCCAATCCCATTAAAAAAAAACGCCGTTATTTTGGAAATATGCAATCACCAATTGAAGATACCAAAGTTCCAGGTTCAATTCCAGGGTACCTTGAGACAAAGAACACCCTAAACCAACGGGGGGGGGGGGTTGGTATACATGCCCTGGGGGCTCTGTCTCTAGCACCACATAGAATGTAGTGGTGCCCACACATCCATCAGGCTAGGGCTTGAAAGGCAGGAAAGAGTATCAGGAGTTCAAGGTCAACCTCTGCTACAACGGCAGTCAAGGGGCCAGTCTGGGTTGCATGAGACCCGATTTCAAAAATAAGCAAAAAACAACAACAAAACAAAAACCCCCAAACCTAAACCCCAATTTCCCAAGGACGAGCCAATGGTGGTCTCCATACCCAGCACGGATGCGTCTGGTGTCACCGGGTCGCCAGCGCCCTCTCGGATGATGTCCTTCAGCACACCTCGGTCCCCGGAAATGTCCAGCATGCGTTGACTTAATCGCTCATAGGGAGACTGGTGGAGAGAAAGCCACAGGCCTCAGAGGTGCGAGCAGCTTGGCTCGTCGTCGTCGTCGCCTCGGCCCGCGCCATGTTCCCGCCCTCACCTGGCCTAGGACGCCGTCCCCTTCCAGGGCTCCCGGGCCTCGGGTGCTGCCACCCATGGCCGTGCTCGCTCCGGGTGCCCGCCAGCTCGTGTCCCCGGGCTCCCCGGCCCCCCCTCTCGGTACCTGGCAGTCGTCTCGCGACGGTGGGATTCCGTTCCTGAGGCGCGAGAAGACGCTCATCTTGCCGCTCAACCGTCGCCAGAGGCCTCGCCGGAAACTGCCCCCGGAAGTCAGGCACTACGCGGGCTGCGCACGAGAAAGCGGCACGTGACGGATGGACGGGCGGCGCGCATGCGCCGAGGGTCTCCCCGGCACGCGCTACGCACGTGATGGCAGGCGCAAAGCATGCTGGAGGCCCGGGAGGGCTTCGGACAAAGCATTCTACAGGGCACAAAGCCTTCCGTTTGGTCTCTTGTTGTTATGGTTGGCGTTCTGTCATAGATGGGACACATCGCCACAAAACGAGTGACTGAAAGCGACACGTGCTTTTTGCCTCGTGGTTAACTAGTTGGATGCTCGGTAGCTTATTATGGTGTGGTTCTGGCTATAGACGTAGTAAATATTAGCAAGCGATCTACTATTGAGCCACACCCCCAGGAGGATTCTAAGTAGGTGCCCCATCTCTGAATCCTGCGTCCAGTTGCTTTACTGGGGAGTCCAGGCAGGCTTTCTGCTGCTGAGCTAAGTCTCCAACCTCAGATTCCACTTTTCTTTCCTTCCTTTTTCTTTCTTTCCTTCCTATTTCTTTCTTTCCTTCTTTCTGTCTCATTCATTCTTTCTTTCTTCCTTCCTCCCTCCTTCCCTCCCTCCCTCCCTTCTCCCTTTCTTCCTTCCTTCCTTCCTTTCTTCCTTCCTTTCTTTTTTTCTTTTATAAAGAGGATCTCACTATGTAGTCTGGTCACAGAGATCCACCTGCCTCCACCTCCCAAGTGCTGGGAATCAAGGTGTTTGCCACCACAGCAGGCGCCAAGATTTCAGATGTTAAAAGTTCATATTTTAGTAACATTGACAGAAAGGCGTCCTGTGTCAAAGAGTCCTGTTCATATCAAATTCACAAACAGACCCCGTAAGCTAGGGAGGTCACTCAGGAGTACAGTGCTTTTGTAGCATGTGCAAGACGCTGGTTCTATCTCCCCAAAAGACCAGAGACAAACAATGCTATTCAAGATGGCTAAGTGGGTAAGGTGCGCGCCACCAACCCTGACAGCCAAGACCCACGGGGGGAAGGAGAGAACTGAGGGTTGCAAGTTTTACCCCCTGGCTTCTCATGCACAAGGTGGCCTGCACCTGCAAGCACACACAATAAATGTTACATTCATTCATACATACATACATACATACATACATGCAGGCAGCTGGTAGGAGGATACAAACCAGGACCGTGACTGTCTTGATTGGAGGGCCTGTTGTGGCAGGCGGCAAGGGACTGATTCTGCAAATTCTCTACAACTAGATCTTTTGTTTTTGTGCTTTAGAGATAGTCTCATGAGGTCCAGGATGGCCTTGGGCATGCTGTGTAGCTGAGAATGAACTTGACTTCTGACTTCCGGTCAGCATTTTCCAAGTTCTGGGATTGCAGGTGTACATTGCCCTGTCCAGTGTACAACTTGACCTTGAGCGTGAACGTATGCAAATAAGATACACATTACACTGTAGGGTTAAGATCTGCTCATGTTACCCCTCGAATGAAAAAAATCAGAGTAAGCAGTGTGTTTTATCATTGTGTGTGCATGTGCGACCCAAACTTCTAAAACGAGAAAAATCTAAATAAATAAAATACCTTTAAAATTCCGGGTTGGAGTATTCGAAAAGCAGCTCATTATAAGTATCTCATACCTGCTCTTGTTCAGAGTTATTAAGTATAAAAGATGCCCTGTCTCAACCCTCCCCCATTCCCGGGCAAGGCCACAATCTGCCTGTCTAGGTTATCATAAGGGACCCAACAGAGGCTGCCGCCTCAGTCTCGTGGTATGTGACCCACTTTCCACCTGATTCTGGATGACCTTGAGGACACAGGTGTTGCTGGGAAAGGGGAGGGGATGGGAGAAGGGGCATTCAGCAGGCAGTGGAGTCTGTATCCAGCTGGGTGCCCCAGGTCTCCGTGTCAGCTGCCCCATTCTGGGAAGAAGAAAAGGTTTGATTGCCCAGAGAGAGCAGCTAGTTTGAGGCCCTAGTGGGAAGCCTGCTGGACAACGGGAGGTCAGGTAATGCGGGAGCTGGGGTGGGGGTTGGCTTGCTCTCCCGGTCAGTGGAGACTTTGTTTCTGTTTCGGAAGATGCACGCCCAAGGCTCCTTATCGCAGACTCTCCGGGGACAGTGTTGTTCTGGGACAAGGGACTTCGCTCTTGTTGTCCAGGATGTAGCTAGTGAGTAGATACCGACTTCCCAAGCATGCTTGAGGCCCCCAGGGTTCTCCACCCACAACTGTTTAAATTGGGTCTAGTGGAGCACACCCACACTCCCAGCTACATACAGGGTTCAAGGCCATCTCCAGCTACATGAGCCCTATCCCTAAAGACAAAATAAACAAGGAAAAAGTACCAATCTTGCTTTAAGACTGCTTAGGGGACAGGTCGCTGGTGGTCCCTGCCTTTAATCACAGCACTTGGTAGGAAGAGGAAGGCAGATCTCTGTGAGTTGGAGGCCAGCCTGGTCTACAGAGAGAGTTTCAGGACAGTCAGGGCTACACAGAGAAACCCTGTCTTGAAAAGAAAACAAAACAAACAAAAAGGGCCTGGCTGGAAGGTGTATATTACAGATTTCTGGGTCTCAAGAGAGACTCTTCCTTTAAGTAGAATCCCTGGCTGGAGCTGGGGCTCTGAAACCCCTAGAACAGTAGTCCCAACCTTCCTAGTGCCGTAGCCCTTTAACACAGTTCCTCATGATGTGTGACCCCTCAACTACAAAAAAGTATTTTTGTTGGTACCTCATAACTGTAATTTTGCTACTGTTATGAATTGTAACGGAGACATCTGCATTTTCCTGGGGGGGGGTCTTAGGCAACCACCATGAAAGGGTCGTCCACCCCCCACCCCCACCCCCGCAAAGGGATTGCAGTCCACAACTTGAGAATAACTGCTCTAGGGCAATTTAATGAGAGCCTGTCTTAAAATGTAGTAAGGAGGGGGGGGGGAGCTTTTTAAAAAGGTAAAGGGGCTGGAGAGATAGCTCAGTGGGTAAGAGCTCCGACTGCTCTTCCAAAGGTAATGAGTTCAGGTCCCAGCACCCACATGGTGGCTCACAACCATCCGTAAAGAGATCTGATGTCTAAAGACAGCTATGGTGTACTTCCATATAATAAAAGGTAAAAAAAAAAAAAAAAAAAAAAAAAAAAAAAAGGGTAAAAAGAAGGCTGGGGGTTTACTTCCTCCGTAGAATGCTTGCCTAGCTCTGGGTTCAATCCCCCGATGCTGGGAGGGGCGGGTCATAGCTCTATATGATATTTGTGGTGCTGGAGACTGAACCAGGACCTCATGTATGCTAGAACAACCTCTGAATTACATTCCCTGTTGAGCTGTATATCCAGACTCATAGTGGCCATTGTTTTTCTACTTAAATCCTTTTTTCTCAGATGGGGAAACTGAGGCTCAGGGTCCTAGTATGCTAAGGTCAGAATCCAGGACTGGCATCCTTCTCTCCCCAAGCTTTCAGCAGCCCTGGGGAGGCCCGGGGGGGGGTTGCAAATATGACAGAGGGAGGGAGCGGCAGGAGAGAGGACCCACTGCCCTGCCGCCTGTGTTGCAGCTGAGCTGGGCACATGGCTTGGCGGCTCACTGTGCCGGAACTCCAGGACCAGCTGCAGTGTCCCATTTGCCTGGAGGTCTTCAAAGAGCCTCTGATGCTACAGTGCGGCCACTCCTACTGCAAGGACTGCCTGGAGTCCTTGTCCCAACACCTGGACTCCGAGCTGCGCTGTCCTGTGTGTCGTCAGTCAGTAGACTGCAGCAGCTCCCGGCCTAATGTCTCCCTGGCCCGGGTGATCGATGCTCTGAGGCTCCCGGGGGACACAGAGCCCACCGTCTGCGTGCACCACCGAAACCCTCTCAGCCTCTTCTGCGAGAAAGACCAGGAATTCATCTGTGGTCTCTGTGGCCTGCTGGGCTCCCACCAACACCACCGAGTCACACCAGTCTCCACCGTCTACAGCCGCATGAAGGTGCGAGGGGCGGGCGGGCCTCTAGGTGGTGGGGGGGGGGGGGGGGAGCAGAGCAAAGGGCGGCTCTCACGAGTTTTCTCTTGCGCCTCCACGCGGTAGAAGAAGGCTACTGCACCAGGGTTCCATTTCCCCTCCTACTCCATTTTGGGAGTATATCACACACACACACACACACACACACACACAAGTATGCATTCAGTCATTGGTTTTTAACACTTACGTGATTATTGACTGATTGACCGTGTGCACGCGTGTACCACAGCATGCATGTGGAAGTCAGAGGACAATTTATGACAAGTCAGTTCTCTTCTTCCACATTCTCATCATTGGTTTTTGAGGAGCTGCTTATATACTGGGGTCCTGAGACTCACAGGGGCAAGAATTATGGGGAAACCCTTGCTAGACCTTTCCTATTCTTTTCCCTTGTATCTCTGGCTTGTTTTTATTTGGTTTTGCTTGCTGCGCTAGGAATGGAATCTAAGTCTTAGTTTATAGCTTAAGCAGCATTCTGCCACTAAGCAACATCTGAGGTTCGGTGGTATGGCTTTTGGTAGTGGGTTATTTGTAGCTCAGACTGGCCTTCAACTCTAAATCTTCTTGTCTCATTCTCCACAGAGCTGAGATTATAGGCATGCGCCACAATAGATTTTTTTCTTTTTATGTTTTTTATTCATTTATGTGTGGACACGCATATAGAGGACATCTTCAAGGAATCACTTCTCTTATTCCACCACGACCAAACTCAGATCATCAGGTTTTACCTGCTGAGCCACAATACTCATATATGTGTGTGCTGTGCATCACACACACATGTACACTCACAAATGCACATACATGCATGTGCACACATGCACACACACACACACGCACACGCGCACACACACACACACTTCAGGAGGGACAGTGAGATGGAGAGCCAGGTCTAGGGGTGAATACCTAATGCAGAAGCAGGAGGATCAGAAGTCCAAAGTCAGCCTTGGTTACACAGCAAGTTTGAGGCTAACCTGAGTTACATGAAACCTCAGGATGTGAAGGGAGAGGAAGAGAGGGTATCATGAGGAGGAACAGAGGGGACAGTAGCTGACTGTCCTGGTATCCTGGGAATCAGAGGGGCAGCACCTTAAGATCAGCTACCTGTGTCTCTGAGGCCTTGGGGTGGAGCCTGGAATGTGGTGGTAATGAAGCCAGTGTCGGGGGTGGGGGGGCACACTCTGGAGGCTAAGGGAATGGGATCGAGAATTAGAAACCAGGGCTGAGAGAAGGCTCAGCGGTTAAGAGCACCGACTGCTCTTCCAGAGGTCCCGAGTTCAACTCCCAGCAACCACATAGTGGCTCACAACCACCTGAAATGGGATCTGATGCCCTCTTTTGGTGTGTCTGAAGACAGCTACAGTGTGCTCATACACACACACACACACATGTGCACATGCACACACTAAATAAGTAGGTAGGTAGATGGATAGATAGATAAAATTAGAGGCTAGCCTGGAGTATATAAAGGGGAGCCTGTCTAAATAAACATAAGGAACAAAAGCCATCAAACAAACAAGCAAACAAAACAGCCCTTGGGAAGCAGAAGGATCTGAGCTGACAGCTGGGCCCACAAGACAGCTCAGCATAGAAAAGCATCTGCCAGGCAAGTGTAAAGACCTGAGTTCAATCCCTGGGTATGGTAGAAGGATAATACAGGTTCCTTAAAGCTGTCTTCTTCTGACCTTCACAAATATGCCTTGGCATGCACATGTGTATACACACACATACATACACACACACACACACACACAGTTTTGTTTTTCGAGACAGGGTTTCTCTGTGTAGCCCTCACTGCCCTGGAACTCACAGAGATTGGCCTGCATCTTTCTCCCGTGTGCCAGAATTCAAGCTTTGTGTCACCACACCTGGCTACACACACAATTTGCATTAATATATGTATGTGTATGTGTATGTATATGTGTATGTGTATGTATATATGTATATAGAGAGATAGACAGACAGACAGAGAGGGACTAGCTCTCAATACATTATCCTGCTGGCCTGGAACTCACTCTCTTCCTGCCTCAGGCTCCTGAGCTAGGATATAAGTGTGTGATTTGGCTGCATAGCTTCCTCTCCCCATGACTCAGTTTCTCTGCTTAAGGAAGTGAGTGTGGCTGTTCCCTCCTCAGACTTCTGGAAATGCTCTTTGCCTGTGTGTCTCAAACAAGAACAGGACATCAGTCACCGTGTAGCCCAGGCTTGCTGGCTGCTTCTTCTTCTCCTTCTCCTTCTCCTTCTCCTTCTCCTTCTCCTTCTCCTTCTCCTTCTCCTTCTCCTTCTCCTTCTCCTTCTCCGTCTCCTCCTCCTCCGTCTCCTCCTCCTCCTCCTCCTCCTCCTCCTCCTTCTCCTAAGACTATTTTGTAGATGACTTGTGTCTTATGTGCATTAGTGTTTTGTGTGAGTGTATCATGTGCATGCCTAGTTCCCACGGAGGTCAGAAAAGGCTGTCAGATCCCCTGGGACTGGAGTCAGAGCCGCTTCTGAGCTGCCACGGAGGTGCTGGGACTCAGACACTGAGCCATCTCTCCAGCACCTCGCTTTTTTAAAATAAACCTTCCTTTCCTTTGTCTCCTCCCCCATTCCTTTCCTACCCTCTGCTTCCTCGCCCCCTCCTTCCCCTGCTTTCCCCTCTCCCACCTCTCCTTCCCTCCTTTCCTTCCCGTCCCTTCTCCTTCCTCTCTCTCACCTCTCCTCCCTTCTCCTCTCTCCCCTCTCTTCCCCCTCCCCCTCCTTCCTCGGCCTTCCCTCCTTCCCTCCCTGACAGTCTGGTTACCTGGGATGCAGGCTGGCCTTGAACTCCTGCCCGGGTGTCCTGAGTGCAGGGATGACAGGCATGTCCCACTACCTTGCCTTTCTTAATGCTCTTCACCTGGGTGTGGAGGGCAACTAGGAAGCTCGGGTTGCTCCTCTGGCTCCACTGTCATGTGACTGGGAACGTCTCAGAAGGGAAAGGGTTTTCACAGAAAGGGAACGTGCACTGGCCAGCTACTCACAGGACCACGGCTCATCACCTCCAGGAAGAGCTTGCAGGCCGCATATCCGAGCTGAAGGAGGATCACAGGAGCGTGGAGGAGCACATAGGCAAACTGGTGAACAACAGAACCCGGATTATTGTGAGTCTCTTCCCTCTGCCTGGGGCCCAAGATCCACCCACCCTGATCCTACAGAAGTGTTTCCCAGCCCTTCTCCCAGCCAACCCACATTCCCTCTTTCTGACAGTCTTGTGTAGCCCAGGCTAATCTTGAACTCTTGATGTAACGAAGAATTACCTTGAACTTTTCATCCCTAGTCATCCTCTTCCTGGGTGCTGATTATTGGTGTGTCCCACCTTGCTTAGTCTGTGCAGTGCTGGAGAGGGAATGCAGTGTTTAGTTAATGCAGTGCTTCATGCCTGCTAGGCAGGTGCTGGACTGCTGAGCCACTTCCCCGGGGGGATTCTAGGCAGGGGCTCTACCACTGAGCCACGCCCCCAGCCCCTCCCTGGGGGATTCTAGGCAGGGGCTCTACCACTGAGCCACGCCCCCAGCCCCTCACTGGGAGATTCTAGGCAGGGGCTCTGCCACTGAGCCACGCCCCCAGCCCCTCCCTGGGGGATTCTAGGCAGGGGCTCTGCCACTGAGCCACGCCCCCAGCCTCTCTCACTAGGGGATTCTAGGCAGGGGCTCTACCACTGAGCCTTGTTCCCAAGCCCTTTGCTAGGGGTTCTAGACAATTGCTATGTTCCTGACCCACATTTTCTGACCTTATTTTTATTAATTTTATTATTGCCAGTTGTTGTGAGCACAGAGTTCTAGCACTGAACCACACCCCGAGTATTTTCTAATTAGCCTTCTATTCACCTTTAAGAGGGTGCCTTCCACACAAAGCCAAGTTCAAAGAATTCCCAGGAGGCTGGGGGACGGTTCCATTCCTTATAAGGGAATTGGACCCAGTTGTCAGAACTTGTTCCAAGTTGGCTTTTGTTCAGTGTCCTTTGGGGCTGTGATAAGACAGGACGGGAGTCCCAGAGATAAAGTCCCAGAGCTTGGAACCAGCTCTCCTCCATACCCTGGTGCCACCTGTGTCTGCTTGCCCTTGGCAGCTATTGTGAGGTACTGGGGTACAAAAGTCTGGACACAGAGCTGTCAGTGTAGGGGTGGCAGAGAAGGGACAGCAATGCTACACGTGCTCATTCAGCTTTCCTGAGCCTTAGGAGAAAGATGATGGAGATTTTTTTTTTTTTTTAAGACAGGGTTTCTCTTTGTAGCCCTGGCTGTCCTGGAACTCACTCTGTAGACCAGGCTGGCCTCGAACTTACAGAGATATGCCTGCCTCTGCCTCTCCAGTGCTGGGATTAAAGGTGTGAACCACCCCTGACCAGCTGATGGTGATTTTTTTGTTTTTGTTTTTGTTTTTCTTTTAAACTATGAGAAAAGCCTGAGGGCCCTTTAACCCGACTGCAGCTGGATGGCTGCCATTGTCCGACCTGTCCTGTTAGTAGTATCCCACACTCAGGGTTTGGTAGGAAGCATGTGATACCTGCCTGTCCCTTTCTATAGCTGAATCTAATTCTTTTTCTTTTTTTTTCTTTTCTTTTAATTTTGCTATTTTATTTTATCTTTGACACGGGGTCTTACTATGGAGCCCTAGATATGTAGTTCTAGGCTGTCCTAGAACTCATAGAGACCTGCCTGTGTCCTGCCTGCTGGGACTGAAAACATGTGCCACCATAACTGGTCCTACTTCTTTTATTTTGTATTATTACAAATCATTTTACTCTTTGGCTGTCCTTAACAGCAACTACCACGACAACAAACACTACCTCCATGCAGTAGTAGCACTGGCCTTTAATCCCAGCACCTGGGAGGCAGAACAGGTAGCTCTCTGTTGGTTTGGGGCCAGCCTAGTCTACAAAGTGAGTTTCAGGACAGCCAGGGCTACACAGAGAAATTTTGTCTCAAAAAACAAACAAACAAACAAACAAACAAAAGACCATTGATCTGACCAAATATTTACCAAGTTTATTTTTATGCTCAAGATCAGTTGGGATCAATGTGGGGTCTCCGTCGGAGCCCTTGCCCCTTTAACCTGTCCTCTACCAATCGTGTTGTGGGATCCATCAGGGTCGTGCCTACCAGGTGGCTTCCCCAGCAGTGTTGAAGGCATTTCATTCTGTGGCTATCCTTAATTTCAGAGCCTACACTCCTGAGAAGGGTAAACCCTGGGTCACCACAGCTCTCTCTGGTCAAGAGGATGAGGACTGGCGACTTGTCAAAGCTTCGGGGCCCCTTGAGAGGCATCCTGTTGTTCCCTGGAATGTGGCTGACCTAGGATCAAGCATGGGCAAGAGAACTGGCTGCCATCTTAGCCCCTAGACAATTATCGGTGGTGGCCTCCAAGTATGGTTATTGAACATTCAGAAGGTCACTTACACCAGTATTTACGAACGAACAGTGCTTTCAAACTTAGCTGTTGATAACACATAGATAAAGTTTGACAAAGGCACATTTACAAATAAACCTTAACTCTGTTAGGATTGTTTCCTAACTCGAAGCTAAGTGGAGACCATGGGCAGTGATCTTGATAAAACAGTGTCTTAGTGTTTCTATTCCTGCACAAACATCATGACCAAGATAGGGAGGAAAGGGTTTATTCAGCTCACACTTCCACATTGCTGTTCATCACTAAAGGAAGTCAGGACTGGAACTCAAGCAGGTCAGGAAGCAGGAGCTGATACAGAGGCCATGGAGGGATGTTTCTTACTGGCTTGCTTCCCCTAGCTTGCTTTCTTATAAAACCCACAAATACCAGCCCCGGGATGGCACCACCTACAAGGGGCCCTCCCCCCTTGATCACTAATTGAGAAAATGCCTTACAGCTGGATCTCATAGAGGCACTTCCCCAACTGAAGCTCCTTTCTCTGGTAACTCCAGCCTGTGTCAAGTTGACACAAAACCAGCCAGTACAAAGAACAAACCTTTGTGCTCTAAGCATTTGTTTTTTGTAAGCCCATTGGGGAAAAAAAATCCCATTTTTCATAATAAGCAACTTCATATTTCAATGAAAACAAGAAAGTGTAGCTTAAATACAGAGAACTTATACCTCATGTCTTCAATACTTAACAGCTGCAAATGCAAACCTAGCAGTACTGAAGAGAAATAAATACAGCCAAACATGACCAAGGCAAACCATGACACAGTAAAAAGCACACCATGACTCAACAACAACAACAACAAGATCAAAGATCAGACCCTGGCTCAGTTCCCACAGAAATCAAACCATGACTCAGCAAAATTAGCCAAACCATTTCTGTAAAGCTCCAAAGCGAGACTCGTTGTTGGCAAAATCCCCAACAACGGCTTAGCTGAACTGCCAGCCATGACCACACACTGGCTGTTAGAGGGTTCCAGGGTTAGGATCAGGGTCAGGGTTAGGAATAGAGTAAGGTGCTTACTTGCCTAGCATGCACGAGGCCCCAGATTCAATCTCCAGTACTGCAAAAAAATTAAAAAATATAAAATAGAAGCCGGTCACTCTAGGGCTCCCCAGTCACATGAACTGTATGCTATCATCAGCCCGCTTGGCATCTAGGATGAGCCCCTTCAGGCTGGGCCAGAGAGACAAGGCCCTGGGGATGCGCGGCTGTGACCGCACTGTGACTGGCCCTCCTGTCTTAGAATGAGTCCGACGTCTTCAGCTGGGTGATCCGAAGAGAGTTCCAGGAGCTGCATCACCTGGTGGATGAGGAGAAAGCCCGCTGCCTGGAGGGACTCGAGGGCCATACGCGCGGCCTGGTGGCTTCGCTGGACATGCAGCTGGAGCAGGCTCAGGGCGCTCAGGAGCGACTGGCCCAGGCGGAGCAGGTGCTGGAGGAGTTTGGAAGCGAGAGTCACCACGAGTTCATCCGGGTGAGTGGACAAGAGCGTGGTCCCCGCTTCCTCCTCAACAATGCCTAGTTTGGACACAGCAGTAACCCCCTGTCCCTCTCTTTCTTCCAGAAGTTCCACTCCATGACCTCCAGGTAACAACCTCAGCCGAAGCTGCTGGCAGAGGTCAGCCAGTGTAGTGTGTCCAGTGGCTGGGCACAGGCATCTCATCCACATGGGTCCTTCCTCTGGTCTAGCCCTAAGCTGCTCCCCACGTGTGTCTGTCACTGAGCACAAGGAAAATAGTGCTAGTCAAGTGTCTCACAGACTAGAAGTGCGCACTGGTCCCAGCCTGTGGTAGCTATGGCAACAGATTTTTGCCTCAAGCTATGACGACACTGTGGAGGAAGATGATGGCCAGGGACTGGTGTGACAGCTGAGAAGCCGCAGTGTGCAGGCAGACAGAGAAATGAGAGTGAGGCGGTGTGCAGAGCACAGGATGTGGTGAATGACGTTCGTCTGTGGAGTCAACTGTTGTGTGAGGAAGGGGAGAGGAGATGGCCTAGGCAGGGAACACTCTTCAAAGCTTGGGAGGTTAGTGAGTGCTGGAGAACTCAACCGTTCCTGTGCCCACCCTGCCCGTGCAGGGATCCTTATTTTCTTTCTTCCTAATTCTCATTGTATGTATATGAGTGTTTTGCCTGCATGTATGTCAGGGTGAAGTGTCCACAGAAGCCAGAAGACAGCACTGGATTCTTAGGAACCGGAGTTACAGGCGGTTGTAAGCTGCCATGTGGGTGCTGGGTATGGAACCAGGGTCCTCTAGGAGAGCAGTCAGTGCTCTTAACCACTCAGCCAGCCACCTCTCTAGTTTATGTATGTGCACGCACACTTATGGGTGTGGAGGCCAGAAGCTAGCCCTGGCTGTTGTAAAGACACTGTTCAGCTTGGGTTTTTTGTTTTTGCTTTTGTTTTTGAGACAGGGTCTCTCACTAGTCTGGGGCTCACCTACTAGGCTAGGCTGACTGGTCAGAGAGCCCCAGGAATCTGTCTGCCCCCGCTTTCCCGGTAGTTATTGCTTGGCTTTTTAGATTTATCCTTTTATTTTATGTGATGTCATGCATGCATGTCTTGCATACCAATTGTATGCTCCCTGGGTGAAGAGGTCAGAGAGGGAGGTGAAGCCTGGGGGACTGGAGTTGCAGACAGTTGTCATCTGCTATGTGTATGGGGTGACAGAACCCAGGTCCTCTGCAAGAGCAACAAGAGATCTGACCAGGGAGCCATCTCTTTAGCCATCATGACTGGTGGGTTCTGGGGGTCGAACTCAGGTCCTCATTCTTGCCAGGCAGGCAGTTTACCCCCTGAGCTACCTCCCAGTCTGCCCTCCTGGTTTTCTGTAGTCTTTGGGGCTACGTGCCTACAGAGCACAGATGGAAATGAACAGACAATTTGCTGGGAGCAGAATCAGGTCACCTGATGTAGTGGGTCTCAGGTGTCAGCACACGTGAGAAACACCTCGTGGGCTGGCTAAAATACATTATACAACTTTCCCAGGGTGATCAGTTTCTGATGAGCAGATCTGGGGCAGGGCCTAAGGATCTGCATCTCTAACAAGCCCCCCGGAAAGCTAGACGGGTTTCCCCAGACCTGTGCTCTGTGGGCACCTGTTGCATTAGTGACCTTGCCTTTCTGAGACCACGTTACCTGATGCAAATGACTTAAGGGTGGAAAGGTTTGTTTTGGTTTCGGACAGCTATCAGCTCTTGGCCAGGAAGGTGTGACACTATTCAGGGCTTGTTCACATGCTTGAAGATAGGAAGTAAAAATAAGACTGAAGCCAGAAGTGGGGATAACCTTCAAAGACCTACTACATGACCGACTTCCACCAGCCAGGCCCCACCTCTTTCTAAAGAGTTCTACCACCTGGGGATCAAATTTCTGAACCTGAGCAGTGGAAGATGCTTCCAGTTCTGTCCAGAACGGCGGTTGTGCAGCATCCTTGCCGTGCCCTGCAGGGTGTGACTCTGGAACCCTGACTGGGCATCCAGTGAATGAAGAGAGGACAAGTTCATAGACACACAGACAGAAAAGCTGGGGTCAGGTGGGACATGCACACTCTGAGGCAGTGGCATCAACTACACAGCACCTGGGATCCTGGAATGCTTATTAGGTGCAGTGTGTGGGGGTGGGGAAGGGAGTTAGCCGGAGGTGTCTACGTTACAGGCCGGCAGTTTTGGCTCAAACACCCGGAAGCTGCAGTTTTTGCACACACGAGTCCATCTTTTGCAAACACTGAGACTTTTACACGCTGTCAACATTTGCACTGGGACAACAGGAAGGCTTTGGCATCCCAGGGGTCTGGAACATTGCGGTCCTTGACCTGGGCCACGCCCAAGTCAACAACTGCGCCCCCTCAAGACTTCACCTGCTCTTTGCACAATTCCTCGGGGCGTCCTCAGCTCCCTGACAATCCCAATTCTAGGAAGCAGGCATGTTCTCCAGGAAGGAGGCCTGAGGAGAGGAACGGGTGGTCTCCTGAATGTGTGGCCTGAGTGGTGAATTTATTCCCATGGGCCCCCACTTGAGGAGGAGGGTGGGAGGCAGCCTTGATGCAGAGGCCCCCAACCACTGGAACTCATCCACGCACACAGGGCAGAGGTCCAGCAGGCTCGGCCTTGGGAAGGCGGCGTCTTTAGCCCGATCTCCTTCAAGCCAGCTCTCCACCAGGCTGACATCAAACTGACGGTGTGGAAGAGACTCTTCCGGAAGGTTCTGCCAGGTGAGGCTTCAAGCTGTGATCCTCCCAATTCATCAGTGGTACGTAGAGGCATAGAGCGAACTTAAAGGGGGTCTGCATGGGGTGGGGAGGAGAGTGTGGGAGTGGCTGTGCAGGCGCACACACTTGCAAAGCAGCACACTGCTCCCTAGCAGAACTCCTCCACAGTGGCCATGACCAATGCGCTTCACAGGTGTGACCCATCCACCCACCCACCGCCCATCTCATCCACTTACCCTCCCCCACCCCATCCATTCGCCCAACTACCCACCCATATCATCCACATACCCTCCCCCACCCCGCCCATCTCATCCACTTACCCTCCCCCGCCCCGTCCATCCTGCACCTCTTCCATCCACACAGCCCTGTGCCTGCCCCTTCCAGGTCCTGGGGACACAGTACAGTTCCGTACTTGAGGACTCAGAGTTTGCCATCACCCCCCGGGCAGGGTCTGTGGCTTCTCTGAGAGCCACGTACAGGCCTCTTTCTCTTCTAGCTCCAGAATCTCTCAAGCTGGACCCGGCTACTGCGCACCCTCTCCTGGAGCTCTCTAAGGGCAACACCGTGGTGCATTGCGGCCTCCTTGCCCAGAGACGAGCCAGCCAACCCGAGCGCTTCGACTACAGCACCTGCGTCCTGGCTAGCAAGGGCTTCTCTTGGGGGCGCCACTACTGGGAAGTGGTGGTGGGGAGCAAGAGCGACTGGCGCTTGGGGGTCATCAAGGGCACAGCCAGCCGCAAAGGCAAGCTGAACAAGTCCCCAGAGCACGGGGTGTGGCTCATTGGCCTGAAAGAGGGTCGGGTGTACGAGGCCTTCGGCTGCCCACGGCTGCCGCTGCCCGTGGCTGGCCACCCTCACCGCATCGGCGTCTACTTACACTACGAGCAGGGTGAGCTCACGTTCTTTGATGCTGACCGCCTCGATGACCTGCGGACACTCTACACTTTCCAGGCTGACTTCCAGGGCAAGCTGTACCCTATCCTGGACACGTGTTGGCACGAGAGGGGCAGCAACTCGCTGCCCATGGTGCTGCCCCCACCCAGCGGGCCTGGCCACCTCACGCTTGCGCCCGTATAGGCTGTCCTGGCACTGTCTGCCCAGTACAGGGACAAACCTGTCCTGCTAGACACGGGGATTTGAGGGGTTCTGCTGGGTCTCAATGTTTGGACTGCTCGAGAAGGTTCTTCATACCTGCGTCCCTGCAACATTTATGTCAGGGGATATAGCTTCTTCCTCGCCACCTAGGGGTATGCACGCCACCTTGTACCTGACCAGGTCCTGTATCCACCCAATTTATGAAGCAGCCCTGTGCCTCCTAACTCTTCCAGCAGAGGGCAGAAAACATTCCCTCACGTATGTAATCTTTATCACCGGGACCTTCAAACATCTATTAAAAAACAATAAATTTGACATTTTCCTCATTAATTATTACTACTACTATTTTAATATCTATTCTTATCTAGGTGTATGCTTGGGGGTGGTGCTGTGCCCACAGAGGTGTTATGAAATATAAAGCAGTGTAATGGGGCTGTGGCGTGTATAAGAAGGGGCCTGGCAGGCGTCGCCAAAGTGTCCCCTTGAGGAATCACGCCAAGCGACAGTTTGTTGGGAAAGGAAGAGAGCGGGGACTTGGAAAGGGGCAGAGGCAGGGAAGGGGGTGGGGCAGAGAGAGAGAGAGAGAGAGAGGGAGGCCAGGAGCACGTGGGGACAGAGACAGTGAAAGAAGAGGGGGCTTGAGTGGTGACTGCAGTCCTCTTACACGCGGCTGCTGTACCTGACAAGTTGCAAAGTCGTCTGTAAGCCAACAGTCAGAAACTATGGAATCCCTTGGAAGTGGCATTACAAAAGGTCTGGGAACAGTATGTGCTCTTAAGGGCCGAACCACCTTTCTTAGCCCCCAACTACTATTATTTTGATAGAATCTCATGTAGCCCAGGCTGGCCTGAATTGACTAGCCAAAGATGACCTCGAATCAATTTTTCTCTCTTTCCTGCCTTCTTTTCTGTCTTAAAAGATGTGAGTACACCGTAGCTCTCTTCAGACACACACCAGAAGAGGGCATCTGATCCCACTACAGATGGTTGTGAACCACCATGTGGTTGCTAGAAATTGACGCAGGACAGTCAGTGCTCTTAACCGCTGAGCCGTGTCTTGATCCTCCTGCCTCTACCTCTTGAGTGCTGGGATGCAGGAGTGTGCCTTCATGCCTGGTCTATGCAGTGGAAGGACTGGAACCAAAGGCTTTCTGCCTGTTAGGCAAGTCCTCTACAGATCGAGTTCCATCTTCTGTCCTCCTCCTCCTCATCATCAATGTTGAGAAATGATCCCAGGACTTTGCCCATGCGAGGCAAGGGCTTTACAGCAAGGGACAATGTCTGCCTGCCTTATTAAACACACACCTTTTTTTAAAAAATCTGTTTTTCCCAGTGCTAGGGATAGAATCCCAGAGACCCACATTTACTAGATGGATGTTTAACAACTCCAATCACACATTAGCGGATTTAAAGTGGGTAATCTATCACTGAGCCACGCCCCCAGCCCCTCATTGGAGGATTCTAGGCAGGGGCTCTTCCACTGAGCCACACCCCCCAGCCCCTCCCTGGGGGATTCTAGGCAGGGGCTCTACCACTGAGCCTTTCATCCCGTCACAGAGTAGTCTGTGGTACCTTCTGAGTTCCAAAGTCTTAAAAAAAAAGTTAAAAACGACAAAATAACTACACTGAATTATACAAAGAAAATAGTAGAATGACTTTTCTTTCTTTCTTTTTTGGTCGTTTGAGAAAGGACCTCACTACGTAGCTCTGACTGTCCTGGAACTATGTCGACCTAGTTGGCCTCGAACTCGCAAAGATCCTTCTGTCTCTGTTTCCCGCGCTAGGATTAAAGGCGTGAACCAGCGCTCCGGGTATTTAGAACCTAACATTAATTTTGTTTTGTTTTATTTTTTGGATTTGTTTTTTTTTCGGGACAGGGTTTCTCTGTGTAGCCTTGGCTGTCCTGGAACTCACTCTGTAGACCATGCTGGCCTCGAACTCAGAAATCCGCCTACCTCTGCCTCCCAAGTGCTGGGATTACAGGCGTGCGCCACCACCGCCCGGGCTAACATTAATTTTGGATGCTGAAAATGGGAAGCAGCTAACTTCTTTGGAGTCTAACGAAGGCTCCTGCCCTTTGACTCCGGAAATCCGGTTGTACAAGTTGTTGCGGTGGCCGTAAAGCCAGGCCGAACTTTGCGACAGCGTCGTAAAGCCTTCGCGGAGGGGAAAGCATGGGGCTGTACGCGGCCGCCGCGGCCGTGCTAGCCGGCGTGGAAAGCCGTCAGGGCTCCCTCAAGGGATTGGTGTATTCCAGCAACTTCCAGGTAGTGAGGCCGGGTGCTGGGAGGCAGGGCTGGGCAGCGGGGCCGGCCGGGCGGGAGCGCGAGGCGAGGCCCGCGGTGGGTGCAGCGGGTGTCCCCTGTGTCGCGCAGAACCTGAAGCAGTTGTACGCTCTGGTGTGCGAGACGCAGCGCTACTCGGCCGTGCTGGACGCCGTGATCGCCAGCGCCGGGCTCCTTCGCGCGGAGAAGAAGCTGCGGCCGCACCTCGCCAAGGTGAGCAGCGGCCGGAGGCTGTCACCCGGGCAGTAGTAGCTCTTGCACCTCTTTCTGGGACAGATGTGACTTCACCTGGAGCATTGCGTGAAGGGTTAAGTAGGACGAAGTCGCCAGGGTGATGATGGCGAGGAAGGTTGGGGTCCAGAGCTCTGCTGGGGGAAAGCTCCAGGCATCGGGCAGGACACCGGGTGTACGTGCCTGCCTGCCTGCCTGCCTGCCTGCCTGCCTGTCTTTTTGTAATGCTGGAGATTAAACCCAGAGTCCCCAGCAAGCCATAGGAGAGCTCTCCCACTGAGGCACACCCGCAACACCTCGTTGGATAGGATCTCTAGACAGATGCTCTGTTCTTGAGCAGTGCCCCCAGCCCGTCACTGGAGGATTCTAGGCAGATGCTTTATCTCCCACTGAACTACAAACCAAGCTCTCTCCTTTAGGGGAATCTAGGTAGGTGCTTATTGCTGCGCTATTACACTTCTTTCTTCTCTGGTGGATACTAGCAAGTTTTCTACCTTACTGCGGAGCCTTGCTCAGTCTGTTAACTCGTAGATGCTAGGCAGACTTTTTTTGAGCCACACCCTCAGCCCTTCCTTGGCAAATTCTAGGCAGGTTCTTCGGAGCTAATGTGCCCAGCTTTTGTTAAGGTTTTTGAGACAGGGCCCTGCTAAGTTGCCCAGGAAAGTCTTCAGTTGGTAACTAAGGTTGATCTTCACCTTGTAGCTGCAGCCGCCATCGTCACCACCACCACCTCCAACTCCTCCTCCTTTTCTTCTTTCTTCTGCGGCTTTTAGAGACAGGGTTTCTCTGTGTCACCCAGGTTGTTTTAGAACTCACTCTGTTAGACCAGGTAACCTCGAACTCCCAGATGAGTGCTGGGATTAAAGGCACCATTACCCAGTTAGCTTGTACTTTTCTTTGCTTGTGCATCTGATGGTTCTTAGATTCAGGGCATTTGCCCTCACATCCGGCCGTTACTTTCTTTTATGATCTTGGGCAAGAAAATCCCATTGGCATGACCGTTTGGACAGAAACTTACTCCCCCCACTGGAGGTTTTCATGGTGTTAATAGTGTTTGTTCGTTTTTTCCCTGTCCAGGTGCTCGTGTATGAACTGTTGCTGGGGAAGGGGTTTCGAGGGGGCGGAGGCCGGTGGAAGGCACTGCTGGGCCGGCACCAGGCAAGGCTCAAGGCCGAGCTGGCCCGACTCAAGGTTCATCGGGGTGTGAGCAGAAATGAGGACCTGCTGCAGGAGAGCTCCAAACCCGGCCAAGGTGAGTTGGAGGCTGAGGGGGGAGGGTAATGGCCCTCAGGGGGCGTGCCCTCCTCCCCACTTGACCGTGGTGGCTTCTAGCCTACCAGGTACCACGGTTCGTGCGCGTGAACATGCTCAAGACCTGCCCTGAGGATGCGATCGACTACTTCAAAAGACAAGGTTTCTCCTACCAGGGTCGGGCTTCCAGGTGAGAGCGGAGTGTCCTGCCTGGGCGCCTGCATGTCCCGCTGTGTCCAGATTCTTCAGGAAGCAGGAGTCTGTTAGAAGAAAGACTGGGCAAAGTGACAAGATTTTACCCTGGGGAGGGAGGCGATGGGGAAGGGAAGAGGGTAATGACTGCTTTCTCTAGATGTTTTCCTTATATAATAAGAATATTTTCCAATAATAATTTTCTTTCTTTTAAAAAAAGATGCTACTTCTGTTTTAAATGTTGTCCATGTCTATGCATGGGTGTGTAGCAGAGACTGCTTTCCTAGAGGACCAGAGTTTGGCTCCTAGCACTCACATGGTAGTCAACCAGCTGTAACTCCAGCCCTAGGGAATCCGACTCCCCCTTTTGGCCTTTTATAGGCATTGCATGCACAGTGGTGCACAGACAAAGCACCCGAGCACAGTAACTAAAAAGGTTAAAAACAAAACCTAACTGGTGGTTTTCCCCTGCCAGCCTGGAGGACTTGCGGACTCTCAAGGGGCAACATTTCCTTTTGGATCCCCTCCTGCCTGAGCTACTTGTATTTCCTGCACAGACAGACCTGCACGATCATCCGCTCTACCGTGCGGGCCATCTCATCCTGCAGGATAAGGTAGGGAGGACGGGAGGAGGGGCAGGGAGTGTGGGGAAGTGGCTGTGGGTGGGGCTCCGGGGTTCACCCAGCTACCTCCCTACTTCTGTCCTGTTAGGCCAGCTGCCTCCCAGCCATGCTGCTGTCCCCCGCCCCAGGCTCCCATGTCATTGATGCCTGTGCTGCCCCTGGCAACAAGACCAGCCACATTGCAGCCCTTCTGAAGAACCAGGGGTGAGTGAGTGCCTGAGTGCTGGGGGTGGGGGGGGCCTTCGAGGGATGAGCAGAGGGGCGGGGTCCAATCTTTGCCGGGACTGAGCACCTCTGGCAGCTTGAGACAAAATTCCCTCAGCCCTTGGGGTTCTTCCCAGGCTGGCTAGCTGTGGCAGTGACCCTTGTAGGTGATTTAAATGTGTTGTGTCCTAGCTTTTTGGGTTTGGGTGGTAGCATATTGGGGATCGAATCCCCAAAGCATGTTAGGTAAACACCTCCCACGGAGCCACACTCACAATGCTCACTGGGGGATTCTACTTAGGCCTTCTGTTGCTGAGCCTTGTGAGCCAGACCTGTGTCCTGGCTTAGCACACATTACAATTTGATGTTATCTGTGGGCTGCGTTTTTTGGCCTCCACAGATCCACAGATCCACAGACACCTGCACACATGTGGCAGACAGACATATAGAAGTCTTTTTTTTTTTTTTTTTTTTTAAATATTTATTTATTATATGTAAGTACACTGTAGCTGTCTTCAGACACACCAGAAGAGGGCATCAGATCTTTTTACGGATGGTTGTGAGCCACCATGTGGGTGCTGGGATTTGAACTCATGACCCTTGGAAGAGCAGTCAGTGCTCTTACCCACTGAGCCATCTCTCCAGCCCCCATATAGAAGTCTTTATCTAAAGGAAATTGTCAGTTCATTCTACCTGTGCTCTCTTCCCTAGGAAGATCTTTGCTTTCGACCAGGATGCAAAGCGGCTGGCAGCCATGGCTACATTGCTGGCTCGGGCCGGAGTCTCTTGCTGCGAGTTAGCAGAGAAGGACTTCCTGACGGTTTCTCCCTCTGACCAGCGTTACGGCCAGGTCCAGTACATCTTGCTGGATCCTTCTTGTAGTGGCTCTGGTGAGATGGGGACAGTGTGGCCGTGGTCGTAGGCCTGCAGCAGCTTGTACAGGTCCAGTACATCTTGCTGGATCCTTCTTGTAGTGGCTCTGGTGAGATGGGGACAGTGTGGCCGTGGTCGCAGGCCTGCAGCAGCTTGTACAGGTCCAGTACATCTTGCTGGATCCTTCTTGTAGTGGCTCTGGTGAGATGGGGACAGTGTGGCCGTGGTCGTAGGCCTGCAGCAGCTTGTACAGGTCCAGTACATCTTGCTGGATCCTTCTTGTAGTGGCTCTGGTGAGATGGGGACAGTGTGGCCGTGGTCGCAGGCCTGCAGCAGCTTGTACAGGTCCAGTACATCTTGCTGGATCCTTCTTGTAGTGGCTCTGGTGAGATGGGGACAGTGTGGCCGTGGTCGCAGGCCTGCAGCAGCTTGGACACTGGAGGCTCCCAGTTAAGTCTTGGTGTTGCTTCAGACTTGTGACTACAGGCAAATGCTCTCCTCTCTAAAATGGGGGTTTGGGTGTGGAAATGGCTTCATAATCGCAGCTCTTTTTCCATAGGCATGCTGAGCCGGCAGCTGGAGGAACGTGGGGAAGGCATGCCTAGCAAGGAGCGCTTGCAGGCCTTGGCTGGGTTCCAGCAGCGGGCTCTGTGCCATGCACTCAGGTTCCCCTCTCTGCAACGCCTAGTCTACTCCACATGTTCCCTTTGCCAAGAAGAGAATGAAGACGTGGTCCACGAGGCTCTACAGCAGACCTCAGGGTCATTCAGGTAATGGTCCCCAGATCTGAGAGGCCACAGGTTGCTTCTCACCGGGGTCTGAGTGTTCTCTTTCTCCACAGATTGGCTCCTGTCCTACCCACCTGGCCTCACAGAGGTCTGAGTACCTTTCCAGGGTCCGAGCACTGCCTCCGGGCTTCCCCTGAGACCACACTCACTGGTGGCTTCTTCATTGCTGTGTTTGAACGTGCAGAGGTGGTGTCAAGGTGACTGAGGAGCTGAGGGTTTTTTTTTTTTTGTTTGAGGCAGTATCTGTGTGACCCTGAACTTACTATTTAGAGACCAGGCTGGCCTCAACCTTTTTATGAGATCTGCCTCTGCCTCCTGAGCTTAAGGTGTGGGCTGTCACATCTACTAACCCCCGGCTTCTTCTTCCAGCCCAGCCCCGCAGACCAGTGCAATGGCTCCGGAACCTCTCAGCCAAGCCCCAAAGAGAAAGAGAAGACGCAAGGCAGCGGCTGGTGCGGGCACGCACCCAGGCACATAGGCCCCCAGTGCCCACAGCCAGCAGAACCATCCTCCTTGTGGGAGCCCTGCTTGTCTGGAAGGGAAGATGATGTCCTGGCACTCGCATAGTCCAACCAGTCAAGAGTTCTTTGCTTCACAAATAAAGGACAAAACTCAGATCTATGACAGATCACAGTTTTATTTTTAATGACATAAGCAAGAACAATCTCACATTCATACTAAAAATCTCAGCTACACTCAGAGGACCTCAGTCTGTGGTGGGCAGCCCCAGCCTCCCTGTCCTGTCCAGCGTGAGCACGGACAAATGTGCTCACACACCGAGGCTATTCCAGGATGCCTCTTCAGGGGCCCTGGATACAGGCCTGCTGTGGAGCTGAGGTAATTAGCTCAGACTGAATTGCAGGGAGGCCTCTTCCTTACCTGAGGCACAGGTAGAGGCTTTGTGTTCAGACCCCACCCATCCCCATCCTCACAGGCATTTGGGACTTGAGGTCCAAGTCTTCTCCAGCTCCACACAGCCCAGCCTGACCCCTGCCATAGAACATTCAGTTCCAGACACACAGGGAAGGGACCAGTTACAGCTATATCACTGTTTATAAAGTAAGAATCACACTTATACGACATGTCTAGAAGGAGCTCTGCCCCCTCAGGAGAGCTGGGGACAGCCAAGAGTGAGCCCCCATTCACACAGGCATAACTATACAGCTAATTCTACTATTCAATAGCATTTATACTTAACCACCTCAGTGAACCAAGCTTGAAGGAATTTAAAAGGCAATTTAGCTTAAATACAAAAATAAATTTTTATTTTGTTAAAAAATGTTTAAATATCTTTTTCTTTTAATTTAGACACACGCATTCATACTTCTCCCAAAGAGGATGGACATGGCAGCCAGGCTCTGGGGCCGAAGGGTGCGGTATGGTGTCAGAAGGAAAGAGGCTGGGTAGGACCCTTGTGAGAATCCAACTAAGGACTCTAGTGTAGTTCATTAATCTAGAACTCCACACACAGGCAGACAATGCCCTGGCCTGGGTGGGTTATGGGGAGGATCAACAGAGGGAAGGCTTTGCTCCCGACAGCTCCATCCCCTGGGCTGCCAGCCCTTAAGTCAAAACACTATTGAGAATTCAGGAGTCAGCACTGTGGCTGTCACGCGGTGCCACTTTCAGCATTCAATTAGCTAGGCCCAGGAGGGTCCAGGTGACATTAAGTCCGGCATTACCAACATGCCGCCACACATACAATTCAATTCTTCCTCCAAACTCGATTCAAGGAGCAACACACATTAACATCAGACAAACACAGTACAAGGCTTGGAAAATACAATCCCGAAGAGGCGAACTGGCCCGTGGGGTGGCGGGCAGGCGAAGAGGCAGCTAGAAGCAGTAGTGGGCGGTCTGGTCTACCTGCCCCAGGACTTCCTGGAGCGAACTTCCTCCCTGGCTCTGCCAGGCTAACAGTCTTGAGCCACCAACCTTTTAGAGGCTGGATCAGCAGAGAGCTGGAGATAAAACAGAGTTGGCAGAAGAGGCAGAACAGTGCCCACTGGGGTCTCCAAGGCAAAGCAAGATTCACTGCCATTTAAGGAAATGAATCTCAGAGGACCGGTGAAGGACAAAGCAGCAAGAAATAGGGAGAGACCCTGAAGAAATCAGAGGAGGAGAACCACTTCTTATGGCCGGACCAAGCAGGCGAAGCTCAGGACATTCTGTCCCCATTCCCACCGCTGTGACTAGGGATCCAAGTGGACCAGCAGAGATGGCGCCCAAGAAAGAGGGGCCGCCGGGCTACACAATAAACAAGCGCCGGGGCAGCAGACGGCAGTATGTACAGATGTTTTGTTCAGTTCTCCAGCCTAACCAGTGTGACTGTTCAAGTAAAGTACCGGGCTTCTGCCCCTCCCGGGGCACTCGCCTCCTCTAGAACAGAAAGGGCCAGACTGCCACTTCCACCCTGGTGACGGACGGGCTGGGTTTGCTATGGAATTTGAAGGGTCAGAGGCTCTTCTTAGCAGGTGCTGAGGTCCAGATTCAGGCAAGGGACGGGGGAATGGAGACAGGCAGGCTACTTCTTGCGGGTGTGCTGCCTTCGGGCCTGAAGTCGCTGTCGAGCCCCTGGGGTCTTGGATCCCGCGCCAATGGAAAAGGAAGGGGCTGCTGACCCTGGAAGAGTTAAAAGATTGTATCAGGGCGGCTGCCTGCCACCACAGAAAACACGCTTCTGCCTCCTTCTGGGAAGTCAGTCAATAGCAGAAACCTAAGTATTTCACCAGGGCTTCTGAAACCATTGGGAGCCCTCACAGCTCTTGGCTGGAGAGATAGTTCAGTGGTTAAGAGCACTGGTTGCTTCTTCCAAAGGTCCTGAGTTCAATTCCCAGCACCAACATAGCTCACAACACCCCTGTTCTAGGGAACCTGACACCTTCACATAGATGAACTTGCAGGAAAACACCAATGCACATAAAAACGAATAAAAAACACCAGCACTTGGCTCCTCACATACTTGAGAAGACTCAACTTTTGCTGTCCAACTTCCCTGAACCCTGAGGGCCAGCAACCCCCTATATGACTAATCACTCCTCAGTCAAGGGACAAGGATGCCATGCTGGCCACAGACTGGCTGCTTACCAAAAGGTCCAACTCCAACAAAGCCTTGGGCAGGTGTTGAAGAGGCCCCAAATGAGAGGCTGCTGCCTGCGGTGCCTACTCCTGGGGCAGGGGCACTCTGCCCAAAAGTAGGTGTGGATGTGCCTAAAGCGGAGAGACAGAGAAGTTAGACACTAGACTGTTCTCAGGCCTGTCCCCAGCATCCAGATGAAGCCAGCCCTTGCCACCCCTCCATCTATACAACCACAGTGAGATGTGGAGCTGTCAGGTAATCCCTCCCTTGTTCCCTGCCCCTTCCCTCTCATTCATCTGGTAGGGTCCCTCTTCTTCCCAGGATGCCCTGTGGGAATGGCCCCTGCTTTGCCTGTGTATAACTGTCTCAGGGCTATCTGGCTCTGATGCTGCTTCCAGACTACTTCTCTCCCCTCCTACCTCAAACATCTAATTCCGTTGTTTTGCTTTGTGTGTGTGTGTTTCAAGACAGGGTTTCTCTGTGTAGCCCTGGCTGTCCTGGAACTCTGTAGACCAGACTGGTCTCGAACTCAGAAATCTACCTGCCTCTGCCTCCCAAGTGCTGGGATTAAAGGCGTGCGCCATCACGGCCTGGCTGTTTTGCCATTTTTGAGACTGGGTTTTCTGTTATGTAGCCCAGGCTGGCCTTCAACTCTCCAACTTTCTGCCCAAGCCTAAGTGCTGGGATGACAAGCTTGCAATAACCACACCTAGGCCAATTCCTGAGGTTCAGGTCCTAGGCTCTTGTTACTGGCAATCAATCACCCCCATCCTCCAAGGATCCTGAATCATCAACCTATCACCATTCTTAAGTGACTTAACAAGATTCATGACCTTAGTGCTAACGAGGCTCTCTCTCTCTCTCTCTCTGCCTGTGTTGTCTTGTGTGTATTTGCAACACAGTAGTACTCATCTATGAGTGTACAGAAGCCAGAGGTTGACACTGGGTGTCTCTCACTGGCGGTTTATGGGCTCTGCCTACCTCCACACCCCCAGACTGGGATTACAGGTTACCACTGCCTCACCAAGCTTTTTAGCATAGGAGATTGAACTCAGATCCTCACACTTCAGGCAGCAGGCACTTTGACTACTGAGCTGTCTCCCCAGCTCCATCCACCTATGTATTCAAGAGGCTGCTTGCACCCCTGCAAGCTGCGTAAGCAAGACTCCCACAGTCTCTCATCCCATCCCTTTTCTCATGTTCCAGACAACTCACTCAGCAGACCTGCCTCCTGCCCTGGGCCATCTTCCCCAATTCACAAGAGTTTCTCTTCTATTTACCAAAGAAGTCAGCAGCTCCTAGGGCCAAAATTCACCCTGTACACAGCAGATGAGATCACTTCACCCTAAAGCTTGAAATTCTCTTGTGACTTCCCTGGACATTTAAAATCCAGACAATGAATCTTGGCCATGAGCAACCTTGCACTCTGCCAGCCTTGCAACCTCCAGCCGATCTTGCCTTTCTCTCTGTGCTCGTGAACCTACCATTCCTGCTCCTGCCTCTATGCCTGTCACTACCCTCCCCTGCGGCCGGCACTGGGCGGATGTCTATCACTGCAGCATTGGGAAGATGAAGTATGAAGATCTTGAATTTGAGGGCAGCTTGGGTTACAGTAGGAAACAGTATCAAACACACACACACAAACCAAACAAGGAGCCAGTGAAGGAGCTCTGAGTGAAGGCACTTGCAGCACAAGCCTGGCGACCTGAGTTAGAATCTAAGTAAGGGAAAGCAGAGAACCAGCTCCACGAAGTTACAGTCTGACCTTATCTCTACACCATGGTAATGCGCATGCACACACAATACACACATACGCACTATAAATTACCACAGCTGGGAAGATGGCCTGATGAGTTAAGATGACTGTATACACCACACACACAAACTGCAAACATCTTTTCCTTCATGATCCTAGATTCAATTTCCAGCACCCACATGGCAGCTCACAGGTCCCAGGGATCTAACACCCTCTCTACCTGCTATGGGTACCAGCATACACGTGGTATACAGACAGACATACAACCAAAGGACACATACACATAATATCTTTTAAAGATTTGTTTTTTCAAGATAGGGTTTCTCTATGTAGCCCTGGCTGTCCTGGAACTCACTCTGTAGACAAGGCTGGCCTTGAACTCAGAAATCCACCTGCCTCTACCTCCCAAGTGCTGGGATAAAAGGTGCGTGCCACCACTGCCCAGCAAAGATTTTTTTAAAAGTGTGTGTGTGTGTGTGTGTGTGTGTGAGAGAGAGAGAGAGAGAGAGAATGTGTGGACAGAGAGACAGACAGAGAGAGAGAGAGAGAGAGAGAGAGAGAATGTGTGGACACAATGCAGTGCCCGTGGAGGCCAGCAGAAGACATCAGATACTGAAACTGCAGCTACAGGCAGCTGACAGCCACCTGATGTGGTGCTAGAACTAATTTGGGTCACCTTTAAGACCAAGAAGTCTTACCACTGAGCCATCTCTCCAACCCTCTAGAAACCTTTCCTGCTGACACGGGGTTCCTCCCATCACTAGTTGGGACTGCCAGCTGGCTGTAACAATGCAGACAGACTACTGTGCACTAACCCTTAGCAGGCCAAACTTACCTCCAAACACAGGCTTGCTTTCAGGTGTGCTGCCCACACTGAAGGCGAAGGGTGAGCTCTGGCTGGGTGCACCCAGGGTGTTCTGACTCAGACTTCCCCCAAAGGAGGCGGTGGTGCCCGTGGTCCCGCTCTGTCCAGATCCAAAGCTGAAAGTCCCAGAGGCGGAGCTGGTGCCTGGGGTAGCACTAAGCCCAAAGCCCCCGCTGCCAGCCGGAGCTGCTGAGCCCCCAAATGTGAACGGGGATGGAGTAGAGCTGCCAAACAGAGAGCTGCTGCTCCCGCTGTTGGTGGTCTGTGTGGTGGCGGCGGCACCAAAGCCAGACGTGGTGGCTGACCCAAAGGAGAACACAGACGTGGTGCTACCAAAAGCCGGCTGGGTGCTGGCAGGGGCGCCAAAGGTGGAGGCTGCGGCTTTCAGGCCTCCGAAAGCTGGCTGTGCAGCAGCACTGCCAAAGGTGGCTGCCGCCGGGGCTGCCGCTGGGGCTGCGGCCACGGAGTTGCCAAAAGTGAAAGAGCTGCCAAAACTCGGGGCCAGGGCTGGCTTGGTGGCCCCGTCGGTGGCTCCAAATGTGGGCTGCGGGTTGGCTCCGGGGTAGGTCGGGAGCGCAGGCTTGGCACTGGAGCTAAAGGGAATGTTGAAGGTGGGGGTGACAGTGCTGCTGAAGGCCAGCGTGGGCTGGCTGGTGGTGGCAGGGGCAGAGGTGGAGGTGGTGAGGGCGCTGCCGAAACCACTGAAGCCACCACTGTTGCTGGCAGCAGTCTGGGCAGAGCTGGCAAGGGGCTGGCTGAAGGAGGTGCCTGCAGCAGATGCTGCTGGGGCAAGGGGCTTGCCAAACTGGAAGATGGAGGCCAGGGCTGGGGCGGAGCTGGAAGCAGTAACAGAAGGTGCTCCACCTCCGAACAGAAGTGATGGGGAGGTGGAGGTCGGGGCACTACTGGAAGTGCTCGCTGAGGTGCTCACGCCAAAGCCAAACCCAGGCTTTGAGGTGGAAGCTGTGGTGCCAGAGGCCACTGTGGAGGTGGCAGTGCCCAAGCCCGTGAAGAGAGGAGCTGATGTGGCTGTAGTGGTGGCTGGAGCAGTTGTCTGCTTCAGGGAGAAGGGAGTTGACAGGGGCATGGCTGTAAATGGCTCCACGCTGTCAAAAATGGGCTTGAAAGTGGGAGCTGTGGTGCTGGCCGCTGTGGGGGGCACGGTGCTGCTGGCCGACGCGGCAGTGGCGGCTGAGGAGCTAGTCGGCAAGGGGCTATCACTCTCACTTTTAGGTGTGGCTGGAAAAATGGGCTTAAACATGGGAGAAGCACAAGCTGGACCTGGAGCGAGGGAGGAAGAGCTGGCAGGTGGACTCAGCATCCCAAACAGCAGGCTGGGCTTTGGAGTCGGGGAGGCAGCTGTGGAGGCTGGGGTGCTGACAGACTGCTCAGCCTGAGAGACTCCAGGGGACTTGGTGTCAGTGCGTGGTGTTGCAGATGAAGCAGAAGCCAGCCCCAGGAAGGTGGCTGCAGGTTTGGAGTCTGAGGAGGTGCTGGCTAGTGGTCCCGTCAGTGGTGAGACCAGAGGGGCCAGGAGGCTGGGCGTCTTCGGAGGTGAAGGGGCTGCAATTGCCGCTGCCTCAGCAGGTTCTGGGAAGAGAAGGAAGTGAGGCGAGTCCTGAGGGTGTCTGCGAGTGGCACTCACTCAGCAGGCCTGCAGCCTCCGGCAGCCACCAGCACACCAGAACCACACTAGGACTATTTGCACTCCCAGACTCCAGGAAAGACAGGAGAACAGGGGAACCTAGCTGCGGCTGGGCTGCACGAGTGGCCATGAAGGAGAATGCTTTCCTGCAGCCCTGCCCTTCCTTACCTACACCTGCCTGGCCATCCACCTCACAGAGAGAGACCAAGCCAGCATGTTCCAACCCAGCAGAGCAACGTCTGCCTGGCCCTGAGCAGCACCATCCTGCCTGCACTCCAGGGTGAGAAGTCAGATACAGAGTCCACGTGCGCACTCCTGAAGGCGGGCACCAGCTGGCATGGCTCAGCCTTACCCAGAGACTAAGGGAATCCAGCCATTCTAGGCTTGGGGTCCTGAAAGCTATGGACACCTTACAGGGCAAATCGCCATCATATTGTTCACACCTCCCAAGGAAGACAACATTCTCAGTCTCTCCATGACACAGACTCAGGGCAGCTGTCTCTGAATCTCCAAGTGAGTATTACAGCCTGCCTCCCTTGCATCCCACAGTAGGACATGCTGAAGCCCCGAACTGACAGGCTCACAATCCCGGCATGTCAAAAGCCTGTCAGTCCAGAGCAGGCTGTGCTGCTTACCTGAGGAGGGGGCTGGAGCCTCCTGCATCTTCTTCAAGCTCTCCAACAGTGGGTTAGGGCTGGGGGCTGGGAGGGTGGCCGGGGAGGCAGCAGGCCCCACTGCCGGCAGGGTGAATGTGAAGGGAGGGCTGGTGGCAGGCGGGGCACCAGTGGCTGAGGTGGAAGCATCATCTGTAGAGGAAAGACAGGCCTTCACACCGGGGTTCCTTCCCTCACCTCCCTGGGGGCGTGCGGCCTGTGCTCTAGCACTCGAGGGTGCGGCAGGAGGACTGAGACTGGGAGGCTCACAGTTATACAGTAACACTATTTTCACAAACAACAAAACTTCCATGTCCCATGGGAAAGTATTGGTCATGGTTCCTGGTAATAAGACCCCTGGTAGAATCAGGGGGGACCAAAATCCAAGAGCCAGGTGTGACCCTGCACGTTGGAGGCTAAAGCAGGAGGATTATGACTCTGAAGACGGTCTTGGATAATGAGAGTGAAAACTAAGAAATCAAGTATTCTACAACTTCCCTTTCTTTTCTTTTTATTTATTTATTTATGTATGTATGTATGTATGTATGTATGATTTTTTTCAAGACAGGGTTTCTCTGTGTGTGTATGTACGTATGTATGTATGTATGTATGTATGTATTTTTTTTTCAAGACAGGGTTTCTCTGTGTAGCCCTGGCTGTCCTGGAACTCACTCTGTAGACCAGGCTGTATGTATGTATGTATGTATGTTTTTTTTCAAGACAGGATTTCTCTGTGTAGCCCTGGCTGTCCTGGAACTCACTCTGTAGACCAGGCTGGCCTCGAACTCAGAAATCTGCCTGCCTCTGCCTCCCAAGTCTCCCAAGTGCTGGGATCACAGGCATGCGCCACCAAGCCCAGCACAACTTCCCTTCCAAGAGAAGCTGACAGCAAACCCAGAGACACTGACTAGGCTGTATGGCGCACGCTGCACCAGCCCACGGCCTTACCCAGCTTGTCCTCCAAGACCTTGTTAAACCACTGCAGAGAGGCTTTCCGCTCCATGTCCAGGTCTTCAGCAGTGATGGAGTAGCCGAGCTCCGGGGGTGGAGGCTGCTCAGGAGAACAGAGACAGGTTAGCCAAGCCCCAGAAGCTGGAGAGCCTGCCCCCAGACGCCCCGAGACTCAGAGCTGAGAAAGAGGGACAAGACATACCAAGGTGAGCCGGTCCCCTCGGCGGGCCGGCAGCAGTTGAATCTTGCGCTTGCGTTGCCCCGAGCCGCCAGGTGTGGGTGGGGAAGCCCATGAGCTCTGCTGCTTGCCTGTGGCTGCATCTGGAACTACAGACAGAAACGCGGGCTTGCAGGCCTCCCTCAAAGAAAGACCATCTTCCTGCCCCACACAGAGCAATGCGGCAACTTCCACTTCTACTGCAGATGCTACTCTTGGGCCCCACAGCTTCTCTACTTACCCTTTTCTCCTGGGGACTCCTTGTCTGTCACCAAGGGGGCTGAAGAGCTGGACTGCTGACACGGCTCCTCCTCTCTGGGGGATTGAGAAAGCTGGATTGTATTTGGGAAGGCCTGGAGGCCGCACAGCCCCTCGTGCACGCACACGCGCACTCCTATGTGGGCAAAGTCTAGACAGAGCGAGCATGGCTCTGGTGCCTGGGATCACCACATTGCAGTTCTTGTAGAAACGAAGGCAGGCAGTGGCCTGAGGCCACGAGCCACCAGCCTTTAGTCAGATATACAGCAGGGGTCTATCTGTAAGCTCTCCTCAGAGCCTGCCAAATCTGGGGGTCCCAGACCGCAGCTTCAGGCTCTAACAGTGAGGAGTGAAGCTGGTGAGAAAGCAGGCCCGTGACAGACAGACCTGACCCCGGAGGGAGCCGAGCTCCAGTGAGGCGGGAGCTGGGCCAGGGGCTCAGGCTCCCTGCTGACCCGGCCCACTCTGCACTCCACTCCCACTAGAGCATGAGACAGGGAAGGGACCCCAACCATCAGCTGCTCACACTGTAGGACAAGGACACAACTCTAGCAGGCACTTTGCGGCTCTTCTAGGGTTTGACTCTGATTTGCTGAGTCAGAGAAAAGAGCCCAACAACTAATCCCTGTTAAACCCGCTGGCCCTTCCACACAAAGTGACCAGAAGGGGCCGGTGATCACCTTGTCTTCTTGGCTGGCCTCTCTGGCGTCTGGGAGCGGGAGGATGCCGGGCTGGAGAAGGGAGAGGAGGCGGGACCACTCCTCTTCCACAGCTGCAAGCCAAGCACACACACCTGAGACTGCTGCAGACAATATGGCTGTGGGCAGATAGCTCACCTGGCTAGGCAGGAAGGTGTGTACACACCTTTAATCCCAGCACTAGGGAGGCAGAGGTGGGTGGGAAGATTTCTGTGAGTTCAAGGCCAGCCTGCTTTACATAGTGAGCTCTAGAACAGCCAGGGCTACTGAGAGACTGTCTCAAAAAACTAAAAACAAAAAACCAGAGCAAAACTAAAAATAACCTGTTGAGGGACTGTTTTAAGAAACTTGCTGCTCTTGAAGACCCATGTTCAGTTCCCAGCACCCACACCAGACTGCTCCCAAGTCCTGTCACCCTGTTTCTAGGAGATTGGATAATGTCTGGCCTCTGGGAGACCTGCATGCATACAGTGCCCCTAAACTCACACAGGCTCAAGTAAAAAAGAATATTTTTCTTTTCTTTTTTTGAGACCATATTTCGCTGCATAGCCCTGGCTACAATTTACTACATAGACCAGGCTGGTCTTGTTAGAGTATTCCACCACACACTAAAGTAACTAGTTTTAGATTATACTAAAGTAATAAATCTTTAAAAAAAGAAAGAAAGAAAGAGAGAGAGAGAGAGAGAGAGAGAGAGAGAGAGAGAGAGAGAGAGAGAGAAATAAAGAAAAGGGCTAGAGAAACAGCTCGGAGGTTAAGAGCACTACTGCTCTTCCTGAGGTCCTGCATTCAATTCCCAGCAAACATATGGTGGCTCCCAACCATCTGTAAGGAGATCTGATGGCCCTCTGCTGGTGTCTGACACCTGCAGCACACTCACTACATAAAATAAATATTATAAAAAACAAAAAGGTAACACTTGTATTATTTATATATTCCAACAAAAATCATCTACAGTAAAAAGTGCACCCTCTATTTTTGCAGATTTTGATATTCCATGAATATGAGTATTAAAAAATACAAGCTGGGCATGGTGGTGCAGGCTGAAAACCTAATACTTGGAAGGCAGAAGCAGGAGGATCACTACTAATTCCAACCCAGCCTGAGCTTCAGGATAGCCAGGGACCTTGTCTCAAAAGACGAAAGCAAACACCAAGGGCGACGGGCCCAGCTACAGGAGCCTGTGCACCTCCTAGTGTCAATGCCGAGACCGAATCTCAAGGGTACCTGACGGTGGAGCTGCCTGGCTTCCCATCTATAGATGCTAACTAACCCTAAATGAGAATGACAACTTCTCCATGCATTGAAATTACACTACCAGAGCTACACAAAGAAACCCTGTCTCAAAAGCAAAACACCAACAAAAAAAAATTACACTAAATCCTAGTTGCCTATAACTCTCCTTTACCTTCCAAAGGGAACAAACCCTTTCTACTAAGTCAGTCCCATTCGCTGCACTGTTTCTCATTGGTTCATCTGCAGGTCGCTCTTTCTGTTCAGTCCCAGTGACTGAGTTTATTTGCTACTTAAGGCTTTGTATTCCAGTTGACCTAGAGACAGGCTCAGTGCCAAGCAACAGACGGTGGGCTGCATCATTTGCTCGTGGCCCTGAGACATACCTGTGAGATGCCACGGGTGGAGCTGTAGGAGCTGGTGATAGCATTGCGGCTGGAGCTGGGGATGCCCCCTGTGCACGTACTAGTCAGGGAGCTCACTGAGGAGGTTCGAGACCGTTTGTTCAAGTGGTCATCTGAGTTCTGGGAGGCCAGACTTCTCTTCAGGGAACCAGGCCTAAGGGAGAAGAAGAAGTGTCCATGTGCTACTGCAGGTGTGTTCTAGTATTTCCTCCATGGTGCCAGACACCTTTCTGAATAACACTTAAAGAAGACCACAGTGTCCCGCATGGGCACAATCAGCAGATGATATGCCTGCCTGTAGCTGCCAAAGTGTTTATGTAAAGCACAGCTTGGGAAACACAAACAGGAAGGTTACACCTTGATTGTGGCATCATGGGGACAACAGTTTAATGTCTGTCAATGATCCCTCAATAAAGCTGCTAAGAGAAAAATCAGAATTGAGCCTCCAACCAAAAGAGAACTCTCCCATAATCCTTTCTTCAACCTTGTTACCTAGCCCTGCTACGGGATGGCCCCCTTACCATTTCCCAGGGCAACCTGCATCAACCACAACCCAATCCGCTGACAACTGCAGCACATGTGCTTCCTTTCTCCTGTGCATCCTGCTGCGGCAGAGCCAGCCAGTGCTCCCCTTCTTCCACCAGCATGCCATCATCTCGGCTAGCTCCCAGATACCTGCGCTTCCTCTAGGCTGGAGCCTCCAAAGCCTCCTCGCCAACCTTCCTCTGTGTGAGGGCCTTCCAGACCTTGGTGGTCCACGATGTGTGTGCATGTCTCCCACAGTGCAGCACAGTGAGCTGAGCCAAGGCTTGGCAGAGCCTTTGCACCACACTGGAACTTCCTCTCACACATCTGAATCCCAACACTTCCCACACTGCACAAGCCCGGGATCCATTCGTGAGGACTGACTGCACCACATTAGTAGAGCAGAGTGAGAAGTGCGCAGAGACCCTGACCCAGCTCTGCTTCAGTCAGTGGGTCCCTAAGTACTGCTCCAGCACCCACTGCTAAGCATCACTTCACCTGCTATTGGAACAGAATACCTAGAAAACCATCAGGTTGTTGCCATTAACAACCTGACTACAAAAGCTTACACCTGTCAAGTGTGATATGCCTTTAAAACAACCGGACTGTAGTACGAGTCTGTCAGATGGCACTTGCGCGTGCGTCCCACCTCTAGTTTAGATAAGTAGAAGATGAGAATATGAACTGTCCCAGGAGCAAGATTTTCAGGAGCTGTCCTGGCTTCAGTCAACTAGTGACTACATCTTCTCTCTTCTCTCACAGGTATCTGAGTACTTACTCCAGAAAGATTATCACAACACTAACACAATATATATAGACACTATATACACCGCAACATTAGCACGATATATAATTATATATGTAAAATGTCAAACACTGGCCCTCTGGGTATTGCACTCATATCAATGGAAAAACCTGAAAAGAAAGTGGAGAGGAAATATGTAGTCATGGCAATTAGTCAGAATGCTCCTCCAGACTGAGCCTGTGAAGTGGACACAGTGCAGACAGTAGAGGTGACAGGCAGGGCAGCTGCTGTCAGAAGCACTTTTCCTAAGCAGCGGCTTCCCGTCACTGAGGCTCTACCTCGCAAAGCAGCGGCATTCTACCGCTGAGGATCTTACTTACTTAGGCACAAATGCAGCAGGGACTCCGTTGGCCACAAGGGGCTCGAATGCTGAATGTCCGCTCCCACCGCTATCATGGCGCCTGTAAAAAGTCGAAAGAGTCCTCCATAAAACAGCGAGCCTGTCCTCCCAACCCTTCATCCCTGGACTTTACACAGTGGAAGGAGAGAACTGACCCTCACAAGCTGCACCCTGACGGCCATGGCCATGTGTGAACCAACTCACATGCAAACATGTAAGAAACCTGAAAGCATTTCTGCATGCCCACTGGGGCCCAGCACCACCTCTATAGGGTATACCTTTCATGCTAAACAGGAAAAAGGTTGTTTCAAACCATTTCAGTTCTATAAAGTACGTTCCTCTAAGACTGACCTGGTAACTAAGGAACAAGAAAGAATCTCCAAAGTGCCTCCAGTATTCAGGTGTGTACACCACAAGAAGGAAAACCATGCTTAGTCAAGTTCTTGTTATTCTGCCCAAACTACGCCAGAACACATCACAGAGCCTCAAGCTATCTTTAAACTTCCAATCCTCTGGCTCAGCACCCACGGTGCTGGGATTACAGGTGCCAGGTGCACACATGGTGCCAGCCACCATTGCTCCATGCCAACTACAGGGAAAAGCAGCAAATCCTCAGCTTCAGGTGCCCCTGGACCACAGCAGTTGACATGCCTGCCTTCAGCTGTCATTCCTGCTTGGCTATGGGGCAGCTCTGATATCCCAGTCCATAAATGCAGGGGCCATTTCTTAAGACTTCCTTAACTAGTTCAAGTCATGGCAATGCACATATATATATTCCCAGCACTTGGGAGGCTATGACAGAATCATTATGAATTCCAGTCTAGTCTGAGCTACACAGTGAATTACAAGATGGCCTGGACTATACAAACTGTCTCAAAAAGAAGTTGAGAAGAGCAAAATCTCCTTCATTTCCCTTTGTCATCCAGTATTGAAAATGATCAATTAAAAACTGTCTGCCAGCCAGGTGGTGGTGGTGCATGCCTTTAATCCTAGCACTTGGGAGGCAGAGGCAGGTGGATTTCTGAGTTCAAGGCCAGCCTGGTCTACACACAGAGAAACCCTGTCTTGAAAAAACCAAACCAAACAAACAAACAAGTCCGATAAGAAAGAGGACTAGAGCCTAGCACACAGTAGGTGCTGAATTACAAAAAAAAGCAGAGGGCTGGGCATATGGCCAACAGCTCAGCCACTGCAAGACCTGGGGGGTTGTGGCTTGGCAGGGGAACACTTGCACAGCATGCAGTAGGTTCTAAGTCCCCCACCCCAGGATCACAAAACATCCACCAGAAACCAAAGGTCCTAATGGTATCTCCTAATGGCCCTCGTCCACCTTCCCTCTGCACACTCAGAAGCACTAAGTTCTCATGTACTGAAGAGGAAACTGGCTCTGCTCATCACTGACAGACGACTGTGCCTTTCATTCAGCAACACTATTGGTATTTAACTAAAACAACGACAAAACAAACAACCACATAATTGGAGGGGAAAACTTTGAGCATTTACTTTTGAAAATAAAACTTAACAGGTTAGCATCCAAGGCAGGTAGCTGGTCACAGGCTGGGCATCCCACCCATGTAGAGGTAGAAGGGCCCAGGAGTTCAGGGCTAGCTCGGGTTGTAGAGTCTAACAACCTGCCTCAGAGCGCTGGGAGGGAAAGTTGAGTGGAGTTGGGTGGGCGGCAGGTGACGGAACGTAGCTTGCCTTAAGAGGTTACCAGTACCACAGCCCTTCTTACCAAGCTGTCCCAAGGCTTGCACTGGAGCTGGCCTCTACACCTCCATGGTAATCACCAATACTCTAGTACCCCACCCCCGCCCCCCACCTCCATCCCCTGCCCATACCCCCCAAGGAAGGCAGTTTAACACTCTACTGAGACAGCCCATTACCTTCTCTTGTTTTCCTGGCCATCAAGGTGCAGCTGGTCTTCCTCTGCTACTGCCCTTTTCTTCTTCTCCTTGAGAGCGTTCAGCACAGTCTCCTTTGCACAAGGGTCTGGGGCATTACTTGGTGGTGACGACAGTGTTGTGTCGAGTATCTGCTCTGGCCTATAATGGAAGACAAGATTCTGGAGACGGGATATTTTAACTATCATGCATGTGCAGAATAGAAACCAGAAGCTAAATGACAAGCAACACCTTAACTCATCTATGTATAGAAACCGTCATGACTACCAAGTCAGGCATGGTGGCTTATGCCTTTAATCCTAACAGTGAGAAGCAGGAGGGAGGATCATCCTGAGTTTTGGAACAGCTTGAGCTACTCAGTCAACTTTAGGCCAGCCTGATCTATGAAAGTGTGTGCTTGTGTGTTTGTGTGTGCCGCTCAGTGGTCGAGAGCTGCACAATCACCAGGACCCATGCAACCATCCCGCACACCCTGTGAACCCGGCTCCAAGGAACAGAGGACAGCTGGGTCATCAACAGCTGGACGGAAACACGAGCCTCAGGTTCAGAGAGAGACTCTAGCCTGAGAGGAAAAAAGTGAGAGCAACAAGCGAGTCCCGAGGCCGCCTTCTGGTCACACAGGTCCAGGTGCTTACCTGCACACACATGTCTGTCCACACATACATACTCACATTGGTGAGCGGAACAGCTTGCTGTCTGGAGGGGCGATCCTCACTGTCACTGGGCTGCACACCATCCTGGAGTTCCGTGCAGACAGCACGGCCTTCTTATGACCACCATTCCAGCAGACGGTTGGGAGGGCCCCAAGCAAGGAATACTGGGCTTGCTGAATGGGATAGCGTCTTCGAGGTGTTATAACAAACCGACTGGATAAAGGCCCACAATCTCTGTGGAGAACAGGGAACAGACACTTGATGGAACCACACTTTTTCTTAAATTATAAGCATACACTGTAGCTGTCTTCAGACACCCCAGAAGAGGGCATCGGATCCCACTACAGATGGTTGGGAGCCACCACGCGGTTGCTGGAATTGAACTCAGGACCTCTGGAAGAGCAGTCAGTGCTCTTAACCACCGAGCCATCTCTCCAGCCCGGAACTACAGTCTTAAGAGAACACCAAATTCAACTGACTGCAGAAACAAGAAGCATTAACATTCTTTTCAAGAGAATATCAACCTCTCTCTTATTTTTATTTCTTGACAGTGCTAGTAATAGAACCCAGGGGTGTGTGCATGCTAGACAAAGCACTCTATGACACTAACAGCTCAGACTTTAAATTTCTCTAAGCAACAAGGAATGAAGCATTTTTATGGCAAAGTTCTCCCATTTCATTCAAAGACAGAAAATATCAGTTGCTTAATGGCTGTCTCTACCACAGACTTCATTAAGAGGGAAACTGAAGGCCCGACAGTGGTGGCCCAGGCCTGTGATCCCAGCAGGTGCATTTCTGAGTTTGAGGCCAGCCTGGTCTACAGAGTGAGTTCCAGGACAGCCAGGGCTACACAGAGAAACCCTGTCTCAAAAAACAAAAAACAAACAAACAAACAAAAAAAAAAGAAAACAAAAAACCAAAACCAAAGGCTAGGGAATGGGGTGGAGTGCTTGCCTGCTACCAATGAAGCTGTGAGTTCGATCACAGCACAGAACCTGGTGCAAACCTGTAATCCTATCCGTGAAGAGGAGGATGAGTTCAAGGACAGGCTCAGCCAAAGAAAGGGTTTGAGACCAGACAGCCTGTGCCGCCAAATGCCCTCCCTTAAAAAAGAAAAAGAAAAGAATAAAGAGAAAGGAGAGTAATGGTGGTAAAAAAGAGAGAGAGAAAAAAAGGGGGGGTAGGGATAAAAGGAAAGGGAAAAGGCAGAGTAAAGAAAAAGCGAAGGTGAGTTAAATCGGATTTTCAGGTTGAACCCTAGGTTAAATCTCGGCTGCAGAGACCCACCCTGGGAAGATCGCCGAGGCTTACCGGTGGGGCTGCCTCCGGGATGATCGCAAAAGTGGGGTGGGAAGCGCGGGGTAGACGTGGTGGACTCGCTGGACCGCCGATGACGGCGGCGGAGAGCGTGAGGGTGGGCGGCGCCCCGGCCTCTCCCTTGGGTCCTGCGGGAGGGCAGGCTCGGGCGGGCCTGGCTTGCCCAGGTAGCTGCCCATGAGTAAGAGTTCAGCAGGGTCCGGGCCTCCAAGCGGGCTGCGGGGTTCGCAGAGGCTACCGTTGACTGGCGACTTGGCCGGAGGCGGTGAAGCGGTGAGCGCGGGCCGTGGGTGACGGCGCGAGTCGCGCGCGAACGACGACAGGCCCCTTGGACCGCGGGGTTCTCGGCTCAGGCCCCACCAGGCCGCGCTCGCCCCCACGGCCAGCCAGGCCAGCGCGGCCGCCGCGGGCACTAGGTAGAGCGCGAGGCCGAGGAGCGCTAGGCCGAGTGCCGCGGCACCCGCTGGTCCTCCGCAGCCGCGGGCCCGGCTCCGGCCTTCCCGTACGCCCAACGGGGGCCGCCGCCGCTCGCCTCCGTCAGCCGCCGCAGCCGCCGGAGACATCGCGGCTCCGCGCCGCGGAGCGGACTTAAATATCCCAGGGTACACTGCGCCGCGCGCCGCCGCCTACGTCACTGTCCTCGACGCGGCGCGCCGGGTGGAAAGGGGAACGGCCGCGGCGTGCGGAGCCGGGCGCGAGAGCCTTATTTTGAAAAATACGCCGTGGGTAGGCGTATTGGTGCATGCCTTTTATCTCAGAACGCAGGAGGCAGAGGCAGGAGGAGTTCCGTGAGTTTGAGCTCAGCCCCGTTCACAAAGAGAGTTCCAGAGCGGCATAGAGTCATAAATCCTGTCTCAAAACAGCAAAAGCTAAAAAATAAGAAAAAAAAAAAAAAAAAAAAAAAGGACAGCCCGTTTTACAGCCGGGCTTTGACTCTTGAGGTTTCCCTGACGCTCCCGGACTGCGGAAGAGTGGTGTTAGAAATCATGGCACCGAGCGGAGACTGGTGGCACACACCTACTGTAATCCCGGCATTTGGGAGGTGAAAGCAGGAGAATCCGAGTTCTTAGTCAACCTGGGCTACTTAGTGAGACCCTCCCTGTCTAAAACAAAACAAAACCCGATCAGTCAATCAGACCCTGTATTGGAAAAAGTCAATCAGGCCCTGCGTGGAAGTTCACTGTTAATCCCAGCGAGGTCAGTTCCAGGCCAGCTGGAACAACCCAGTGAGACCCTGTCTCAAAATAATTTTTTTTTTTTAAATGTGTGTTTGGCCTGAATGTGGGCTGGGATTACATTCACATGCCACCACATCTTACTCTTTTTTGTATGTACATGTGTGCATTCCCGTATGTAAGCATGTATGCATGCATATACACATGTGCGGAAGATCAAGGGCAAGTGGCTTTCTCGATTACACTCCACATTATTTTTTTGACGCAGGGTCTCTCACTGAACCCAGAGCTCACTAACTTGGCTAGGTTGGCTGGTCAAAAAGACTCAAAATCTTTTGGGTCGACCTCAGTGTTGGGATTACAGGGACTCCGTGCTGTTCTCAGACAAGCTTGCTCAGCCTCCCTAGTGCTGGGATTAAAGGTATGCGCCACCACCGCCTGGCTGTTTCTTCTTTTTTATTGAGGATGATAGGTTGAGAGCTATACTTCCACAATCAAGAGCAAGATAAGACCAGACATGGGGAAAGGAAGGCTGTATGGACGAGAGAGAAGTGGGGAGAAACAGGGGTTAAGAGTTCAGAGACAGTGCACACTGGTAATAAATACTAGCTTAATTGGTAAATGGCAGTGAGCAGAGTGGACATGAAACAGGGTGGCCCTGCTCAGCCCCAATTTCCTTAGTTTCTGAGGGGTAGTCCAGTAGGGCTTTGACATGTAGCTGCCACTGGGGGGGAGGGGGGCGGCAGTCCTCAGTTTGTCCATAAAGGCACACACAGTGTCACCTGTCAACCTTGGTCACAGGCAGTGGGTCTCAACCTTCCTAATGCTTCAACTGTTTAATACAGTTCTTTATGTTGTGGTGAGGGCCCCTCCCCAACCATATAGCTGTTGCTACCTCCTAATGGTAATTTTGCTCCTTATGATTTGTAGTGGAGACAGTTTCCCCATGGTCTCTGTGGGTCGATACCCACAGGTTGAGAACAACTGGCCTTATGACCTCACTGAAGTCATAAGTCTGAAGGATATGTGACCAAGCTACGCAAGGTTTGTACTTGTCCTTTGAAAATTGTGACTAACGAGACAGCAAAGTGGGTCAAGTCCACTGGGGACTCTCCTTCAGTCGTTTTCCTCTCCCGGCAGAGGTGGAGTGAACGGAGCTGAATGCACCCACTTAGGAGGGAGAGGCAGGAGAAGGAACCAGGCAAGGTCAGGACACCTTGTCTCACTCCCCTCCCCAAAGGAGGAGGTTGGAGAGATGCTTAGTAAGTGTGCTGGTGGGTTTTGTCCACTTTAGGCCAACCTAGACATATCTGGGAAGAGAAACCTCAACTGAGAAAATGCAGGCATCGGGTTGCCTGTAGGCAAGTCTGCAGGGCATTTTCTTGGTTAATAAAGTGGGAGGAAGTCCAGATGTGGGTGGAGCAACCTTTGGGGAGGTTGTCCTGAGGATGGAGATATTGGCTATCTATATATCTATCTAGCAGTTATCTAGATAACTGATTGATAGATAGATAGATAGATAGATAGATAGATAGATGGATAGATAGATAGATAGATAGATGGATAGATAGATAATAGAGTGTGAAAAGCAAGCCAATAAGCAGCTTTCTTTTGTGGTCTCTGCTTCAGTTCCTGCTTGCTGGGAACTGGGAATCCCTTCAATGACAGACTATGATGTGGAAGTGTAAACCAAATCACACTTTTCTCACAGCAACAGAAACCCAATCTAATAGGGAAATCAGTTCCTTTACTTTCATCTCTAGAACCCAAGTTAAAACCCAGTTGTTGGGGCTGGAGAGATGGCTCAGCGGTTAAGAGCACCGACTGCTCTGCCAGAGGTCCTGAGTTCAATTCCCAGCAAGCACATGGTGGCTCACAACCATCTGTAATGGGATCTAATGCCCTCTTCTGGTGTGTCTGAAGAAAGCAATGGTGTATTCGTATAAATGAATAAATCTTAAAAAAAAAAAAAAAAAACAAAACTCAGTTGCAGCCTTGGGTGGTGGTGGGGTACGTGCCTTAATCCCTGTACTCAGGAGGCAGAGGCAGAGAGACAGAGGCAGACAGGGAGATCTCAGAGTTCAGGGGCAGTTTGGTCTACAGTGTGAGTTTCAGGACTATCAGGGATACATAGAGAGACCCTGTGTTGGAAAAACCAGAAGAACCAACAAAAGGTCAAGGGTATATAGAGAGCTCAAATATTGTGGTTAATAAATGCACAATGACAGCACTGGTTTTAAAGGTATGCCTTTTGGATTGTATGTGTGTATGTGTGTTACTAACTACTGCTAAGCCATGTCCCGTGTTTCTGACTCTTGACATGAAATCAAGGCTTGGATTTCCTGGGACCCACACAAAGGTAAAAAAGAGGAGACCAAGTCCTCAAAGTTGTCCTCTGACCTACACACACACCTTGGCCGTGTGTGCCCCCATGCACACACACAATGATAATATTGTTTGTTTTGTTTTGAGGGTCTTATTAGGTAGCTCTGTCCTGGAATTCACTGTGTAGATTAGGCTGACCTTGAACTTAGAGAGTTCTATATGCCTCTGCCTCCCAAGCGTGGGTAACTATGCCCCGCATAAATTCTTAAAAAAGATTGCAGGGCTGCGATGCCCTGTTGCTATGGTCTTGCTGGCTCTTCACACCTGCCTTGTGTGGTTGCTACGCCTCGTTCAGCCTCCCTGCACCCAGAGCTTCTTAAAGGATCTAGAGAAAGCAGGCATTGGTAGGGGAACCATGGCACCACGATCCTCCTGCCTGCAAGTATATGCACCACGTGTATGCCTGGTGCCAGTGAAGGTCGGAGGAGGGGGCTGAGCGAGCTAGAACTAGTTGTGGGTGGAGGCCATGGCCTGCCATGGTGATGCTGGGAGCGCACCTGGGTCCTCTACACGAACAAGTGCTCTTAAACGCTGAGCCATCTCTCTAGCCCAGTTTTTAGGGTTTGTGGTTGGTTGTTTGATTGTTTTGAGATGGGGGTCTCCTGTAGCTCAGGCTGGCTTCACTATGTAGCCGAGGTTACACTGAATTCCTGACCTTCTATTTTTAATCTCCTGAGTGCTGGGGTCACAGGTGTAAGGGCTACCATATCCCACCTCAAATTTAGCTCTACCTTCTGGGGATCAGTCATCAAACACTTGCAACTTAACAGAGGTTTGAACGGTGCACTGGTCTGCTGCTGGGTGGCCTCCAGCCTCCCTGCTCTGAGACACTTGCTCCTCCCACACAGGGGGCATGACAGGATACAGAGCATTCTTGCCCGCCCCTCTCCTCACAGCACTTTGCCTTGGAACGAGTCTTTATTGCTATGTAGCTCCTTGGCTAAGTCCCTCATCCTGTGCTAGCACGAAGCTTATGGCCCACTGGGCATGGGTCTCTTTCCTTCCTTCCTTCCTTCCTTCCTTCCTTCCTTCCTTCCTTCCTTCCGTCCTTCCTTCCTTCCGTCCTTCCTTCCCTCCCTCTCCTTTTGTGCACATATGCTGTGCCTGTGCACATGTGAGTGTGTTTGCGTGTATGCCAAAGCACCTCTGACACAGGACAAGCCCTCCCTCACACAGTGGTGGCAGTTGTGATACCCTTCAATTGTGATGTCACCTCTGGCTTATGTAAAAGGGAAACTTGGTGGGCTGTGGGCTGACACCAAGGTAGGCAAGTCAGATTCCTGTTGCCTGAAGGCTGAGAATGAGATTTCTATCCAACGGCCAGTCTGTGGTGATTCACACGTATAATTCCAACACTTGGGAGATGGAGGCAGGGGGATCAGAAGTTCAAGGTCATCCTTGGTGACATAGTTGAGTTTGAGGCTGGCCTTTGATACAGAAACAGGAGGACCCTGTTTGTAAAACGGAAAGTGAGGAAGAAGCTAAGACATTCTCAGATAAAGAAGCCAAGGACATGTTTTGATAGTGTAACGAGCCTCGGAAGCTGCTTTTGCTACAGAGCACTGACTCCTCTCTCGGCACCACAGCTGAGCATAGGCTACAGCAGGGAGATAGATGGCCCAGCAGCTAAATTCTCAATGGCCCGTGACCCCTGCCTCCATTTTGGGTGTCTCCCTCCTCTGGAGACTTCTCCTTACGTCTGTAAGTCGTCAGTCACTCAAGCTAATGTCTGTACCACTCCCCTCGGAACTGAAGTGAACTGAGGCAAGTCACGTTTTTTAGTATCTCAGTCACCAGTTATTCTAAACTTGGAACCACCTCATACTTCAGAACAGCTGAGCGTCAAAGGACAGAGCCATTGCTCGTTCACCACCAGGGGTCACTAGTTCACTACAGAGGTGGCTCCAGGAGCAGGCACAGTTCCCTCCTGAGAACCTGTTTGTCAAGTGATAAGGATTTCTTTAGGCCACTTGAAGAAGCAGAACTCAGGCAGTGATTAACCAGACCCCACACGGCTTTTAATTACACATAGCTTGCTGTTCCTAGTCCCTAAACATGGACTAAGATCACTGGACCCTTTTATCTCTCCCACTTGCTAACATACATTTAAAAGTAAATAAATACATTTGTTCATTGTGTGTGTATAGGCACACACTCAAATGTGTGGTTTTTCGAGACAGTTTTTCTTCTGCATATCCTTGAGTGTCCTGGAACTCGATCTATAGACCAGGCTAAACTCAAACGCAGAGAACAGCCTGCATCTGCTTTCTAAATGCTGGGATCAAAGGTGTGCATTGCCCGCCTAGGCTCGGACTTTAATAAACCAAGAGGCAGCTCTGGTTAAAGCATGGTCCTTCCAGGCATTATCTTCAGTCTCCCCTGCAGTGTCATCTGACAAACTGCAGGACTGTGAGAAATCTCTTCTTGGGAGACCAAAGGTCCTCTTCCTTGCTATCCCTCCTAAACTGGGTTGGAATTTTTCCTGGCTGTTACATTACAAACATATGCCACCAACCAGCACTCTCCCCTCCTCCGCAGAAACTGTTGAGGATTTGAGGCGACTTTTACTTATGTGTTTATTTTGCATGTGTTTTCCTTGCATGTGTGTATCTCCACCACCACAGACATGCCTGGTCATGAAGAAGTCAGGGGAGGGCATTGGATCTCCTGGAACTGGACAGTTGTGAGTCACCACTTGGGTACTGGGAACTGAACCCAGGAACTCTGAAAGAGCAGCAAAGGCTCCTGAGCACCGAGCCATCTCCCCAGTCTCCCACTTTATCTTTTAGTGTTTATTTCTTCCTGCAAAAACATGGAAACTCTATAAGGCTATTTTTATTCCCAGTACTTTACAATGCCAGAAACAGATGATAATTCATTTTTTCTTGTTTTTTTAATAGTTTTTACTTATTTATTCTTTCAGTATAATGCATTTTTAAATTTTATTTTATTACTTTACATGTAAGCAGGATTTTTTTTTGCATCCATGCATATGTACATATGTGTACCACAGACACGCCCGGTGCCCTTAAAAGGTCAGGAGAGGGCTTCAGATTCCCTTGAGACATGAAGTTACAAACACATTGTGAGCTGCCACTTGGGTGCTGGGAATCCAGTCTGCTGCAAAAGCAGCTACAGGCTCTTAACAGCTCAGCCCATTCAGCTCTTAGTATGTTACTTTGAATTATTTTTTTTTTTTGAGACAAGTTCTTAATCTCTAAAGCCCTAGCTGGCCTGAAACTTGCTATGTAGGTAAGGTTATTCAAGAACTCACAAAGATCCACCTGCCTCTGCCTGCTGCATGCTGGGAATAAAGGTGCGTGTCACCATTTCTAGCAGGAGTGTCTTTTTGGTTGAGACAGGGTTTCGACAGGGTGTGGCCTTGGCTGTCGTGGAAATTGCTCTGTAGACCAGGTGGGCCTTGAACTCACAGAGATCTGCCTGCCTCTGCCTCCCAAGTGCTAGAATCAAAGGAGTGTGCCACCATACTCACCATGAGTATCATCTTGAGACAAAACAAAAAACTTTCATTTATGTATTTATTTATTTATTTATATGTATGTGAGTGCTTTCCTGGAAACATGTGCATGTATCATACGTGTGCAGAGTGACCTTGATCAGAGAAGAGGGCACCAATGCTCCTGGAACAGACGTTACAGATGGCTGTGTGCTGCCATGCGGGTTCTGGGAACTGAACCAGGATTTCTGCAGGAGCAGCAGCTGCTCTTAGTGGGTGAGCCATCTCTCCAGGCCCAAATGTCCATGTTTTGAAGTAAAGACAAAATGGGCAAAGGAAATTATGGGCTAAGATACTTTGGGTCAGATCATATGGTATATTGGCGGATTTGGGGGGAGTAGGACAGGTGCTCTCTACATAGACTCTCCTGGAACTCACTACGTAAAACAGGCTGGCTTTGAACTCACAGGGAACTGCTTGCTTCTGCCTCTGAGTGTTAAGATTAAAGGTGTTCACCACCACAGCTCCTCTAGTAAGTTTCAAACTTGTTTTTCCAGATAGCATTACAATATTTAGTCTAGGCTGGCCTTTAACTTCAGAACCTTCTGTCTCAGCCTCCAAGTGCTGAGATTATAGGCCTATACCACCATGCGTATCTTTTATTTATTTATTTTTGCTTGCTCTAAAATTTTATTTTCTGTGTGTGTGTGTGTGTGTGTGTGTGTGCATTTGAGTAAAGGTGCCTGAAGACATCGAAAGTGGGTGTCCAATTCCCTGCATGTGGAGTTATAGGGAGGTTGTGTGCTCCTCACTTGAGTGCTAGGAACTAAATTTAGGATCTGCAATGGCAAATAGTTAAGCCATCTCTCTAGCCCTGATTTTTTGTTTTGTTTTTTGGAAATAGGGTCTCATGTCTCAAACTGTCTATGTAGTTGAAGTGGGGCTTCAATTTCTGATACTGTACCCACTTCCAAGTGCTGGGATCATAAGTATGTCCCACTACTCCCAGATCAAATTCTCCCTGTCCCTGACAGGGTCTCAGGTATCCTACTATCTCCATCTCCCAAGTGCTAGGGTTACATGTAGGCACCGCTATACTACCTGGGCCTTGAATCTGCCTTCTCACTGTGTTCCTTACAAAACGCAGTCGCACAACGCTTGCAATCTAGCAAGGCATCTACGTGAACTGTTGGTGACCCACCCGCAGCTGAACTTGACACACTGAGACGCCTTAGATGGCCCGAGGACTGCAGCTGGGACTTACCAGACCATACCAAGTCTAGGCGGGTCCACAAGGGCAGTTGTCCAGCCACGGTTGCGGGTCTCCAACCTAGGACTTGTGTCAGGCACCTCTCACCAGAGCAGCTCTAAGCAGCGCGAAGGCGGAAAGGTGGCGAGACCGCATGGCCCCAACATGCACTACGTGCCTCTTACATCACTACAGAGCGGCTCCTGAGAGAAGCGCCAAAGGCAGTCGGTTGCCAGGCAACAGGGCAGCCGCTCTCAGCTCCCAATCAACTGCCAGCTTTTGGCTGAACGCGGGAAAAGGAGATAGATGCACGTGGTTTGAGTCTAGTGAGTAGTTTTTTTTTTTCCTCTTATTTATTTTTAATTTTCCTTCTTTCTTCGTTCCCTTCCCCCAACTTCCTCATCTCTTATCCCACCCCGCTTCTCCTTCCCGTCCTTTTCCCCACCCCCTTTCCTAGCCTTCGGTTAGTCAGACTGGGCAATGGAACCGAGTAAAACAGGAGGAAGAAGCCAGCCAGCCACTGTGTGCCGCCATCTTCCCCAGAAAGTGCATCTCTTGCTGCCTTGCACATCAGACTCTAGCTTCTTTAGACTGACTGTGGCTGGGTCGTCCATCCCTCTTGGGACGAGGCTTCCGACTTCTTGCATTTGATCAACGAGTGAGCTCCCTGGCTCTTCAGTGTGCAGCCAGCCATTTGGGAGTTATCTGACCTCTGATGATGTGCAAGGCACTGCAATGAATGCCCCCTTCAAATATCATGCACTTTGCTGCAGTTTGATCCCTTTCGGCCACCATGGACTTTCGCCATTTTAAAATACCCCCTCCCCCGGCCCCATGCTAGGGCATCACTGTTGCAGCCCCACTACACCCCTTTTCCTAGGCTACTGAAGCAGAGGATCGCTGTGTAGCCTGTAGACCCTCCTGCCTAAGCTTCCTAATGCCGGGGTCACAGGTGTGGATCGCTACGGCCCTCCTTCCTGTTCGCAATGCTGCAGACAGAACCCACGGCTCTGTGCTTGGTGGGCAAGCACTCTACCACTGAGCAGCACCTTCAGCCTACAAACCAAGGTTTCTTCAATTTAAAGTTATTTTTAAATGTGCACACATACTTGTCTGAATACACACCAGGCATGTGCAGGTAGCTGCAGAAGCTGGGCTCAGATACCCTGGCACTGGACTTTATAGGCAGGTGGGAGCGACCTGGGGTGGGTGCTGGGAACTGAACCTAGGTCCCACGGAAGAGCAGCAGGTTAAGTGCCAACTGTCTCTCTGGCCCTTCTTTGTGTGTGTGTATTAATATTTGCTAAAAAGAAAGGAGAAGGCAGAAGCAGGAGAATCTCTGAGTTTCAAGGCCAAGCTGGGTTTACAGAGCCAATTTCAGAACAGCCAGGGCCACACAGAGAAACCCTGTAAATGTATATGCCCTATGTGTGCACGTATATGTGAGTACCTGAGTATATGTCTGCATACCACATATATGCAGGAGCCTGAGGTCAGACGAGGTTGTCAGATACCCCAGCACCGGAGTGAAAGATCCCCCACCGGATTCACCGGAGTGAAAGATCCCCACGTACATGAAAACAGAAATGGGAAGCCAGAGCCCGATCCTCAAGGGCGCCCTGATCCGGCCCTGTATCACCAGCATTCTCCACAGTCAGGCTGACATATTTATTGGAAAAAATCGAAACCACAGATGCAATGCATTATACAAAGAAAGGTCTTCATTCCATAATAAAAGTCCTGTGGGAGGAAACAAGAGCCAGAGGCTGCCTGCCCTGGGAAGGTAGGCACTCTGTGGACAGTGAGATTCACGCGTAGGAACTACTCTAATGGAAAACAGCGGGAACGCTTCAAAACGGAAGGGGGTGGGCATAAACAAAAAATCAACTCCATCCCTGCATGGTTTGAGAGCTTGTTATAAGCTTGAGACATTTAGGTTATCACCAAGACTTAACCAGATTCCTCGGTTTGTCCCTAGGGTGGTAATCAAATTTAACTTAGGGTCTTCAAACCCGAGGTAGTGGAGGATCACCTGAAACTCGTCTGGAAGGTTCTGTCCTGGATCTATTCATGTCTAACCAATCATTCCTGGCTTTGGCTCTGGGCGAGGGAGCACTCCATTACTGTTTGCTGGATCTGTGTCTGGGCTGGACCTGGGAGCCAAACAGCTCTTCTGGCTCACGGTTAATGGCTGTCAATGGCTGTCGAGTGCTGTTGTGGGCGTTTCCAGTGTTACAGTGTGGTCTCTGAGAGCCTGAAAGGTGGAAAGCGGGCAAAGCCCCTCTGTTGGGAAGGCCAATATGGAGGATCCAAGATGGCGGGGAGAGAGCAAAGCAGCTCTGGTTGGAAGGCCAATGTGGAGACACCAAGATGTAGATCAAGCAAAGCTCATCCTTGTTGGATGCCAGCTTGGAAGATGATCAAAGATGGTAGAGAGGAAGCAAAGCCCACTCTGGTGGGAAGGCTACTACAGTTGACCCAAGACGGCAGAGGGCAGGTCAATGCTGGGCCCACAGACTTGCTTTTCTAGCAAGGTCTCCAGGAAGGTTGCCATGGAAAGGCAACCAAGATTAGCACATTGGATGGTTTTAAAATTCAGGGTCACACAATGTCAGGGACCCTTCTACAACCAAGTCATGACCAAGAAGTAAAAACTCCCCCAGACACAAGATGAGGACCAACACCTAAGATGAGAGGCCTTAGCACCCTAATGTGACCAGAATGAGAAGTACTTGTGACCCTTGGGTTACCTGGTATAAACCCTGGTGTCTGACTCAGCAGCCACATCAGTTCTGAGACAGGATGCCCTAGATAAGTTTGATTTTCCCAGCTACTGGGTTCAGGGCTAATAAACATAGGAATCTAGGAATAGTGCTGTGGCTGTACAGTCAATAAGCCATTTATAGTCTGATCTTTTCTTTTGAAATAAGGCCTTAGTATATAGCCCAGGCTAGACCTGAACTTAGTCCTTCCGCCTCAGATTCCCAAATGCTGGGATTAGAGCTGTGCACCGACAGACCTGGCATAATTATTTAAATTCCTTTTTGAGCTGTGACCGAACCCCACAGTAGATCTTCTACACACACGCCTATGCTTAATGTTGAGGCTCCAGGAAACTTCATTACCTAAATATGAGTCTCAGCTGGACCACAGTTTCTCTCTCACCCCAACCTAAGCCAGTATTTTGTCTATTTTCTGTCTTAAAAAAAGTTAATTTTTGAGGAGTTATTTTTACTCAAAAGTATGTGGGTACTTCTGTATGAGCGCATGCAGCAGAGGCCAACGGATCCCTTGGAGCTGGAGTTGAAGGTGGTTGTGGCCACACGTGGGTGCTGGGAACTGATTTGGGGTCCTCTGGAAGAGAGGGAGGGGAGTACTCTTAAGTGCTGAGCCGCCTCTGCAGCCCCTCAGTTGCCTGACTTGAGGATCTATCTACACAGCAGACTTTAGTCTGAGAAGCCTGGGGGATGTGGGGAGGAAGGCTGTAAAGTCCTCTTTGAGCTGTAAGAATTCCCAGTTTGGCTTGACCAGCCACGGGGTTCAAGACTCATGGTCAGGTAGCAGCAGAGCCAAAACAATGATGGTCTCAACTGGGAGAGATGGCTCACACCTTTGATCCCAGCAGTCAGGTGGCAGAGGAAGGGGAACCTCTATGACCTCAAGGACAATGCAGTGGACATAGTTCAAGGCCAGCCAGGACTATGTAGTAAGATCCTGTCTCCAAAGAACAGTTATACAAATGTCTATACACAAACATATATAACTGGTTTTAATTTTTTTTTTTTTGAGACAAGGTATGCAAATTCAGGATCTTCCAGCCTCGGTCTTCTGAGTGCCAAGGTTACAGGCCTGAGCTCTGACTTGAGCTATTACAAAGTCCTGATGTGACAGGAAGCAGGCAGGGGCCCTTCTGTGCTGCTGACTTACCTCGTGCAGGGGCTCGTCATGGTTTGGCTGTCCAGGCAGCGTTTATTGGGGGTTCTAAGATGACAGTAGCTTTTCAGATGGCTTCATCATTTATCCAGAGACCCCACCGCCCCCCATCTACTGCTGCGTGTTGGATTTCCTCTCGCTGGGACACATGGGAGTGACTCTAGAAGCAAGGACTCTATGGCCACCATTGGAAAGCTGACTGGCAGCGAACACACGGACTGGCTGCATTGGCACAGACGAGCCAACAATGCCACTCGAGTGTTCTGGACCTTGCACCCAAGAAACATTCTTCTGGCACCAGAACGGGTCCATTTCTACTGCAGATGACTCCTTTAGCCCAATGCGGAGGTCATATGTCACAGCGGTTATCTGGGTCTCTGGAGTTTTTGGAGTGCCCACTGGGGACAGAGTGGGGGTGAGTGGGGCAGGAAGGAGGAGGTTGATTCACAGTGATCGAACATTAGTCTCACAACCCATTACCCAGCAAAGCTGAGCTCTGCCCCATGGACACAGGCTCACGCTGGCTGCCACCTATGTGTTACTACAGATAAAGAAGAAGCCACCTCCCTGCCCCACCATACAGATCACAAGGTCACTTAAATCAAGGGTCCATCTGGGAGGTGCAAAGTGCTGTCCGGCTGCTTGTGACTAGGCAGGGTACCCTCTGTCGGCATCCTGTCTGCATGGGAGCAAGAGGGGGTGGGCGGTGGTAGGAACTGTATTATAGGCAGTGGTCCCCTCTCTCCTGCGCCCTGCTCCTCAATGCTTTAAGGAACCTGCCTGCTTTGGAACCCAGGCCTGGAAATGCCCAGGGATGTCGAGTTAGCCCTGTGACCTGTGGCGACTGATGTCAGTTTCCCTCCGCCCTCACTGCGCCAAGCATCTCTGAGCAGGTGCTGCATGAGATTGTTAGTAATAAATATGAAGAGTCTCACACCGAGCCGAGGTCGTTTCCTGATAGGAGCAAGTGGGTCTGATCCTGGGGGCCTGCTGGGGAAGTAGGCCACGGAACCACTTCCGGTTCCTTTATATTTGCCCCTCTTGGGGCCTTGACTAGGATTGACAGGAGGTGACCCAAGTGACATGGCACAGGAAAGTTCACTCTGGGGATGTAGTGTTGCTGTTCACACTGGTTCCATTCCAACACGTGATAGGGGTGAACCTGGCGACGGGGGCTCCTAAGAAAAATGTCCCCCGCACAGCTGGGCCCTTGGCACCAATTCCTTTTGTTTCAACCCTGGTGCTCCCTGGCTTGTGAAGGTGGACAGAGGCCCGGGGCTGGCATCCAGGTCGGAAAGTAAAGGCACTCGCTCAGCTTCAGACTTCCAAGGAGAGCTGTCACCCTGGGAAGTAGCCTTGGCTGACAGAACTGCTGAGCTGGAGCACCAAAGTGTAGCCTGAGCCGCACCGGGGGTGTGGTAGGGGGCTTCCTCTCAGAAGGCTCAGAGCTCAGGGTGGGGCTGCGGTTGAAACCCCTTTTGGGAAAGTTGGCTGTGAGAAACTTTAAAAACAGGAAACCAAAAGACCCAAATGACCACCTAATAATAAGCAGTTAGGGGACCCATGGAACTGCAGAAAGTGTAGTTTGGAGGCCGGCCGTTCCTGTTCTTCCCCACAGTGGATTCAGACACCAGTCCGGTTTGGAATCCAGGGGAGTTCGGATGCTCACAAGTTTGTACAAAGGACAAAATGCAAAGAACTGAGGAGGGGAAAAAAAAGAACAGATGTAAGATGTCCCCTCTCCAAGCTCCCAGTGACAAGAAGCCTCTCAAAGAACGACTGGTGAGGAAGTGGATATTGGGCCACGTCGCCGTTTTTCTGTGGACCTGAGCTTGCTCACAGCTGACCCTGGTCCGCCTGTACGCCAGGGACACAGAGGAAGAGCGCATCGCGCATGCAGACAGAGGTGGTGTCATGAGACCCAATGGCCTTCAGCTTTTCTCACTGGAGAGGCCTACAAGGACCTGTGTGCCACGGTGGGGAGCGTCACAGACGGGGAACAAGGATTTACATTCTGACGTGCAGGGTGCTGGCGTGACTCTACTCTTTGTCCGCTACTGCTTCTTGAACAGTAGAAGGTGACGCTTCTGTCCCTAGAAACAAAAACCAAACACATCACACCGAGCCTCGTGCATACATGCCAACAGACTGTTGGCATGTGATGCTCTCAAGTGTCCTCAACTGTGCTCAAGATTAATCTAGGGATCACTCGCGATGATGAATACATGCTCAGTCACCAGGGTTTGTTAAATGCTATAGCCAACAATAATCTTGCCCGGATGGACCTAACCATTTTGGCCAGGCAGGAAATCAAACATGGTAGCAGGCAATGGAAGGGCCTGGGTTAGGACAGAGGACAACTCTCAAGAGTCAGTTCTCGCAGGGCAGTGGTGGCACATGCCTTAAATCCCAGCACTTGGGAGGCAGAGGCAGGCAGATATCTGAGTTTGAGACCAGCCTGGTCTGCAAAGTGAGTTCCAGGACAGCCAGGGCTACACAGAGAAACCCTGTCTCAAAACAAAACAAAACAAAACAAAACAAAAACAACAACAAAAAGTCAGTTCTCCCTTTCACTTAGGTTCAGGGATCTGACAGGCAATCAGAATTCACTGGAGTATTCTAGTTAAGTGCTCTACTGCTGAGCCGTGTCCCCGCTCCCAGGCGGAGAGTTCTAGGCCAGCATCTCACAGCCCAGCAATGTCACTAAGCCCCATCTTACTTGCCAGTTGTGAAAGAGCCTAAGGTGTTAGGTCGGCCCTGAATTCATTTTGTGGAATGAAGTTTACATCAAACTTTCAATGTTTCTGTCTTCGTCTCCAGAATAGTTGGGAGTAGAGGCGTGGGCTACCAGGCCCAGCTCCGGAGCTGGGCTTAGTATTCTTGCATTGCATTTCTCCAGTTAAGCCTTAAACTTTTAAGTTCAGTTTTTGGCCAGTGTGGCCTTATATGTAGGTAGGTATGTGCAGTGTGTGTGTGTGTGTGTTGAAGGTGGTGGTACTTTAGTGTTAAGAGCACTGGCTGATTACCCAGAAGACCCAAGTTTGAGTTCCGGAACTCATATGCCAACTCACAGTTGTGCCCACACCCAGGAGGGAAAAAAAAATTCTTGTCAATGTGGAGGATTTCATAATACTCAGTATTTTTGTTTGTTATTGGCCATGTAACCTGGGGTGGCCTCGAATTCCTAACCTCCCTGGCCTCTGTCTCCCACATGCTAGGTTCAGAGGTGTCCACCACCCAGGCGAATGGCTGAGGACTGAAGGGGAACAGCAAAAGGTTTTTAATTCTCTATGATGTCCACCCAACCTTTAGGCTTAAGGAATAAGAGGAGAGGCAGGGGCAGCCAGAGGGTCCTGTTCTGTTAGGGGAGAAAGCACCGTAAGTCCCCAAGGGGGCTCACCTTCCTCCCAGCCCTCAGCAACGCCGGCCAGCTCGTAGTGCTTCTTCCGAAGCTCTCCTAGTTTCTGACGCTCCTTCTGCAGGTCATTTTCCAGCTCCAGCACCCTAACCTGATGGAAGAGGGCAGCAATGGTTCTTACATTTCCTTGGTTAAATTTAGTTAACAAAACAAAATCAAAGTTGGGGATTGAAGCTAGTGTCAAAATCATGTAAATGTTCTACATGCTCTATGCTCCCACAACTGTAATTTCCTTTGAAGTAGTTAGTGGGGATTGAATCCAGGGCCTCATGTAAGATAGGCAGGGGCTCTACCACTGAGCCACGCCCCCAGCCCCTCCCTAGGGGATTCTAGGCAGGGTCTCTACCACTGAGCCCTGCCCCCAGCCCCTCCCTGGGGGATTCTAGGCAGAGTCTCTACCACTGAGCCCTGCCCCCAGCCCCTCCCTGGGGGATTCTAGGCAGGGGCTCTACCACTGAGCCCCAGCCCCAGCTTCTCACTGGGAATTCAAGATAGGCAAGTGCTCAACTGCAGAGTCACCCACAGCATATTAGTGGCAGATTCTAAGCAGGTGCTCTAAGATCAAATGACACCTAGCCCTGTAATGTTCCTTTGGACACTTCTCTGGGATTTGCTGTTTACAGACTTCACTGATTCTTGTGTCTCAGATTCCTTCCTCTATCATATCTGTCCTATTTCCACACCTTGCTCAAATCCACTTTACTGTTGAGCAGTCTCCGCAGCCTGAGACGAGCCTTTTAAGTTTGCAGTCCAGCTCTTAGTTGAATTCTCTTTTGAGACAGGGTCACATGTAACCCAGACAGATGGCCTTGACCCCTTTCTCCACCTCCCCAAAGCCAGGATTACAGGTATACAATGTGACATCAGTCTTCCCTTTTGTTTTTTTCTATCTTTAATTATGTGTATCTGTGTGTCAGGTTTGGGGGTGTGTGTGACACACATATGCAAGCGAATGGAGGTGCCCTCTGAGGCCAGTAGGATCTCTACAACTAGAGATACACGTTGTTGTAAGCAAGTGCTCTCAACTGCTGAGCCACCTCTGTTGTCCTTTCTAACAGAGTCTTGCTATATAGCCCACACTGGCCTCCAACTCATAGCAGTCCTCCTGCCTCAGCTTCCCAAGTGCTGGGGTTATCTGCCTACCCACACCTGTCTTCTCCCTGTGGGAAGGATACTCGAGGCTGATGGGCGGGCAATGTAGACAGCCCGACCTAAGATATGGCGATGCTGTGCTTACCTGGGAATCCATCTCCTGGCGCTTGATCTGGGTCAGTGTCATGCTTGAGAAGTCCATACTGTCTGCGAGGACAGAGATAGGGAGAGCCATTCAGTTAAGACCCGTGGCTGTCACTCAGGTCTCCACTGCAGGGCCGGGCCTGCCCGTTGGCACCACAGTGGTTGCAGGCTGACCTGTCCCACAGGCTCATGTTTGGAGAACCTGTCCCCCAGTTGGTGGGCATCTGGTGGGAGGCGGTGGAAGGGTTAGAAGGTTGGGCCTGGCTGGCAGAAGTAGGTCCCTAGAGGCATGCCTTTCTTTGTGTGCTTACTAGTATACATAGAGGCAGGTCATGTATGTTCATATGTATGGTGCATATGTGTGCACATGCAAGAGGTCAAAGGTCACCCTCAGGAGCTGAGTAGTGTTTCTTATTATTTTATTTATATGTTTTTTATATAAATGTTTTATTTATATGTTTATTTCTTGTTTTTTGAGACAGCGTCTCTGGTAGGCCCACAGCTTGCTGAGTTAGGTAGGCTGTCTGACCAGTGAGCTCCAGAGACCCACCTGTCCCCACCTCCACAGCACTGAGATGACATGGTGGTACCACCGCGCCTGGGTGGGTTCTGGGCATCACGTTTGCTCAGCAACCCACTTTACTGGGCGGCCTCCCGCTCCTGCCTCCACCTGAGCTCAACCTAAGTGAGAAGCTCGTTTTCCCAGAGAGACATTTCACCAGCCCCTCGGCGAGCGTATCATCACCATGGAAGCACACCCTGGGGCGTGTTTGTGGGGGAGTCTCTAGAGCAGGTTGACTGAGGTGGGAAAACCCACCCTGGGTGCGGGCAGGAGGATTCCACATGCTGATCATCTGTAAGGCCAGCACTCTGGGAGCAGAGGCAGGAGGATCTCTGTTAGTTTAAAGACAGCCTGACTACATAGCTTGTTTCAGGCGAGCCAGGGTACACAGTGGAAACCCACTTCAACAAAAGACAGACAGACAGACAGACAGACAGACAGACAGACAGACAAAAATGAGAAGGTAAGAAAGCAGTAATCTGAGCACCAGCACTCTCTTTGCTTCCTGACAGCAGATGGAATGTGACTGGCCGCCCCGCACGCCACACATCATGCCTTCCCAAAAACTGTACCCCACATTCTGAGCCAAAATAAATCCTACCTTAATTTTTTTTTTTTTTTTTTTTTTTTTTGGTTTTTTGGATTTGGTTTTTTTTTGAGACAGGGTTTCTCTGTATAGCCCTGGCTGTCCTGGATCTCACTCTGTAGACCAGGCTGACCTCGAACTCAGAAATCCGCCTGCCTCTGCCTCCCAGAGTGCTAGGATTACAGGCGTGCGCCACCACCACCCGGCCCTACCTTAATTTTTAAAAAAATGTTATGTCCATTGATGTTTTGCCTGCATGTATGCCCATGGGAAGCAGTCAGATCCCCTGGAACTGGAGTTACACACAGTTGTGAGTTACCATGTGGTTGCTGGGAATTGAACCCGGGTCCTCAGGAAGAACATCCAGTGTTCTTAACCACTAAGCCATCTCTCTAGCCCCTTCTTATTGTTGTTTGTCACACATCTGTTGGTATGTGCACGTCCATGCATGTGCCAAAGAGAATCAGTCTTGATACATCACGTAGCTTGGGAACAGTCACCCTTACCCCCTTAGCCATCCGCCAGCCCAAATCATCCCTTTATAAAAGTTGCTTTTAGGTCTTTGGTGTGCTCACAATAATGAAAAAAAATTACTAAGTCTTGGATAACCAGGGTCTGAGTCTCAGAGGACAACTAGAGCTGTAGAGACTTTTCTCTGACTTCAGAGAAGTAGCAAAAAAAAAAGTCTGCTTAACAGCCTGGCACTGTGGGAATTAAAATCCGTGGTTTAGTGAGGTCCAGCCTTAGGAAATCAACATAGATGTCATGAGACCAAAAGGACACTGCACAGGCCAGGGAAGCTCTCTGCTGATTGGCTGGGTCACATCCCCAGCAGCCTAGATCCTGTCTAAGAGTGTGTCTACAGAAAGCTGGGTAAGATGGCGCAAGTCTTTTTTGTACTCAGAAGGCAGAGGCAGGCAGAGGCAGGCAGATCTCTGAGTTCAAGGCTAGCTAGGGCTACTTAGGTCCTATCATCTTTTTTTTTTTTTCAGATTTATTTATTTATTTTATGTATATGAGCACGCCATTGATTACTCTCTTCAGACACCAGAAGACGGCATTGGATCCCATTACAGAGGGTTGTGAGCCACCATGTGGGTGCTGGGAATTGAACTCAGGACCTCTGGAAGAGCAGTCAGAGCTCTTAACCACTGAGTCATCGCTTCAGTCCATGAGGTCTTGTGTGTGTGTGTGTGTGTGTGTACATAGAGAGAAAATCAATAGTGGAAGAGACCTACACACATTAGTAAACTCACATATGCTTACCTATATATATATACACACACACACTTCACACATTAAGAACCAAACAAACAAGAAATTAAAAATACATAACTCATTGAGATCACGGGGAAAGAGACGCAGAACGCAAAAGGCTACCTGTTTCCTCAATCTGAGATTTGCCAGAAATGGTTGAGGCCACCACCGCAGCCGTGGCCTGGTTCACTCCCCGAGAGGCCTGCTGCAGCTGGGTCAGATTGAGGCTGCCCTTGTCAGCTTTCACCTGCGGGACAAAGGACATTCATGTTCCCTCTCCATCAACAGCCGCGAGGGCGGGACCAACAGCGGGCCTGAGGGAGAAGCTTAGCAAACACCATCTCCTGTCAGCTCTAGCTACACAGTCATCTGCATCAACTTGTCCATGTGTGGGGGAAAAGCCTTGGAATCCTAAAAAAGAAAGGAGGAATAAAGAATATTCTTGGGTGAAGTTCTGGCCCAGTGGTTAAAGAACCCTAGTCAGGGGCTTCGCACCAGGATTAAACGCAGCAGTGCTTCACGATCAGAGACAAAGGAGGGGCAGACATTAGTTATACCAAATCTAAGGGCTAAGTCGGGCGACTGATGGACGCCTGAGAGGTTCCATCACTTTTTTTTTCCTGAGACAGGGTTTCTCTGTATAGCCCTGGCTGTCCTGGGACTCACTCTGTAGACCAGGCTGGCCTCTGCCCCCCCAAGTGCTGGCACTAAAGGTGTGTGCCATCACTGCCCAGCCAGATACTTTGTTTTTTGAGACAGGGTCTCACTATGTAGCCTTGGCTGGCCTGGAGCTTGCCTTAAAGACCAGGCTGGCCTCGAACTCACAGAGGCCGACACAACATTGCTTCCTGAGTGCAGGGATCAAAGGCATGGGCCAACATGCCAGACTAAACAGATACCCTTTTCTTCTTTCTTTTCCTTCCTTTTAAATAATTTTATTTTACATGCATTGGTGTTTTGACCGCATGTTTGTCTTTTTAAAGGTGTCACATCCCCTAGACCAGGAGTTACAGACAGTTGTGAGATGTCATGTGGGTGCTGGGAATTGAACCCAGGTCCTCTGGAAGAGCAGTCAATGCTCTTAACCGCTGAGCCATCTCTCCAGACTCTGTTTCTGCTTCTTGAATGTTGATATTAAGTGTATGTACCAGCATTCCTGGTGAACAGTTGCTGTTTCAACTTTGGATACCAGGAATGGAACACAAAGCCATGTGCTTGCTAGGCAGACAGGCTACCACTGAGCCACGCCCCCAACCCCTACCTGATGGATTCTAGGCAGGGGCTCTACCACTGAGCCATGAGCAATGCCTCTTACCAGCAGACGCAAGGCAATTTTAAATTACTTTTTACTGTCTTATATTTATGTGGGGCTTATGTGTAGGAAATCGGAGAACAACCTGCGGGAGTCATTTCATTCCACCACGTAGTTCCCAGGGATCAATCTCAGATCATCAGGTTTGGTAGCAAGTCCCTTTTCCTGACTGAGCCATCTCGATGGCCCCTGTTTAAAAACTTATTTTGAGCCACAAAGTCTTGTGAAATTGCTCAGGTTGGCCCTAAATTCACTTTCAGGCCAGGCTAGCCTTTACTTTAACATTCTTGCCTCATCTTCCGAAGTAGCAGGCATGACAGGCCATGTCCCCCGGTCCACCTGAGTGCTCCTTGATGGCGTTGGTACTTGGATGCTGGCATGCCTGGGACCCTCACGATCTACCTAACAAGATCGAGGGGAGCCGTGAGGCATGCGTGCGCTGCGCTGGGGGAGGGCTCCTTTCTGGCTCATATTAGACTTCTTCGCTTGTTTGGTTTATTGAGACAGGGTTTCTCTGTGTAGCCCTGGCTGCCCTGGAATTCACTCTGTAGACCAGGCTGGGCTCGATCTCAAAGAGCCTCCTCCTCCTCTGCCTCCCAGGTGCAGGGATCAAATGTGTACACCGCCACCATGCGGCTCCTTTCTCTTTCTTTGTCTTTTTCTTCTCTGCAGGGATTTAGACTATAGCCGCCATGTATATCCTCCTTAAAGGGTGCTATGGAGCCCTCGAGAGGCGGACCTTTTTTGTGCCTCAGGTCGGCACAAGCGGAGCTGGGGATCATCACCTGCTCTGAGCTCGGTTTCACGGTTCAAGCTCAGCACCGGCTGGCCCGGCCCTACCTTGGATGCAGCCACGAGCTGGGCTGTGCTGGCAGCAATCTCCCGTGAGCACACCATCAGCTCCTCGAACTTCCCTTTGCCTTGGACCACGAGATCAGCTGCATCCCTGCGAACCCACGTGAGGCGGAGGGGGGAGTTACCGAGAGCAGAAAGCACCGTGCTCCCACCTCCAGCCAACCGCCACGTCCCTGGCTAGACAGAGGGCAGCCTACTTACCCTGTCCCTGTGTTGTCCTAGGAGACCCTAGGTCCTTTTCAAACTCCCAGTACTATTCATTTCTTTCTGTATTTATTTGTGGATGTATAATAGATAATGTGTGTGTGAGAAGAGCCTGTGGAAGCCACAGGGCCAATTCAGATGTCTCTCTTTAGGTGCAATTTACTATATATATATATATATATATTTATATTATATTATAATATAAAATAATACATATATCATAATTATATTATAAAATAGAATAAATATATAATAAATATAAATATATTATTATATTACAATATATATTAATAAATATAATGGGTTATATTATAATATATGTGTAATGATTATATTTAATTATATATAATATATAATTATATAAATATATAGTATATATATATTTCTTTTGAGATAGGGTCTCAGTACAGATCCCTAGTTATCCCCAGCCTCAGAGTACCATCTGTCTTTTTCTTCCAAGGGCAAGGACTGAAGGCATAGATCCCATGCCTGCCTCCAGCTTATTCTTTTGCGATGTGGCCCCTATCTTTTCTGTTTTGTTTTTTGAGACAACTTCTCACTATGTAGCACTGCCTGTCTGGAACTCACTCTGCAGACAAAGCTGGCCTCGAACCCACAGAGCTGCATCTGTCTCTGGCTCCAGAGTGCTTGGGATTAAAGGCTACTCTGCCTGGCTCAGACAGTGGGACTTGGAGCTGGCCGATCAGGCCTAGGCTGGCCGGCCAGTGAATGAACTGCACGCATCCTCCTGCCTCTCCCTTCCCAGCACTGGGATTGGCTTTTTATGTGTGAGCCAGGAATCGAACTGGGGTCCATGTTTAATATGCAGGACAGCATGCCCCACCCATCTCTCAGTCCCACTATTGGTTTTATTTAAAAAAAAATCATGTGTTTCTAGATTTTAAAAACATTTTGGGTCAGGTGTGCTGTCACAGGGATCAGTGGATCCCAGCACTCGGGAGACAGAGGCTAGTGGATCTCTTCAAGGCCAGCCTGGACTACATACTGAGCTCCAGGTTAGTTCTAGGGGTATGAGAGACCCTGTCTTAAAAACCAAAACAGACCGGTCTATCCCCAATACCAGCAAACATTGTAGAATGACTGGGGTTGGACCAAGGGGCACACGCAAGCTCAGCAGATGCTCTGCCACTGATCTAGGCCAGCACACGTTATACTGTTATTATTACACAGGGACATGGAGAGCCCAGGGTGGCCTCTATCTTGCTATCCTTCTGCCTCGGCCCCCCAAGTGCTGGGATTACAGGTGGGTACCACTATGCCAGGCTATGAGGATACTTCTTTATCTCTAAGCAACTGTCTAGGGTGGATCAATGGAATGAGGAAAGAGAGGGGGGGCCTTGGGGCCAGACACTTACACCATGATGGTAGCTCCCCAGCCAACAGCTTTGGAGGCAGATATAAGCCCTTCTGTCCACCGAGAGTTCTTGGCATAAAATTCTTTAGGGGATGCAGTACCCTATAGAAACAAAATATAAGACTTTGGTTAGATGTGATTTTATTTTATTACTTTATTTTATTTTACGACAGGATCTCTATGGATCCCTGGCTGTCCTGGAACTCACTCTGTCGACCAGACTGGCCTTAAATTCAGAGATCCACCTGCCACTGCCTCTCGAGAGCTGGGATTAAAGATGTGAGCCACCATTGCTCTGCCTTGAATTTTTAAAGGGATTTCTCATGAGTGTTTTGTCTGCATGTACATGTGCCACATGTGTGCAGAGGGAGGGGGAGGGTCTGGAATTCCAAATGACTATGAGCAACCACTTCCGTTCTGGGATTGAACCTTGGTCCTCTGTAACAAGAACAGTGGACCATCCAGCGCGCAGTATTTGTTTGGATAGAGGGCTTATTACATAACTTAAACTATCCTCCAGTTCTTGGTCTTCCTGCCTCAGTCTCCCAAGTGCATTATAAGCAGGTAGCAACAGACCCAGGTTTTTTGTTTTTTTTTTTTTTAATTACATTTATTGAGGGGTTCCTGCAGGTGTCAGACAGGGAAGTGAAACACTTGAAGAGATAAGAATGAAAACCCAGGGCGGACTGAGTTCATCAACCTGGAACAGCCTTCAGGGAGTCTAAGCCAGGTGGTTCATTGTCAGCATATTGAAAACACAGTCTAATTTGGGAAAGGGTTTCCAGGCAACAACCAGTGCAATCAGTCCAATTCCAGAGGCACAAGAGAGCATAAGGTATGGCTACACAGAACTCTTTATTATAAAGTCCATGTGACCTTGAGGGCAGATTCTACAGCTAAGAGGCCTAGAATCTAGTGTGGTCTCTGACAGAGCATAGAAGTCAGCAGGCCATAAAGTCCATGTGACATCTCCCCTAAGGATGTGTAACCAACTGTCCAGGGAGGGAAGAGTTATCCAGGGATAACCATTTGGAGAATTTGTGTGAGGTCTGCCTCCAGAGATAGCAGAAAGGTCACCAGGTCATTAACAAAACCCACTCCTAGCTTTGGAGAGTGAACTGCAGGTATTGATTTTTATCTTCTCCATTGAGGAGACACTCCTCCATGATTAACATCTGGTTCTCTACGTGCTTCCCTGTGAGCACAAGGACCCCTGCGCCCCCAAACTTAATTTATATATTCTGTACGTGTATGTGGGCTGGTGGCTGTGCCCTGTCATGGCGCGCCCACGAAGGTCAGGGGACGGCTTGGAAGGAACTGGCTCTACCTTTCCACCATGGAAGACCTGGAGACTGAACTCAGTCAGGCAGGCACAGTGGCAGGCGCCTTTACCTGCTGAGCCACCTCGCTGGCCCAATGCCCAGCCACTAACAGCTAATTCTATAGACCGCCCACCAAGGGCCGAGTGCACTGCGTCTCCCCTTAAGGATAAGAAAACAAAGATGCAAAAAGGCGGAAGGCTATGGGAGTGATGAATTAAGGAAGTCCCTAGCTTTTAAAAAAGATGCATTTTGGGGAGAGGGGACCAGAAGTGGGGGCAATAGCTCGAATGTAAATAGATAAAAATTATTAAAAAGAAAAAAAAAAGATTCATTTTAAACCTTTAATTGTGTGTGTTTGTGTTAAAGGCGCAGGTGCCTGATGATGACAGACATAGGCTGCCCTGGAGCTGGAGCTCTGGTAGTTGTGAGCTAACTGCTATGTTTGCCAGGGTGGTGAGGGGTGTGGCGGGGGAGGAGGAGGGAAACTAAAGAGTCCCTCATTAGACCAGTGCTACTGACCACTGAGCCATGTCTCTAGCCCATAAAGTTCTTGTTTTGAGACAGGATCTCTTTGTGTAGACCAGGCTGGCCTTGAACTCACAGAGATCTGCTTTCCTCTGCTTCCCAATGATGGGGATAAACTGGGTATGGTTTATGCAGAGTCTGGGATAGAATTCATGGGTTTATAGATGCCAAGCAGGGACTCTACCAACTGAGCTACATCATGAAGGGAATTTTGAGAGAAGGACCAGCTATGCACCCCGGCTGAGGTCAGACGTGAGATCCTCCTGCCTCCGTGTTATGAACACTTGGATTAAAGGGTTAAGTATCTGCAGGTCTGGGAATCTATAGGGACCAGTCTCGCCTGTCTGAGGGGGTGACAATACCCAGGTTTATTCCTGCCATCTGCCCAGTTTCCCAAAGTCCTCAGTCAGTCCTGGAGGACCTAGATTCGCTACGTCAGAGGGGTTCCCAACAGCTCTGCATGGCCTCCGGGAGCTGGGCTAGAACTAGCAGAGGCAGCTGTCAGGGACCCTCAACTCCCCACAGGATCTGCGAATCTCCTTAGAATGGCAGATCCACCTGAGATGGAGTACAGTTGGAACCCAGCACATGTGGGAGGAGAAAAGGATGACACCACAGCCCCGCTCACCCTGCCGCTCTCCACGATCTCCTTCTGGAGGTCCTTGGAGGCCACGATGAGCACCTTGATGGCTTGCATCAGGCTGGTACAAGAACCAAGGATCCTAGTGAGAAGAAATGGCTTGTGAGACGCGAACACTAAGAAGAAAGCGGACGACTTGCTTTCTCACTCCTAAACCAGGAAGGCCTTGGAGGAGGGAGGGGCAGGAAAGGTGTCGGGCTTGCTGGAGGATTCCTGTCAGCCTGGCTTACTTACAAGCACCTTACTTACCCTCTCTCCCCCCCCAACCCCAAGGCTCGCACTGACCTCTCGTTCACCTCCAGCTTGACTCCCGTGTCTCCTGCCCGGGATTTACTGAGAATTTCCTGTTAAAAAGAAGCGTGGCTGGTTTCCTTTCCTTGCTCTGTGTGTATTCCTGGGTTTTGAGCTCAGGTTTCTTAACCTGCTCGGCACGTGCTCTGAGAAGCCATGAGCTCAGCGCCTCAACTGGGGGATTGACACAGGCACCCTATTACTGGGCTACAGCCCCAGCCCAGCAAGCCTGGTCCCCGAATGTCCCATGAACCCGATAACCACCACGGTGGCCTTGGTACGTCCAGTCTGGATCCAACAAGCTGTGGTGGCATAGAAAGCAGAATCTGATATTTTCATCTCTATCCCTGTGAGTCAGAAGAACTCCAGACCTTCCATCTATCGGGATGGTAGACAGCTAGAGCTGACTGTTGTAGCCAGTGAGAATCTGGACCTTGGTACATGAAACACACACGAGAGGCAGCTGCTACCAAGTTCACGAGGCAGGTGCTTAGTAGTGAGTGAGCCTTCCACCAAAGGAGCCCAGGAGACCTTCCCAATGGGTCTCCTTCCCTTCTACTGAGAAACTCTTTAAGATCTATCAGGCTTCCCCTAGCAGTTATCAGGACAGTGAAGGGTAGTTTTAACTGTCAACTCAACAACCTAGAGTCACTTAACAAGTGAGTCTCAATGACAGACCGTTGGATAGTGGGTGCATCTGTACTGGCTGGTTTTGTGTGTCAACTTGACACAAGCTGGATTTATCACAGAGAAAGGAGACTCCCTTGAGGAAGTGCCTCCATGAGATCCAGCTGTGGGGCATTATCTCAATTAGTGATCAAGGGGGAGGGCCCCTTGTGGGTGGGGCCATCCCTGGGCTGGTAGTCTTGGGTTCTATAAGAGAGCAGGCTGAGCAAGCCAGGGGAAGCAAGCCAGTAAGGAACATCCCTCCATGGCCTCTGCATCAGCTCCTGCTTCCTGACCTGCTTGAGTTCCAGTCCTGACTTGCTTTAGTGATGAACAGCAATGTGGAAGTGTAAGCTCAATAAACCCTTTCCTCCCCAACTTGCTTCTTGGTTATGATGTTTGTGCAGGAATAGAAACCCTGACTAAGAAAACATCTGTGTGAGGAATGTGGGAAGACCCAGCCCACTGTGCGCAGCACAGTTCCCTGCGCAATGAGCCCTGAACTGTGTGAACTGTGTACGAGTAGAGAACTCAGGCCGAGCACACAAGAGCAAGCAAGCGAATGTGTGCGCGTTGTCCCTCTCGCTCGCAACTGTAGAGGGGATGCAGCTTCAAGCTCTGGCCAGTGTCTTCAGTGAAGTGTCCTGAACCTGTAAGCAAAACTAAACCCTTCTCTCCTAAGTTGCCTTTCATCACAGCAACAGAAACGAAATGTCCTACCTCGGAGGACACTGCTCATCTTTCTTCAGAAGGACCCGTTTTCTTCCCCTCTTTGATGCAGTGATCTTGAGTTTGATTTTGTGTTCCTTTCCTCTTCCTTTTTTTTCCTTTCTTTTTCTTTTTTTTTTTCTTTTTCTTTCTTTTTTTTTTTTTGTTAGTTGGTTGGTTGGTTGGTTTTGTTTTTTGAGACAGGGTTTCTCTGTGTAGCCCTTGGCTGTTCTGGAACTCACTCTGTACCAGGCTGGCCTTGAACTCAGGGATACACCTGCCTGTTTCTTAAGTGCTAGGATTAAAGGTGTGTGCCACCACAATTAGCCTGCCTCCCTCCCTCCCCCTCTCTCTCTCCCTTTCTCCCTCCCCCCCATATCTCCTGTAGCCCAGGATGGGGCTTCTGTTGTGGATAGCCCAGGGCTTGTATTTTGATGCTAATTCCACTCCTCAGAGAGGCTGCAGATGAGGAGTTGCCTTGTGAACCTTCTCCCCATCTTAACTTTTCAAATAAAGGCTTGAGCCAATGATTGGGCAGGAGGAAGTGGGAGGAGCTGAGAGCCTAGGGGAGGAGCGACGGGAGGGGGGAGGGGAGGAGGGGGGAGGGGGGCGGGGGGGAGGGGAGGAGGGGGGAGGGGGGCGGGGGGAGAGGGGGGAGAGGGAGGACAGGAAGGGGAGCTACTGGAGATCTAAGGAGAGGCGGCAGAGAGAGAAGCTCATGGCCTGGAGAAACCACAGGTTATGTGGGATAATAAAGATGGAAATAGAGCAGTGTAGTGGGAGATCTGCCCAGTCTAGGCTTGTAGCTTGTTTTGTTACTGATTAAGCTGAGCTTTCTTTTACTGGGGAACTGGGTTGGAAACAAAGTAGCAACAAAAGGCTTCAAATTTACTATATAGCTGAGGACAATCTTGAATTTCTTTACCTCCTGCCTTCGCCTCCCAAGGGAGATCAACCATCACACTGGACAGTTCTGGCTTCTTTGACAGGGAAACCAAGACACAGCACTGCTCTAGGGAGGCCACACGAGTATCACTGCGGGAAAGCCCACAGAATGCTCTTACCTCTATCCGGGTGGTGGCAGCTTCAATGGCAGCTGAAGTGGCTGCCATCTCCTTGTCCACGAGGTCACCCAGCTCTTCTTGCTTGATGTCCAAGCCCCTGGGCAGCAGTTCCTGTGAGCAGTTACACAGAGGTCAAAGGACGCTTGGTCCTTCTCTTTGCTTTTCATAGGCCCTAGCATAGGAACCCTCTATAAAGCATCGGCGGCAGGGACTGTCATAGGAACCACCTGGAACTTCCCGTGATGTGAAAGTTCCAGCTTCATGTTCATCCCTTCGTGGTGCATCCTCAGAACCATGGCGAGAAGGAACTAAAGTGAAACCATCTTGAATAAAACTTTCATTTTGAATAGGGGTCAACCTCTACCTGAATTGCATGTCGAGGGTTGGTCTTTTGATCTGCTAAATCCTGGCTGCTCACAGAGACCTCACTTAGACCCAGATGATGCTATGGGACCTTGACCCCCAAGTTATCCCTGATTGGTGGATAAAGATAGGCAGGGTTTTGGGTTCCTGGGCTTGGGTTTGGAGGAGATTCACAAGGAGGAAAAAATAAAGAGAGGAGAAGCACCATGGGGTAAGAATCTAAAAATCATGGCCACGTGGGTCGGCTAATTGGAGTTAAAAGCATCCCAGTTGAAACATGGCAAACTGGATAATGGGATTACTGGCTGGGAATCAGACATAATAACATGGAGGATAGATATCTGCCCAGCTCTTTAGGTGCATAAGGCTTATAATAAATATAAAGATTGTGTGTCTTTTATCTAGGAACTAGATGATCAAAGGTGGGGTAAAAACCCTGAATTGGGTTTAAATATTTTCTACAACAATTACACAGAATCCTCAGGGTCTCAAGGAGGGGCGTGAGAAAGGTTGATCCATCTGTGTGGCCGTGGGGAAGCATACGTCCACGCTGCGTGAAGACTGTAGTGAGGCGGCTCTGAGCTCACCCGCATTCCTGTCTGTGAAGCCTCGCCCTACTCTGTAAGGAATAATAAACTCCCGGGCTCCCCAAGATGAACTAATGAGGACCGGAACTTTGGTTTGTCATTGGGACCTTCGAGGAAGGGGGCAAACATCGTTTCTCTGTCCCTAGGGTGGGAACTCTCACGATCTGGTGTCCACGTCTGTTTTAGGCGTTACTGCCCAGGCCAGCAACCGTACTTAAGAGATGGGCAACTATTTATTCCCCTTTGCGGCAATGATGCAGCAGGGACCTTCGCCAGGCCAGAGTGAATCAAACACGGCTAGAAAGGCCTTCTGAGGTCGGCCTTGCCTCGCGTATTGGCACAGGCCTGCAATCTCAGCATATGAGAGGCCGAGGTGGCGTTTTTATGAGGCCCTGTCTCAAAACACAACAAGGATGTCAGCTGCTCTCAGGCCTAACTCTTTCTAGAATCAAGTTGGATACACAGAAGGCCCAGGGGAGCACAACTGATTCCCACCAATGCAGCATAAGAATCACTTCCTGGGGGCCGCAGAGCGGGTTTGGCGGGTAAGAGGGCTTGCCGCACAATCATCAGTTTTGAAGTTCGGATCCCAGCACCGGCATAAAGAGCATAAAGAGTCTGCTAGCATCTGGCACGTGCCTGACTGGGCCTGCGGGGTGGGGTGGGATGGGGTGGGGTGGGGGTCGGCTGGCGTTCAGTTTAGCAGGAAAACAAGAGCTAGAGAGTCTTGTTCAGGGAGTGATTCAGCATCAAAAGAACAGAGCATGACAGAGGACATTTGATGCCTTCATCTGGCATGCATGTACACACTGACATATGTGTACACATGCACTCATGTACATAGACACACACACACACACACACACACAAACTTTCTAGACATGATGAAGCATGCCTATAACCCTAGTATGTGCAGGGTGGATGTAGGAGGATCAGCCACCCAAGGATATTCTTGCCTACTTGGTAAGTTGGAGGCTAGCCTGGTCTATAAGAGACCATCTCAAAAAACAGAAAACCAAACAGGGTAGGGGATGTGGCTCTGGAGACCGCTTGTCTAACGTGCATGAAGCCTGCGGTCCATCTCCACATAAAGCAGCTAGGCCTGAAATCCCAGCACCCAGAACACAGAGGCAAGGAGAAAGAAGTTCAGGGTCAGAGCTGGGTGGTGGTGGTGCACGCCTTTAATCCCAGCACTTGGGAGGCAGAGGCAGGCGGATTTCTGGGTTCGAGGCCAGCATGGTCTACAGAGTGAGTTCCAGGACAGCCAGGGCTACACAGAGAAACCCTATCTCCGAAAAAACAACAACAAAACCAAAAGCAAACAAACAAACAAACAAAAACCAAAAACCAAAAAGGAAGTTCAGGGTCATCCTTAGCTTCAGAGAGAACTTGAGGCCAGCCTGGGCTACACAAGACCCTGTGTCAGACAACCACACAACAGGAAAGCCAATCACGTCACTAACAATACCTCGCCAATGGTCTTGATCTTGCTGAGGCAATTCCTTATGGCTGTGATGTCGGCTTTCTCCATGGCTCCCTCTTCCTCTAGGGAGGACAGATAGGCCAGGGTTTCTCTGCCGTACTGCCTACAGGCCTCCGTCAGAGCTGGAGGCAGGAGAGACAGGTGTTTGAGCACCGCCTGTTTTCCTCGCTCTCCGGGACACCCCAGGGCACCCCCTGTTCTCTGGTACTCACAGTCGGCAGGCTCCGGTGGGGCCCGGAGGCTGGTGGCACTGCCCTGAATGATGGTGTCGCCGGTCAAGTGGGCAAGCAGGGTTATGGAGTGCAGAAGTTCACTAATATCTGCAGGGCACAGGAAGTAAAACGTAGTAAAAGGTCAGGACGTTTTTCTTTACATTCTTTTTCAGTGTATTTATATATATATATATATATATATATATATATATATATATATATATATATATATATATATATATATATATATATCTGCAAGGGGATATCTGAATGCAGATACCACTGGAGGCCAGCAGAGGGCGTCAAATCCATTTAACTGAAGTTACAGGCAGCCATAAACAGCCTGAGGTGAGATGGGTCCTGGGACTTGAACCCAGGTCCTCTGTCCTGTCGAGTGCTTTACCCACTAGGTCATATCTCCAGCTCCCAGTTCACATATGTGAACCTGGCCTGGTTGCCCCTGGTGACGGAGGCCATGGCGTCTGTTCCTCTTACCTTCCGGGCAGGCCAGATACTGGCCGCGGTTCTTTTCCAGTTGCTCGAGGCAGCAGGACACAGAGCTGACTTTGGACAGAAGGTGATCTGAGGAAGACAGGGTGACGTCAGACCAAGGGTTCTCACGGTTTGCCCTCTATAAGCAGTGGGGTGGGCTGATCCACAGGCTTTTCCTTAAGATAGGACGGAGGGAGGGAGGGAGGGAGGGAGAGAGGGGGAAAAGGCAGGAGGGTGCTGGCTGTGCGGGTTCCGATGAGATATACATATCTATTCACCTCTCTCTCTCTCTCTCTCTCTCTCTCTCTCTCTCTCTCTCCCTCTCCCACCACCGCCCCCCCCCCAGGGACTCATGTGACCCAGGCTGGCTTTGAACTCACTATGTGGCCAAAGATGATACGAACATCTGATCATCGTGCCCCCCTGCCCCCCTCCCTGAAGTGGTGGGGTAACAGGCATGTACCATTATACCCCGTGTATACGGTCCTAGGACTGGAACCCGGGACTTTGTGCATGCTACCCAAGCATTCCACCAACTGAGCCCTGTCTGTCACCTCACTGTAGTCTCAGGGTCCTCCTGCTCACTACAGGGGCACGGCACACTGCAAGGTTAGACTCTTAAGTGTCTCTTACAAGGTCATGGTATTACTATTGTTGTCCTTGTTATTATTATTGAGACAGGACCTCACTATACCGCTCAGTCTGTCCTGGAACTCACGAAATCTGGTAGACTATGGCCATGTGGGAGACGGAGCCTATCGAGAGGAAACAGGTGGGGGGGGAGGGGTGGGGGAGGGAGTCCGCTCTCCCTGCCATCTCCTGCCCTGCTCTTGGCTCTCCCACATAGAGAGGCTCTGAAACCGGGAGCCACAATGGCCCCCTAAAGTCACAATTACTCAGGCACTATGCCACAGAACTTCCAACGTCACCCACCTAGAGAGTGGGCTCACCCCGCGAGCTTCGGCATGAAGCCAGGCTGAGGACCCCTGAGTTACGTTTCCTGTGGGATTGAGGGCGTACAGGGAGGCAGCCGGATGGATGCCTACCTGTGGATCCTGCACAGCTGATGAGGGCAGGCTCTTCAAGCTGGCTCAGTGCCTCCTGCAGCTCCCGCTCCGCAGCCTTCCTGATCCCCGCCAAAAGCATTTTCCTCTGGTCGGTTACCTGCCGGCACATGGATTCCTAGGAAGAAAAACAAACCCAAGGAAGTGAGAGTCAGCCAGGTACACCACATGAACCCTAGGCAGGGTATACCTGGGACCACGTGGATTCCTGGCCTCTCACTGTGGATCTAATGAGATCCGTGCTGGTCAGTTCCATACAGAAAACAATACCTGATCTTGGTCCACTGATGTTCAATCTCAGATGGCCCACTGGCCCACTTCCACGACCAGGGTGGAAGTCAAATTACTTCCTGAGGATTGCTTTGTCCTCTTGATTAAGATAAGCTTAGATTAACAAAGCAAGCCCCTGGCTGTGCCTGTGAGAGATCCAGAGATCATCCCAACGTGGGTGCTCTGCTGAGCCATCTCCCCGGGCCCTCGTTTATTTTATTATTTGATTAGGCAGGGATTCATGTATCTCTGGCGGGCCTCACACTCAGTATTGGAGGCTGAGAATAACTGGAACTCCTGATTCTCCCTGCCTCTAGTTCCGGACTTGGGCGATCGATCACACGTGTGTGTCAGCGGACTCCGCTGACGTGGCCCGGAGGCTGCACTCAGGGCCTCGTGTGCGCTGGACAAGAGCTCTGCCCACTGAAGTGCCTCCCCAGCCCACACACGCTTTTCCTCGTATACAAAATAGAGGCACTTGGCTTTAGGAACTGTGTCTACAGGAGACCTTGGCAAGCAGGCCAAATGACTTTGAACCCTTCGCGGCACATCTCTGGCCCCCATGGTGACCCCAGTGGCTATATGTCACTCACCTGGGCACCAGCCAGTTTGATCTGGGTGCTTTCCAGCTGGTCTCGGAGGGCCGATAACTCTTCCTCTCTCTGAGAGGCGGTGGCTGTCAAGATACCTTGTTCCTTCTCCAATTCGGCGATCTGCGTCAGCCATTTCGCTTCTGACTGCAGAGGTCACCATGTAGAAACAGGGAGAAATGGAAGAAATTGAACAGTCCCCTCCCTGGGACTCCAGACACACTTCCTGGCTCCTGGCAGGAGGTAGTAATATGTGTCAGGGTGCTTATCATTGCTTCCAGGAATGTGTGTGGATTAGAGCTGGAGCCAGAGGGCTCGGGGAGGGCCGGGGCACCGGAGGGAGGGGGGCAGGGAAGGGCTCACCTGGGCAGAGGTTTCCAGGCTGCTGTGGAGCACCTGCAGTTCTTGTCTGCTGGTGGCCAGTTCATGCTTCAGGCTCTCGAGAACATCCTGTTGCTCTTGAGTCTGAAACAGAGGCAAATGGATGCGCCGTGAGAGAGAACTCACGAGAGGGAATACAGATATGTAGACTTTTGCCACACCATTGACTGAGACCGTACATTCCAGTAGGTCTTAGTTATAAGTGAGCAGGTAACAGGCAGACTGGAGGACGTTGATCACCCGGTCCTCACTAACAGCTTTGCTTTTCTTTCTCAATAGTAATTTTTGGGATGGAGAGATGGCTCAGCGGTTAAGAGCACTGACTGCTCTTCTGAAGGTCCTCAAATCCCAGCAACCGCATGGTGGCTCACAACCATCTGCAACAGGATCTGATACCCTCTTCTGGTGTGTCTGAAGACAGCTACAGTGTACTTACATATAATAAATAAATAAATCTTTGAAAAAGAAAAAAAATTCAGGACTAACACATACTAATTATTATCAATAACTAATTATCAATATAGTATCAATATAGTAATAATTAATAAAGTTTATCAATATAAATATTAAGCCAGGCAGTGATGGTGCATGCTTTTAATCCCATCACTTGGGAGGCAGAGGCAGGCAGATTTCTGAGTTCGAGGCCAGCCTGATCTACAGAATGAGTTCCAGGACAGTCAGGACTACACAAAGAAACTCTGTCTTGAAAAACCAATAAATAAATATTAACTAGGAACAGTAATTTTAATATATTAATATTATAATATCAAAAATATAATTAACTGAATTATATATTATGATTAATAACATAATATTAAATCACAATTGATATTACTAATGTCAATAATATTAAATACTAGTAACAATAAAACAAATAATAATTGATTTTTATATATACCTTTGTTGTTGTTGTTGTTGAGTGAGGGTTTTTCTGTGTAGCCCTGGCTATCCTAAAACTCTGTAGAGTAGGCTGGCCTCAAATTCAGAGATCTGGCTGCCTCTGCCCGGGATTAAAGGCGTGAACCACCACTGCCTGGTCTCCCATTTCTTTGCCTGGCTCCTGTTTCCTTCACCTGGCCCCCTGGCCTTCCTTGAGACAGGGTTTCAAGTAGCCCAGGCTGGCCTTGAATTTGCTATGTAGCCAAGGATGACCCTGGACTTCTGTTTCTCTTGCCTCCTCCTCCCAAGTGCTGACATCACAGACTTGCACTACACACAGGCACACGCGTGCGCACGCACGCAAGCACACACACACACACACACACCTGCTTACCTTCTGCTGGGCCTGGTCACTCACACGTGCAAAGGAATCTGCTAGTTCTTTTTTCTCTCTTTCCAAATCCACCTGGGCTTGGCGGGCCACGGACACCTGTTTGGTCACCTCTGCATTCTGAAAGGAGAGTAGAGAGACTTTAGCCGACATTACTCAGGCTCCAAGCCCCTCTTCCTCCCAGCAGCAAGGATCTATCAAACTGTGAGTAACCAGGAGGCAGATATGGGAGGAATTTTTTCCTACCTGGAAGAAAGCCAGAACCAGCCATGACTTTCAGATCAATGTGTGTTTACAAAAATACACAGAGTAGGCAGGGGTAGGGTTGTCTGGTGTATTTTTCCAGGCTGGCATGGAATTCACTATGTAGCCCAGGCTAGCCTCAGTCTCACAGCAATCCTCCTGCCTCTGCTTCCTAAGTATGAGGATTTCATGTGTGGAATAGTACAGTCACTTGTTTATTTTTTGAGATAGGATCTGACTATTTAGTCCTGCCTAGTCTCCAGGGTTGGGTTGAAAGTTGTGTGCCACTACACATGCAAACTTATTTTTTTTTGAGAGAGGATCTTGCCTCTACCTTCAGACAGGATTAGAGGCATGTCCCACTATGCCCGGCTCAAATGAAGGGTAATTCTAAGTGTGGCCGGCACACAAGACAGAACTCAATTAGTCTTAAAAAGCTGGGGTTAGGGCTGGAGAGATAGCTCTGTGGATAGGAGCACTGGCTGCTCTTCTGGAGGTCCTGAGTTCAATTCCCAGCAACCACCTGGTGGCTCACAACCATCTGTCATGGGATCTGACGCCCTCTTCTGGTATGTCTGAAGACAGCTACAGTGTACTCATATGAATAAAATTAATAAATCTTTTTTTTTAAAAGCTGGGGCTGAGAAATAGGAGTGTGGGGATGGAAAGATGGCTCGGTAGTTAAGAGCATGTGCTGCTCTTGCAAAGGACACAGGTTGGGTTCCTGGCACCCGCTCTAGGCTCACGATTTGCCTGTGACTTCAGCTTCAGAGGTCTGATGCCCTCTACTGGCCACCTCAAGCAACTGCGTACACATGCGCATACACCAGCATATGGACATACAGAGGAAGAATACATACATAGGGTTAGGGGTTAGGGGTAGGGGTTAGGGTTAGACCCCCAACCCCACCCAGGCTTGAGCTGTTCCTCCTACACTGTGGAATACATGGGAGGATCAGGAGGAGCCTAAGCCCCTACCTTCCGCAGCAGGTCGGCGTGGTTCTGTACCAGTTCACTGTACTTCTCTTTTAACTTGCTATACCGCTGTTCATTGGCCTGAGCCTTTCCTGCATGGGAAAGATGAAAGTGAGGCCTCTGTCCTGGCTGGCATGACCCTCATCCTTCCTCCAGTAAGCTGTGGACACTCAAGAAATTTTTATCTTTTTTTTTTTAAAGATATGGTCTCATGTAGCTCAGGCTATGTAGCCAACACGACCTTGAAACTCTGACCCTGTGCACTGGGACTACAGGCGTATACCACCACGCTCTGCTAGAAGTTATCTATTAACTTTCATTAAACAGTCATTCATTGGGGTTTTCTGGAAACAAGGGCTTGCTACGTAACCCAAGCTGGCATTATGGTCACCTCCCGTCTCTGCCTCCCGAGTTCTGAAGTTACAAGTAAATACCACTACTCCAGACACAAAAGGTTGTCTTTTTTAAGTAAACTTTCCCTTGATTCAAATTCACCTGCAGACTGATGCCTGCCTACACAGTATCCACATCAGCAGGGCTTTAAGCATCACGTGTTACCTGTCTATCCGTCCATTTCCCCTCCCCCCCCACTCCCACCACCCCTCCCTTAGGTCTATTGTCCAGCTTCCTCTCCTAGGAAGTTCCCTCTCCCAGGATAGGGATTCAAGCCATCACTGGGTCCTTGGTTGTTTTGAGCCCAGCGGTGCCACCAAGTCTGTTCTTACCTCTGAGGACAGGAGTCAGCACCCCGGCTCCCGCCCACACCCTCAGTCCCCACCCTGGCCCTCACTTTCTATCTCAGTCAGGCTGCGCTGCGCCTTCTCCGTGTCCTCTCGCTGCCTCTTCAGTTCATCCAGCTCGGTGCGCAGGAACTCGCAGTCGTCTGTAGCCTGCCGGCCCAAGTGCTGCTGCTCTGCCAGCTCCGCCTCCAGCTCACTCACGCGACCCTTCAGCTGCAGCATGGCCCGCTGGCTCTGTCAGGGGAAGCCGCAGTGAGGAGCAGTGAGGAGCTCGCCTCTGCGAGGCTGCCCCACGGGGGCACCAGGCAGGACAGGAATGACTTATCACCGATGCTGCACTGACCAGTTATGGCTGACCTCTGCATCATCCTATTTCCCCACCCATAGATAGGGAGCCTAGGGTCTTGTTCATGTGGTCAGTGGCTATATACTGCCGAGCGACAGAGGCCCCTAGAACCTCCCTGGAGGATTCTAGGCAGGGGCTCGACCACTGAGCCACGCCCCCATCCCCTCCCTGGGGGATTCTAGGCAGGGGCTCTACCACTTAGCCACGCCCCCATCCCCTCCCTGGGGGATTCTAGACAGGGGCTCTACCACTGAGCCACGCCCCCATCCCCTCCCTGGGGGATTCTAGGCAGGGGCTCTACCACTGAGCCACGCCCCCAGCCCCTCTCTGGGGGATTCTAGGCAGGGGCTCTACCACTGAGCCACGCCCCCATCCCCTCCCTGGGGGATTCTAGGCAGGAGCTCTACCACTGAGCCACGCCCCCAGGTCCTCACTGGAGGATTCTAGGCAGGGGTTCTACCACTGAGCCACGCCCCCAGGTCCTCACTGGAGGATTCTAGGCAGGGGCTCTACCACTGAGTCACGCCCCCAGCCCCTCCCTGAGAGATTCTAGGCAGGAGCTCTACCACTGAGCCACGCCCCCAGGTCCTCCCTGGGGGATTCTAGGCAGGGGCTCTACCACTGAGCCACGCCCCCAGCCCCTCACTGGGGGATTCTAGGCAGGGGCTCTAGTGCTCAGCCACCCCTCCCAGACCACCAGTCCTTTACTGAGACCCTAGACAAAAGCGTCCACCAACAAGCCACACCTCCTGTGCCTTCCTGGGGCATCTAAGCTCAGCTCTCTAAAACTGAGCCACAGGGCTAACCCATTAGTGATGAAGTCTCTGCCAGTACTTTACAGCTGAGGCGTGTCCTCCACCCCTTACGGAGGAGTTCTAGGCAGGCGCTCTGTCAGACCTTTTGATAGATTTAGGTAAATGATCTGTCACTGAGCTACAGCCCCAGCTCCTAAATCAAGTTTTCTCAAGAACTTATGAGAAGTGGTCTTTGTCATCCCTGATGATCAAGCCATAGTCATGGTTCACGGGAACACTGGTACCCAGCTTAACCGCCATCTTTATGACAACACATTTTAATTGAGACCTGAGATAGGCAAACTCATTGACTTTGGCATATCTATTTTGGTGGTGGTGGTGGCTTTGTTTTTTGAGACAGGGTTTCTCTGTGTAGCCCCGGCTGTCTTGGAACTCACTTTGTAGATCAGGCTGGTCTCAAGCTCACAGTGATGCACCCGCCTTTGCCTCCGGGTGCTGGGATTAAAGGCCTGCACTACCACGCCCAGCAAGGCATGTCTGTTAATCAAGCCATCTTAGGATGGGGTCCAGCAGATATCATGGAACATCGCTGTGTGCCTCATGTTGGTGAAACCCAGCGCACACGGATCCTAGAATGTACCTCAATCTTCATGTTGTCCAGCTGTCCTGTCAGTCCACTGATCTCTCTGTACAGGCGTTCAATCAAGTGGTCCCTGAGAAGAGAAAAACAGGCTTGGTCCCACCCCCTCCTCCATGTAAGTCAGGAGACAAAAGGAGGTCAGAGCTCTTGTTAATTGGGGCCATTCTTTTTAAGAAAACAAACAAACAACCAGATATTCACTGGAGGAAGATTGTTTCTATTCCCACCACAACCACCCTTCTCTCCTTTCCTCTGGGGTGCTGGAATTATAACCATGTGCTAGGGTACCTGGGGTGTCCCGCATGCCACACAGGCACTCTACAAAGGAAGTGGCATCTCTAGACCCATGAACAACTAACAATCCTTTGCGATATAAATTTTCCAGTCAGCTTTTCTCATTCGTGGTTCTGGACCTGTGCATTCAGCTGACTGGGGATGGAAGATATTTGGGATGAAAAAGTTGCATCTATACTGACCACATATGACTTTTGCTGTCATTATTTCTGAAACAACAGAAAAACAGGGGCTGGTGAGATGGCTCAGAAGGTAAAGATGCCATCGGCCTGACAAACTTCGTTGGGTCCCTGGCACCCATGAGGTGGAAGGAGAGAACTGACTCCTGCAAGTTGTCCTCTTATTTATACACTAATGACATAGCGTGCATGTAGCAACTCTGTCCTAGCACAAAATTTAAAGAAAACACCACCACCCCACCCAACACACTCCACACAAACACTTTATACATCCCCCACATACACCCCCACACCACACACAAACCACCCCCTACAGCCCCCACACACATATACTACACACACACACACCACAAACACACCACACACATCCCACACCACAAACACACCACACACACATACCCCACAAACATACCCCACACATACCACACTCACACACAGTATTCATCTTATAAAAAGGAGTCTTGTGCAGTGGCTGGATTCTGTATCTGTGTCTGCCTGTTAGGGTGATTCTGGTGGTTCTGGACCTGACAACCCTTGGATACCTAGGGTTATCGTACCTTAACCATTAGGTATCTTACCCTGATACCCACAGGTTCACAGCTACTGATCTAGGATACAGACTAAATATCTGTATTAGGGAAGGGGTAAGAGACTGAGACAGGTTTTTAAGTTTATGTACATCTCTGCCCGTTAGTATGTGCACATGTATGTGGGGTCTCTTGGAGGCTGGAAGAGGGTGTTGGATCTCGGGAGTTTTAGGAGGTCGTAAGCCACTCAACGTAGGTGCTGGGAAATGAACTTTAAGGAGCAAGGGCTCTTAGCCATGGAGCCATTTCTCTACCCCTGGTCCCTTTCTTAGCTGGGAGATGGAAGCCCAGCCCTTAGCATGCTAAGTGAGTGGTCCTGCTGAGAGACATCCTCCCCTTTCCAAAGAGCCCAGATATTAAGGATTCTCAGGATGAATGAGGGGAATCTGTGTGTGAAGGGCCTTGCCGCCCAGCCTGACAACCTGAGTTTGATCCCTGGACTCCATATAAATGCAAAAAGAAAAAGCCGACTCGTAAAATCCTGTGACTTCGACGTGTACAGCACCTTGCCACAGCTCTGACCCACCACACACATATATACTCAAACAAACATATGCAATAAAACATTTTCTTTTAAAGGAAGTACTGTACTACAGAGATAGCTCAGTGGGTTAAGAGCACTTGTTGCTCTTGCAGAGAACACAAGTTCGGTTCCCAGCACCTATGCTGGGTAACCCCAAACCGCATCTATTTCTGGTCCACCTGGGCACACAGGCATGCATGCATGTACACGGACACACAGACACTAAAAAAAAGGTGTTGAGTAATAAGGGAAGACACCTAACACTGACGTCTAGCCTCCACACATGCATGCATAGGAAAGTGCACATACGTATACACATGTAAACACATGCATACACACACATGTGAACAGATACACACACTCAAACACACACAATCCGACACCAAACAATGGAGGTGGAGGGCATCTATGGAATAACACCTGAGCTTGAATTCTGCCATAAACACGCATGTGCACTTACACACAAACACATACATGTACTTAGACACATACACACATATGTACTTACACACACATAAACAGATATATTCATACAGAAACACACATGTACTGTCACATACACATACAAATAAACACATATGTAAACACACACACACAGACACACACAGACACACAGAGTTCCTTCCTCTTGGCGTAGCGGTCTCAGGCAGACCCCAGCTTAGCAGCATTTCTTGACCGTTTACGTCTCCTACCCAGCACGGACTCGGCAGACCCCAGCTTAGCAGCATTTCCCGACCGCTTACGTCTCCTACCCAGCATGGACTCACTTCTCGTCCTTGCTCACGCCGTTCTGATTGTTGAAATTGAAGGGGTCGCTGCTCAAGGAGCTGCCGAAGACGTCATCAAACTTGTTGTCAAACAAAGTCTGCGGGAATCCGTGGGGTGGGGGAGGGGCGGAGCGCAAGTCAGAGACCCAGACAATTCTACGGCTACCACGGAGCGGTGCAGGGGAGGCGAGTGCAATTTATAACGTTAGTGTGCACTGCTTTGCTCTGGCTGGCCTGGAACTCACGATACAGACCACACTGGCCTCAAACTCATAGAGACACCTGCTCACTTCTGTCTCCCGATGACTGGAATTGAAGTATATGCTGCCTTGCTTGGCTTGTTTTCTTCCTATTTTTCTTTCTTTGTAATTAAATAAAACATTTTAAAAGATTTATTTATTTTTATATGTATGAGTGTTTTGTCTGCACGTATGTGTGACTGTGTCTGGTGTTCACAGAGGTCAGAAGAGGGTGTGGGCTTTTCTTGGACTGGAGTTAAAGATGGTTGTGAAGCCAGGTGGTGGCGCCACACACCTTTAATCCCAGCACTTGGGAGGCAGAGGCAGGAGGATCTCGGTGAGTTTGAGGTTAGCCTAATCTACAGAGTGAATTTAAGAACAGCCAGGGCTACAGAAAAAACCATCTTGAAGCCAGGTGGCGGTGGTGACACACGCCTTTAATCTCAGCAATTGGGAGGCAGAGGCAGGTGGATTTCTTAGTTCGAGGCCAGCCTGGTCTACAGAGTGAGTTCCAGGGTTACACAGGGCTACACAGAGAAACCCTGTCTTGAAAAAGAACCAAAGAAAACTGTCTTGAAAAAGAAAAGAAAACAAACAAAAAAGATGGTTATGAGCCATTTTCTGGATGCTGGGAATCAAACCCAGGTCCCCCGCAAGAGCAGTAAATGCTCTTAATGGCTGAGCCGTCTCTCTAGCCCGATAAGCTTGGTATGTGGGGAAGCTGACCTTGAATTCCTCTTCTCCTGCCTCCACCTCTCAAGTTCTGTGATTAGCGGCATGCATGGCCACACTTGGTACCAAGAATCTCTGCTTTCTTGATTTGAGCGAGACCTAGCTAAGATCACTCCAGGAGCTCTAGTGCAGGGGGCTCAGTCTAAGCTCCTACTTGGTTATGAGACAGAAGAATCTAGTTAGGCACCGCGGCATGCACATGTAGCTGCATCCACCTTTGAGGCAGAGGCAGGAAGATTTCCAGAGCTCAAGAATTTGAAACCAGGATAAGTAACATAGTGAAACACCATTTCCAAATAATAAAGTCAGGCAGGCCTAATCTAAGCTAGGAGCCTCTCCTGTCCTTTGGTCTGTTCTGGAAGGGCCAAGTTCCTCCCCCAAGGGGTCTCTACCTGCTGGGAGGCGTCCATGTCCATGAGGTCATCCTTCTCCAGGACAGGCTCACTGTCGGGCGATGACACCTCAGCCGGGATCACCACCACAGGACTGATGTGCTCCGACAGGGCCGAGGCCCGTAGGAAGTTGGGTGGATTCTGGAGAAGTGGGAGACGAAACACATCTTTAAAGGATGCTCGGGGGCCAGGCCCTGGGGACCCTGCAGAGCCCACCAGGCAACACTCACCTCAGGCAGCTGGGGGATCTGAATGAGCCTCTTGAAGTACTGTAGGTTGCTGGAGCGCTGAAACAGATCTTTCAACCTGGCAGTGAGGAAGGGATTCGGGGATGCTGAATAAGGTTGGTTTCACCTCTTCAACATACTCACCCTCTGTCACCTTAAAGGCACAAACTGTTGGCGGATTGCCCTCCATAATGGCAGAACTCAACTATGATACTACAGAGGCAGGGGGATGGCTCAGTGGGTAAAGGCGCTTTGTCATTTCATGGAGTAAGCCTGGTGACTTGAGTTTGATTCCTGGAACCCACATAAAGTGGAAAGGTACAACCGGGTCCGTGAGGTTGACCTCTGACCTCCACAAGCTCACTCCTATGTCGGCACACACATCCATCTCTCTCGATCTCCACACCGCCCACATGCGTGAATGAAAATGAAATCTCAAAAAAAAAAAAAAAAAAAAAACAGTGTAACAGGTTGAGGTTGTTTTATCTTGTTTGTTTGTGTTGTTTTGTTTTTGTTTTATTTATTTATTTTTTTGGTTTTGTTTTTTTCCAGACAGGGTTTCTCTGTGTAGCCCTGGCTGTCCTGGAACTCACTCTGTAGACCAGGCTGGCCTTGAACTCAGAAATCCGCCTGCCTCTGCCTCCCAGAGTGCTGGGATTACAGGCGTGTGCCACTACCGCCTGGCTAGTTTGTGTTGTTTCTTGAAATAGGGTTTCCCTATGTAGATAGGACTGCCTGTCATAGACCGATCTCTGTAGACCAGGCTGGCCTTGAACTCTGGGATTAGAGGCTTGCACCCCCATGCTCGGCACCAATCGAAGTATTTATAGTGAATTCTCAGTCACCAGTGGTGAGAAAATAGTAATTAATACTACAGACCCCAATGAAGACTGGACAGTCTCAGAGATGGCCAATCTTAATGAAAATTTGACGGGATTTAGAATCACCATGGAGACACTCTTCTGGGCATTATCTATGAGGGTGTTTCCACAGGGTTTAACTGAGGTGGGTATAATTTCTTTCCCCATGAATCTGGGTAGCACCACCCCTCTGGGCTGAATAAGGACCAAATGGGCCCTTCGAGAAGGCTCGAAGGTAAAGGCATCTGCTGGCAAGGCTGATGACCTGAGTTCAGTCTCTGGGGCCCACAGAGTGGAAGGAGAAAACTGATTCCCTCAAGTGGTCCTCTGGTCTACACATGCATGTGCTCTACAAAATAAATACATGTGTACATGTGTGTAGGGAGAGAAACTGAGGGGAGAAACAGCTTCCTGACCATGGCTGCAGTGTGACCAGCTAGCCCAAGCTCCTGCCACCATGCCTTCCCTTATCGTGATGGACTGTGACCTCCTCAGACTGGGAGTCAAGGTGAACCCCTGCTGCCTTACGTTGCTTCTGTGAGGTCATTGTCACAATGACAAGCCCAAATCCCCACTCGCTTCCCCACTGCTGTGGAATACACACCACCGTTGGCAGGCTTCTCTTCCAAGGAGGAGTTAGTTAATTTGGAGGAAGGTGAAAGGGAAATGATTTTTCTCCAAAATTACAAGGCAGCGAGTCACAGGAACAGGTGGGAAGCTTACTGACTAATGCAGATCCCTCTCTTGCTTCTGAAATATTCATCACTAGGTTAGAACAGAAACTTCAAGGAGTCAGGGTTCAAGGACGCTGCTGAGCTAGTCAGCCAGGTTACAGGCACAGGGGAGTCACTCAAATACCCAAGAAGAGGCATGGCTTGCCTATGCCAAGCCCTAACCCTAACTCTGGATAAATAGAGCTATGTGTAAACTAACATTCCTCTCTCTCTCTCTCTCTCTCTCTCTCTCTCTCTCTCTCTCTCTCTCTCTCTCTCTCTGATTTCTTTAAAACTTTACATTTGATTTTGTTTTTGAGACAGGGGCTCACAGTATAGCTCTGGCTGATTTGGAACTCACTAGGCAGACCAGGCTGGCAGCAAACTCATAGAAAACTACCCGCCTCTCCTTCCTCCAGGATTTAATGTGTGGGCAGCCCTACATGGACTTTATTTATAATTGTGTGTGTGTGTGTGTGTGTAGACATGTGTACATGAGGGCAGGTGACCCAGAAGCAATGGATCCCTATGATTCTGAGTTACAGGAGGCTGTGAGTCATCTGTTGCAGGAGCCAGAAACCAAACTTGGGTCTCCTGTAATAGCAACAAATGCTCTTAACTACTGAGCCATCTTCTCCAGCCTCCAAGTCTATCCTTTCCTATGCTGTCCTGTTTGCGATGGTTAATTTTGATTGTTAGCTTTCATGGGATTGAGATATCATGAAAACACACAGGTGGACAGTCTGTGATGGTGTTTCTAGACTGGGTTAACTTAGGTGGGAATATCCGCCCACAATGTGGGTAGTACCACCCCATGGACTGGGATCCTGGACTGAATAAAGAAAAAAAAAATGAAATCTAAGCCAGGTAGTGCTAGATGCCTTTAATCTCAGCACTCAGGAGGCAGAGGCAGGCAGATCTCTGTGAGTTCGGGGCCAACCTGGTCTACAGAGTGAGTTCCAGGACAGTTAGGGCTACACAAACAAAAAAACTAATAAATATATAAATAAACAAATAAATAATTGAAATATCAAAGGAGGACATGAGCAGAGTAAGAACATTCATCTCTCTGCCTCTCAAAGGCACATAAAGAGTAGCACTACTAGAGGTGTGGCCTTGTTGGAGTGGGTGTGGCCTTGTTGGAGTAGGTGCATCACTAGGAGTAGAGATTTGAGGTCTTAGAAGCTCACACTCGGCCTAGTGACTCACGCTCTCTTCCTGCTGCCAAGGGATCTAGATGTAGAACTCTCTGCTCCTTCTCCAGCACCACATCTGCCTGCACACCGCCATCTTCCCACCACGCTGCTAATGAACTAAACTTCTGTAAGCCAGCTCCAATGAAATGTTTTCCTTTATACGAGTTGCCTTGGTCACAGTGTCTCTTCATAGCAATAGAACCCTAACTAAAACACACCATTACTTTCACACCAGGAAGGACTGTACCCTCAAATTCTCTTAGGCTGCTTTGTTGTGCATTTTATTACAGCAATTGGAAAAGTAACATTCTATTCCATTTTATCTATTGTATTCTATTCTATTCATTCTATTCTTTTCTATTCTATTCTATTTCTATTCATTCCATCCCATAGTTCTCTATTCTCCTCTGCCTTCTACTCTTCTCTGCTCTATTTCTTTCTTTCCCCTACCCTATCTACTCCCCTTCACTCTCCCAGGCTATTCCACATGGTCACAGGTTGGGACCCAGGGCTTCACGCACGGCAGGCCAGCACTGTGCAACTGAGCCAGACGCCAGGCCCCACAAAGCACTTCCCTCCTTGTCAAGCCTCTAATCTGAGTACACCCATTACAGACCAAGAAGGCTGACATAAAGGAGCTGAAGCTACTTTGGTTGCAGCCTGGACCTTCATTTGCCTATCAACTAATCCATCCGCAGGGTCTCACCCCGGCCTCTCAGACCCCGAGTCTAAAGTGTCCGTGTAACATTGCTACAGCTTTCCCTGAACTCCAGCACAGTGAGGCCTTCCAGAACATTCGCCTCTTTGTGGAAGAGAAAATGGAGCAGCTGCTCATAGGAGGCATGTTCATGAGCTGGTGGGGGAAATACTGAAGAAAATAAAATGAGCTGACCGCACGTCCCGGCTCTCTGGGTTGTCGCCAACAGTAATAGACGTTAGTGCTTTTGCAAGCTACTGGAATTTCACATTCCAGGAAACCAGCCCCAGGGCCTGTCTCCCAGGATTTCATAAGTCATTCATCACAGGACACGCACCAGGCTTCCCCAGCGGAATGAGGAAACTAGGGGCTTAGTTCAACCCTGTGTTTGTCCTTTGACTTCTCCTGAGGGAATGAATAAGTGAAGTGTCAGCCAGAGATTCAGAAGCCATGGTCAAGGATGAAGACGTAAACAGGGAAAACAAAGTCAAGATGGCTGCCTCACAAACAATTCACAAAAGAGGGAAGACAAAGGGTCAACCATGAGGGTTAGTTCAAATTGCCGACTTGACACAGTCTAGAACCATCTGGAAAGAGTCTCATCGTGGGACTGTCTATATGAAGTTGACTCTGGGGGAGCGTCCTGATTTGTCTTCCTTGACAGTGGATGACCTAGCCCGCTGTGGGCGGCACCATTGCCTGGCGTGGGGCCTTGGAGCAGAGGAAGCTAGCAGATCGACAAGCACACATGGTGGTATGTGTCTAGATGCCACATGTTCCTGCTGTGACTTCCCTGAAATAAGAGATTGTAACCTGGAACTCTACACCAAATAAACCCCTTTGCCCTTAAGTTGCCTTATTTTATCATAACAGACATGAAACTAAGACACCGATGTATACACCTATGTATGTATACGTACACAGATATATATATATGGCTTAATAATCTTTAGCTACCAAGAAAATGCAAATTAAAACCACACTGAGAGTTTTTCCTCTCAAGAAAACAAACATGGGGGGTAAAAATATGGGTTAAAAGAATCCTAACCCTATTGGCAGGAAGGTAAAGTAGTCCAACCAAGATAGAACTAAAAGGTTCTCAACAGACTAGAAATACCATGTGGACTATGTGTAATGCGGCTTGGAACATACATGAAGGAATGTCAGCTCAACACCCAGCAAAGAGATCCCTGCATACCCATGTGCACTGCGATGTCATTCACAATAGCCAAGACACGGAAGTGTTGTGTATGTCCATCGGCAGATGAACGGATATAATGAATGTGGTCTACATACAGGACGGGGTTTCATTCAGCCACAAGGTGAAGAAATTATAGGGCTAGCAAGATGGCTCAGTGGGTAAGGAAATTTGCCACCAAGCTTAAGACCTGCATTAGATCCTTGGGTCTTACATGGTAGGAGAGAACTGACTCCTGAAAAGTGTTCTCTGACCTTCATGCGTGTTCCATGGATTCATGTGCACACACGCAGAATACATAACTGTGATAAAATAAATTTTAAAAAGAATGTCACGTGCCATGCAGGGGACTGGACGTTATCAAGCTAAATGAAATAAACCAGACTCAGCCAAGTATTTACATGTTGTCTCTGCTACACAGGCTCCAGATTTAAATATACGCACGTATAGAAGGGGAGTATATGGCTGGGAGGAGCCAAAGGGAAGGGAAAGGAAGAAAATACAAGAGGTATGGGGGGGGGGGGGGGGAATAAGGGTAGCCTGAGGGTATGATCTGCACTGTATAAGAGACACACCCAGGCCATGTCTGGTTGTGTCCACAGAGATTTTGTTTGGCTTCATTTTTCTTCTCTCTCTCTTTTTTAAAGATTTATTTATTATTATGCCTAAGTACACTGTAGCTGTCTTCAGATGTTTCACATCTCTTTACAGATGGTTGTGAGCCACCATGTGGTTGCTGGGATTTGAACTCAGGACCTGCAGAAGAGCAGCCAGTGCTCTTAACTGCTGAGTCATCTCTCCAGCCCTGACCTTTGTTTTCTTTGAGTCAGGGTCTCTTTACACAGGCCTGGTTCTCCTGGAATTCACCATGTAGACCAGGCTGGTCACCAACTCTCAGAGATCTGGCATGCTGCAACTACAAATGCACACCACTACCACCTCCAGGTTCTCCACAGAGGTTTAAGTAAAGAGGGAAGACCCACCCACAGTGTATATATTTGTATGTGTCTTAGTTAGGGTTTTACTGCTATGAGCAGACACCATGACCAAGACAACTCTTACAAGGACAACATGTAATTGGGGCTGCCTTACAGGTTCAGAGGTTCAATCCATTATCATCAAGGCAGGAGCATGGCAGCGTCCAGGCAAGCAGGAAGAGCTGAGAGTCTTACATCTTTATCTGAAGGCTGCTAGCAGAATACTGGTTTCCAGGTAACTAGAATGAGGGTCTTTTTGTTTGTTTTTTTGGTTTTTTCGAGACAGGGTTTCTCTGTGTAGCCCTGGCTGTCCTGAAACTCACCAGGCTGGCCTCGAACTCAGAAATCCGCCTGCCTCTGCCTCCCAAGTGCTGGTATTAAAGGCGTATGAGGGTCTTAAAGCCCACACAGTGACACACCTAATAGTGTCATTCCCTGAGCCAAATACTACGAACCATCACAGTATGCATGTGCTTGTATTTGTGTGTGCTGTGTGCATGAGTGTCTGTGTATAGATGACCACAAGTAGGTATATGCCACATGTGTAAAGAGGTAATAAGTCAATGCCAGATGCCTTCCTCTCTATCATTCTCCACTTGATTTTAAGACAGCGTCCGTCACTGAGCTGAGAACTCGACATTCTGCTAGTATGGCTGGCCACCGAGCCTCAGGGGTCCCACTGCTCTGTCTCCCATGCTACAGAAGTGCTCAGCCACACCTGGCTTTTTCCATGAGTTCTAGGGATCGGAACGCAGGTACTCAGGCTTAGGCTGCAGGGACTTTACCCCAGCCCCACATGGTGACCACTTACTTTGTGAACTGCTCCATGAAACGGTCTCGGTGGCCCTGCAGGGTGTCAGCTGGAAGACCTGGGGGGAAACAGTAGGAACATGTCAGTTCATGGAAGGGGGTGGGGTGGGGGGATGGAGCCTTCCTTCCCAGGCTGGCCCTCCTCCCTGAGATCCTTCGCTCCTCGCTGAGATGCCCATAGGTCTGGTAACTAAGGCAGCCCCGTAGCAACAGCGGGATGCTCAGCTTCTGCATTGGGCCAGGGGGGATGCATCCGGCATCCCGGGGAAGCCAGGATTCATCAACCACAGGCCTGACAAGGGCAAGTGGGACTGGGGTTCTCTCAGCGGTGAGGTGCATCCCAGGCTATAGGGCGTGGCTAATTCTGTCACACTGCAGAAGCACAGGTCCTCGGGGCCAATCCCTGACAATCTCTGAGGACCACCACGAGAGGCTGTATTTCAAGGATGCATCAAAACTCAGTTTTCACTTTATGTACTTTTGAGAGAAGGTTCACTTTATTTACTTTTGCAGAGCTCAGGCTGGCTTTGAACTCATGAGTCTCCTGCTTCATTCTCCTATGTGCTGAGATGACAGGCAACAAGCTACACACCCAGCCTGATTTCATTGATTACCAATTTAAGTCCCCCCTGTCCCTTTCCCCCAGTTTCCTCCCCTCCTTTTTTTTTTTTTTGTTTTGTTTTGTTTTTGTTTTTTCGAGACAGGGTTTCTCTGTATAGCCCTGGCTGTCCTGGAACTCACTCTGTAGACCAGGCTGGCCTCAAACTCAGAAATCCGCCTGCCTCTGCCTCCCAGAGTGCTGGGATTACAGGCGTGCGCCATCACTGCCCGGCTTCCTCCCCTCCTTTTATCTCCCCCTTTTACTTTCTGACACACAAGTCTAGTATGTTATCCTCGAACTCCTGGACATAAGCTATACTCCTGCCTCAGCATCTCTTGTATCCAAAACAACAAACCCTACCACCATGTTATGCTTTTTCTTATTTGAGACACAGTTTCACACCGTAGCCCTGATTGTCCTGGAACTTACTATGTAGTCCAGGCTGGCCTAGAACTTACTATGTAGCCCAAGCTGGCCTGGAACTGTTTTTTTATTTTTTTTGAGACAGGGTTTCTCTGTATAGCCATGGCTGTCCTGGAATTCCCTCTGTAGACCAGGCTGGCCTGGAACTCAGAAATCCATCTGCCTGTGCCTCCCAGAGTGCTGGGATTACAGGTGTGTGCCACCACTGCCTGGCTCTTGGCCTGGAATTTCTGACTCTTCTCTTGTCTCTGCCTGTGGTTACAGATAATTACCAACAGGCTTTGTTTTGGTTTTTGAAGGAGTGATATAATCACAAATTATATGTATAAATTCTCATTTTTAAACGTAATGAATGTGCCGGGCAACTTTAATCCCAATACTCGGGAGACAAGAGGCAGACAGATCTTGATAGTTCTAGGCCAGCTTTGTCTACAAAGGGAGTCCCGGATGGGCAGGGCTCTGATACAGAGAAACCCGGTAGGGCGGGGTTGGGGGAGGGGGCGGGGAGGACTGAGGACCCTGAGCCAGGCAGATAGAACGCTGAAGGTCAGCCAGGACCTCACAGAGTCCTTGGTTCAAAAGCAAACCAAAAAGATACAATTAGACCGAGGATAGAAATTACACTTAATTCCAAACCCCTAATCTCAGTTATACTATGAGAACAATACCAGTAAAACCTGAATTGAGGAACATTCCATTGAAAAAAAAACATAAACGGAACTCAAACCTGTCAAGGTCATCAAAAACAAAGGAAGTCTGAGAAGCTGTCACAGCTACAATGGGCCTAAGAAGAAGCAGTGACTAAGTGTTATGGGATCCCGCCTTAGAAAAAGGAAACTGGCCCGGGGCGGCGAGTGGTGGTGGTGGTGGCAGCAGCAGCGGCTGCGCACGCCTGTAATCCCAGCACTCTGGGAGGCAGAGGAAGATGGATTTCTGAGTTCGAAGCCAGCCTGGTCTACAGAGTAAGTTCCAGGACAGCCAGGGCTACACAGAGAAACCCTGTCTTGAAAAAAAAAAAAAAAAAAAAAAAAAAAAAAAAAAAAAAGAAAGGAAACTGGGTAAGATTTACAAATAACTGAGTGAAACATTAGGGGCGTGAGAACGTGAGGGGCTTAGTCTTTAATATATGCTCAGGATGAAGCTGGAGTGTGTGAATATGCAGACAAGTATCCACCTTGTGCACCAGGGTAGGCTCAGCACAGGGAAGCAGGACAGAGCCTGAGGGTGGTGTGAAAACCTGGCTTTGGTGGCTGGGGGCGTGGCTCAGTGGTAGAGCCCCTGCCTAGAATTCCCCAGTGAGAGGCTGGGGGCGTGGCTCAGTGGTAGAGCCCCTGCCTAGAATCCCCCAGTGAGGGGCTGGGGGCGTGGCTTAGCGGTAGAGCCCCTGCCTGGAATCCCCCAGTGAGGGGCTGGGGGCGTGGCTCAGTAGTAGAGCCCCTGCCTAGAATCCCCCAGTGAGGGGCTGGGGGCGTGGCTCAGTGGTAGAGCCCCTGCCTAGAATCCCCCAGTGAGAGGCTGGGGGCGTGGCTCAGTGGTACAGCCCTGCCCAGAATCCCCCAGGGAGGGGCTGGGGGCGTGGCTCAGTGGTGGAGCCCTTGCTTAGTATATGTTCCTTTACAGCACACATGTGGTGCTAAAACATTAACAAGAGAAGGGTTGGGCAGTGCTGCCTTTAATCCCAGCACTTGGGAGGCAGAGGCAGGTGGATTTCTGAGTTCAAGACCAGACTGGTCTACAGAGTGAGTTCCAGGACAGCCAGGGCTACACAGTGAAACCCTTTCTGGGAAAAAAAAAAAAAAAAACCCAGAAGGTTGGGCTCGGAGGCTCATGCCTATAAGCTCACCTTCTGGGAGCAGAGTAGAAAGAGGGAAGAGGGTTAAGAATCAAGGTTATCCTGGGCTACACTCAGAGTTCAGGGCCAAGCTGGTATTTACAACACTCTCTCAAATAAAACAAAACAAAAATACATAAGATACATAAGTAAAAATAAGTTCACCTATGCTTGGTATATATTTTTATTTAACTGTTGCTATATTTATGTATTTTTGTGTATAGGAGTGTTTACCCTTCATGTATGTCTGTAGACAATTGGATGAAGTGCTCTCAGGAATCCAATGAGGATGTCGGGTCCACTAGAACTGGAGTTCTAGATGGTTCTGAGCCACTATGTGGATATTGAAAATCAAACCCAGATCCTCGGAAAAAGCAGTCAGTGCTATCAATTCCTGAGCCATTTCTCCAGCCCTTATCTATACCTATTTATATTTTGATATTTACTCCAGGCTGACCTGATTCTCCTGCTGCTATATCTCAAGGGCTGAGATTACAGGTGTGGGCCACATGCCCTGGTGGTGTGGTCCTGAAGGGGAGGGGCTGCAGGTTTCCAGCTGTCAGCCACCAGGGATGACTCCTTGCCTTTAATTGACAACGTTTCTAAGCAACAGGGTCTCCTTCCTTTGGGAGTTGGTCCACCCTCCGTGCTTCCAGTAGGCACACCCTAGGGCACCAAATCCTTCTAATCCTGGAAAAGCAAACTGCCAGCACCCTCTAGGGAAGTGACCCCACGTTAATCAGTGAACATTTCTCTTATCTGGTCTCAAATAACCAGATGTGGCTGGGGAGAGGTTCCAGGTAGAAGTGTTCACTGCCAAGCCTGAAGACCCAGGAGGAAAAAGAGAGAACACCTATAAATGGTCCTCTAGCTTCTACATGTGTGTATGAACACACACACATGCGCCAAAACAAACACATGAATAAACAAATAAATGAATGAAATAAAAAAACATGTAAAGACAAAACCACAAGCAGGTCATGACTTGTAAGTTAATTGTTTTTGAAATATTGCCTGTTTCATGTGGGTGTGCGTGTGTGTGTGTGTGTGTGTGTGTGTGTGTGTGTGTGTGTGTTGTATGTGCATTCACTTTTTTAAGCTTAATTTTATTTTATTTTCCCCCTTGAGACAGGGATTTGCTACGTCAACTAGGCAGGCCTTGGAATCACCACGAATAGCGTCCATTCCTAGCTATGAGGTTTTAGGTTTCCCGCCATGCTCTGGGCATTCTTCGGGGTGGCTACCTGGGCAGATGACAGTGAGGGGCGGTGAGCATGGCTCGGGGAAAGAACACTTGCTTAAAACCTGCCAGTGAGGATTTCCAACAGCTTCATTCGGGGAAACTTGCATTTAAAGATAGAGATTCTGAATGACTGATTGAATGGGTGTGCGCCTGCTTCCCTGTGGCCTGTGCGAAGGTCAATGCCCAACTAGGGTGGTAGGTTCTCTCCTTCCATAATGTGGGCTCTGGAAAGAGAACTCAGGTCATCAGACTGGATGACAAGTGCCTTTTTCCTGAGCAAATCTTGCCAGCACACTTCTAGCCACAGCCAGCTGACCCGGATCTGGTACCAGCCTACCCTTCGCCCCCTGCCAGTCCACCCCCCATCAGCCCAAATTTTAAAATGAGGTCAACAAGACAAGAAGTCCTACAAACCAGCAGCTCTCGGACTATGCAGAGGATCTGCTGCTGGGCAGGATTTAGCTCTCCCGAGCTTGTATCAACTGTGGTTTGTTTATTGGCTTGTTTTGAAGAAAGTGTCTTGGCAGGCGGTGGTGGGGCACGCCTGTAATCCCAGCACTTGGGAGGCAGAGGCAGGTGGATTTCTGAGGTCGAGGCCAGCCTGGTCTACAGAGTGAGTTCCAGGACAGCCAGGGCTACACAGAGAAACCCTGTCTCGGGGGTGGGGGTGGGGGTGGGGGTGGGGAAACAAATAAAAAAAAAGTAACAAAAAAAAAAGAAAGTGTCTTGTGTTTAAGAAAGTATCCTACTGTGTAAACAAGGCTTGCCTAGTGGAGTATGTACTTCAGGCTGGCCCTGAACTGTCAGAGATCTTTCTGCCTTTGCCTCCTTCTTCTGTAGGCATGTGCCACTACATCCACCTGCATTTCATCATTCTGCACTGTGGGGATTGAACTCAAGCAGTACGCGTGTTAAGATCTAGATAACAATAAGCCACACCCCAACACCCCTGGGAGATTCTAGGCAGGGGCTCTCCCACTGAGCCACGTCCCCAGTCTCTCCCTGGGGGATTCTACCAAATGCTGCACCATAAATTATACCCTCCCTCAGCTAAGGACTTCACAGCAAGTTTCTACTAGCCCTGCGGCTGTTTTCTGTTTTCTATTTCACTCTAAAATTCCATCTATTATCATAGACTAGATGTTGCTAGATGGCCTGGAGGTCACTGTATTAGCTCCTGTGGGTGTGTTGTCCTTTCTGTGGCTCTAAGAATACATCCTATCCTTTGTGAATGGCAGAGCTGGAGGAGGAGACAGACAGAGGTCCATCCCAAGACACAGGACTGCGAGGACAGGAGCAGGACTGGGTAATCTAAAGCGTGGGCTGCTCCCTCTCCTTTGGAGATGGCTGGGAGCTGCAGGCCCTTTGGACCAGAGCAGAAGGCCAGGGGTACCGAGGGCGCTGCCTGCGGCAGGCCTCTGGGACTTGCTGAGGCCGTGACGCTGTGCCTGGCCTGGGACAAGACGGCCGAGCCTGTCCTACTCACAGGAGTGGAGCTTGAAGAGCAGCTTGACGGTGTAGTCGTAGAGGTGACTGCAGTCCAGGATGACCTGGATGAGTGGCGCGAGGCGGCACTGGCCAGCGGTGGTCACGGACACTGAGCGGGACATGTCCAAGGAGTTGAACACTGGGGAGGAAGATGGGGAGGAAGACCACAATGAGACAGGAATCTCCACAGGAGGGCAGGAGCAGGGGCATGATATACAACCAGACTCAGTGTGCTTGCCAGCACGTGCAAGGGTAGAGACTGGTGGATCTCTGAGTTCGAGGCCACCCTGGTCCACAGAGCAAGTTCCAGGAAAGTCAGGGCTACACAGACACACCCTGACTCAGAAAACCAGAAAACGACTGTCCACAGGCTGATCAGAAACACTCAACATAATTCTATTCTTTCCTGCCTCTACCTGCTCAGCGCTGGGAGAAGAATGTATCACCATGCATGGTCTATGTAGGATTTGAACCTAGGACTCCGCGCATGCTAGGCAATCTGCCTCAGTTTCTTACTACGGGTGTCTACCACATTACCCCTAGCAAGGGCTGGTTAACTTTCTTGCACTGGTTGGCCACTGAGCCTGGAGAATACACACACACACACACACACACACATATACACACATATATATGTATATATATATATATGTATATATATGTAGTAGTAGCGCAAGTATATATGTATATATATGTCTCAAACTGTGTGGAGCTTAGTAGGGGCCATGAGTAAACACTCAGAGTCCTTGGGTGGCTTCACCTTGTCAGTCTGCATAGACCCGTGTGAGTGAGTTTGGCTGGTGGCAGAGACAGAGTCAACAAAAGAAAAACAAACAAAAGAACCATCGACAACTGAACCACCCTAATCAAAGGTAGCCTTTCATGACACAAATTAAAAGCAGCTGTCATTGTAAGGCAGGCAGCTGTGTCCACAGGCTTCCTCAGGCTCCTGACAAGAAATCAGAGCTATCTCCACCTACTTCTGGGAATGCCCCTTGACCCCACACCAGCTACAGCAGCGTGCGTGTAGATATGTTTCTCAGCCGGGCTGGGCCTCGGGATGCTCTTCCGCGAAGCACCATGGGTAATGATAGCCCATGTCTCACAAGGTCTGATGAGAACAGTGAGCAGGACAAGACGACCTGCTGGGAGTGTGGGATGCCCTTGAACTTCTAATCCCGAGTGTTGACATTACAGGTATGTGCACCGTATCCAATCATATACACATACCCAGGGCTGTACGCGCGCTAGGCAGACACTCCACAAGCTGAGGCATAGCCCCAGCTCGAGAACAGCCGTCCTTCTGAGCAGAAAGCACGCCTTGGTAGAAGGCCAGCTCCGATCACAGACAGGACTGGCTGGAACTGTGACCACCATCCAATGACTGTCGGAAAGGACAAAGTAGCCTCGGGGGGCTTGATGGCCAGGGCTTCTGGAGGGAAGCAACTTGGAAGGTGCAGAGGGGCCGGTCTCCCTATCTGATATGAAATAACTTTCTTCAATAATGTGCAGGAGCAGCCTGGCACATTTGCCTTTAGTCCAAGCACTCTGGAGCTGGAAGTGGGCGGATCTACAAAAAAAAAAAAACCCTATAGGTGCATCCACCTCTGCCTGCAAGGATCGAGAGCAGAGGCTGGAGTGACAGGCCTGCGCTGATGCTCTCTGCTGAACGCATGACAAACAGGGCTCAGGCAAGGGTGTGGCGGTGTGAGCCTGTACACCTGATGCTCAGATGTCTGGGCTAGGAGGACGCTGTGAGAATGCGGCCAGCCTGTGCTACAGCAATGCAAAAAGACCAACAACGAACGGGCTGGACCAATCAGAATCAGGCTGGGAATCAGGAGATTGAGTCCCGTGGCAGCCTGGCTTGGCTAAGAGGGAAGTCACTTACCAGTCTGGAAGAGGTTCAGTTCGCACTCCAGGTAATCAAACATCTCCACTGTGAGCTGAAAACTACCACAAGAAGAAACAGAAATTAGAGTCTATAGGCCTGACTCTCCTCAATGCCTTAACCCAATGATGTGGATGGAATCAGCCCCTCACTGGAGGATTCTAGGCAGGGGCTCTACCGCTGAGCCATACCCCCAGCCCCACATTGGAGGATTCTAGGCAGGGGCTCTACCACTGAGCCACGCCCCCAGCCCCTCATTGGAGGATTCTAGGCAGGGGCTCTACCGCTGAGCCACGCCCCCGGCCCCCTCACTGGGGGATTCTAGGCAGGGGCTCTCTTGCTGAGCCATGCCCCCAGCCCCTCCCTGGGGAATTCTAAGCAGGGGCTCTACCACTGAGCCACACCCCCCAGCCCCTCCCTGGGGGATTCTAGGCAGGGGCTCTACCACTGAGCCACACCCCCCAGCCCCTCCCTGGGGGATTCTAGGCAGGGGCTCTACCACTGAGCCACGCCCCCAGCCCCTCCCTGGGGAATTCTAGGCAGCGGCTCTACCACTGAGCCACGCCCCCAGCCACCAAAGCCAGGTTCACACCACCCTCATGCTCTTTCCTGCTTCCCTGTGCTGAGGGTTCCCAGGTGCACAAGGTGGATACTCGTCTGCATGTTCACACACTCCAGCTTCATCCTAAGCATATATTAAAGACTAAGCCTCTCAATGGTCCACAGGGAAAAAGATGACAGTGCTTAGTTTTAGATTAGAAAGTGGAGGCTATGACAAGGAAGCCAGGGTGAAATACGCCTGGGCAGGAGTCCAGCCGGATTCAACACTAGCGATAAGTGGCCCCGAGGACAAGTTACCCAGGGGACTTAACCCTCACCCCAGCCTCTGCCTCCTTCCGTCAGACCCTCTTACCATCACCAGGGGCAAAAAAACCCTGAAAAGCTTACTTCCCTACTAGGCCTGGAGCAGAAAGATGGCCACTTACAAGTTGTTAACGTCACTTTCTCCAGCCTCATCTAGCTGTCGGTCGCTCATCTGGAGGTTGCCCGGGAACCTGGGATTCTGGAAGGAATCGGAGTGAAGGAAGACAGAATGAAGCACAAGAGGGCTGAGGATGCAGCTCAGTGGTTACAGTGCTATCAGCCGTACAGTGGCTCCCTTGCAAGCACAACGCCCTGAGTTCAACCCTCAGTACCTCAGGAAAAAGAAAAAAAGCCCTCGCACAGCCCAAAGGGACCAGGGTGGGGACAAGCTGCCTATATTAAGCATGTAGCAGGTCCTCTGTCAACGACATTCTTTTGAGGAAGACAGGGTCAGTCTATATGACCTCACGAATACAGACAGACCCTTTACTGACTCCCATGAAAGAGCACATACTATTGAATACCCATCATCAGACCTGAAGGCTCCGCCCTCGGACCTGAAGGCTCCTCCCTTGCAACACAAGCCCCTGAACACTCTGAGCATGTTCTCCCAGGGAACAATGAGACCTAGCATGTGAGACTGTTCCCCTGGCAATCATCTGGAATCCCTGGGTAGCTCACACTCATTTGTCACGGGTCTCCTGATTCCCAGGCCATCTCTTCAGCCTTAGCAGTTTAGGAGAGCTGCTCTTGTGAGCTCATGGGAGTCCAGAAGACACAGGCCCATGTATTCAAGTGTTTTGTTTATTTGTTTGTTTAAGATTTATTTATTTATTATATTTAAAGTACACTGTAGGCCGGGCAGTGGTGGCGCATGCCTTTGATCCCAGCCAGCACTTGGGAGGCAGAGGCAGGCGGATTTCTGAATTCGATGCCAGCCTGGTCTACAGAGTGAGTTCCAGGACAGCCAGGGCTACACAGAGAAACCCTATCTCGGAAAAAAAATAAAATAAAATAAATAAAGTATACTGTAGCTGTCTTCAGACACCCCAGAAGAGGGCGACAGATCTAATTATAGATGGTTGTAAGTCACCATGTGGTAGCTGGGATTTGAACTCAGGACCTTTGGAAGAGCAGTCAGTGCTCTTAACTGCTGAGCCATCTCTCCAGCCCACAAGTAATTTTTTTTTTTTAATTTTGTTTCCTTTTTCTTGTTTTTGTTTTGAGGCAGGGTCCCATGTAGCCCAGGTTGAATTATACTATGTAGCTAAGGAGAGTGTTAAACTCTTCATCCTCCTGTCTCCGTGTCCTAAGTGTTGGGGTTATAGGTATGCACACTCTACTAGGCTGATGCAGTGCTGGGCTTTGGGCAGACTAGGCAAGCACTCGGTTCATTTAGTTACATCTCCTCCTGGATTCAAATAATCCTCCTGCCTCAGCTGCTGGACACGGTAGAACAAGGGAATAGATCATAATGAGACAGGTGGCCATTGCCTCAAAGAGCTTCTAAATTCCAGAGTGACACTGTGACATGGACATAGAACAGGAGGAGATGCCACTTATTTTTTGCTTTCTTACTCTTTTGGGGGAAAAGGGGTTCCAGACAGGGTTTCTCTGTGTAGCCCGAATTGTCCTGGAACTCGCTCTATAGGCCAGGCTGGCCTCGAATTCAAAGAGATCCGCCTGCCTCTGCCTCCCAAATGCTGGTGCTAATAAAGGTGTGAGTCACCACTGCCTGGCTCTAAGCATTTTTTTTTAAGGTTTATTTTTATTTTTGGGTATTGAGTGTCTTGTGTGCACTTATGAATATTCACTGTGTATGTGTTTGGTGCACACAGAGGGTAGCAAAGATCCATGGGTCCCCTAGAACTGCAATGACAGATGACTGCTGCTGTACCGGCGCTGGACCTGAACCCTACGCCTCCTTTAGAAACAGCCTGTGCTCTTGATCTCTGAGCTAATCTAAGCAGCCCTGAAAGAACTGACTCTCATAGGATGTCCTCTGACCCTGCCGCCACCAATAAACAAACAAACAAACAGACAGACAGACAGACAGACAGACAGACAAACAATCCAAATCCAAGACAAGAGGGATTGGTGGCACAGCAGTTCATAGCACTTGTGCTCTCTCACAGGAGGCGGGTTAAGGTCCCAGCACCACCAGAGAACCTCAGATCTGTCTACATCTCTTTTTCTGGAGTATCTGCCGCCCTCTGCTGGCCACCTTGGGCACTGCATATACATAGTGCACACACATATATGCTCTCTCTCTCTCTCTCTCTCTCTCTCTCTCTCTCTCTCTCTCTCTCCATATACCTATCATGTATCTATCTAACTATCTCTATATCTATCTATCTCTCGAGAAAGATAGATGTTTGCGTTTTCCCCAGGGAACACCTCCCACTAGACATTGGTCGTTTTCCTATTTGTGAAATCAGAAAAACCCATAAGCATAGGTCGAATGGCTGGTCACACCCAGAGCTCCTTCACAGCACTGTTCTATCAGTTGATTTCTCCTCAGAGTCGGGCCATAGCATCCCTACTCCCCAAGGTCCCAGGCTGTTTCCCAATGAGAATAAAGATCATGGAGAGGCTGGAAGGAGGTGGGCCTAGAGGGGGGCGAGCCTAGAGGGAGGCGGGGCCAGATGGGCGGGGCCAGAGGGAGGCAGCATGGTGAGGGAGCGGAGCCATGGAGAATGGCAGACAGATGCTCACTTTGGTGTGGTACTCCATCCTTGTTCTCAGCAGTTTGAGGTAGATGCTGCACAGCTGTCCATACCCCTCGCTCAGGTGGCCCTTGGGGAAGAAGAGAGGAAGCTGCATCAGTAGTGAGGCAGGGTTGCCTCTTAAATCTTCTTGGGCTGCCTGATTGCTCAGTGGACGAGGGCTCCCACTGCCAGGTACAACAACCTTAGTTTAATCCCTGGGACCCGCCCGGTAGAAAAAGATGAGGCAGAAAAAAATGGCCCAGAGGGTAAAGCTGTTTTCCACCATGCCTGATCACCTCAGGGTCCTACACAATGGAAAAGTGCGGACTCCGGCAGCCATGCACCCACACATACATGCACACACACACACACACGCACGCACGCACGCACGCACGCACGCACGCACGCAACCTAAAACAATAAATAGAAATTTAAAGGGCGTTTATTTCCAGCCGGCACTCTAATATGGAGGGTATCCCTGAGAACAATCAATTCCAATTTCCTCTCCTCAGTTCTGTGATAAAAGAAGTAAATTCCAGTGCTGGGAAGGAGACCCAGCCGACACTCCCAGGGGGACTTCCCCAGAATTCATAAACATCCAGCGGAGTGTTTGATTGAGAGCGATCTCTATGGAGGCGAACACAGGTTCTCTCTGGAGGAACCTGTCTTCGTTACCGACTTCAAAGAATCGCTGGGCGTCCCCAGCGGGGGATCAAAAAGCACAAAAGGAAAATGAGCAGAATAACTAAAATTCACCAGAAATGCCAGATGGCCAGACAGAGCTCCAAGGACAGATAAGGGGATTGATTATAAGAAGCAGCGCATGGCACGGGTATCATTAACATAGGCATAAAATATTTGCAAGGCATGCGCTCCTGTAAAGAGGGGCTGGAGATGCGGCTCAGCAGTCAGGAGTGCATACTGCTCTTGCAGAGGACCTGAGTTCGGTTCCCAACTCACAACTGCCGTAACTTCAACTCCAGTGGATGTGACACCCTCTTCTGACCTAAGTCTGAACCCAGTCGCCATGTGTATATGCCCCAGAGACAAAAGAAAGAGAGAGTGAGAGAGAGGGGGGGATATTTTAAAGGAATCCAAGTGTGGCCTTGCACACTTGCAATCCCATCACTGGGGAAGCTGAGGCAGGAGGCTCTGTAACAGAAGCTAGCCTGAGCTACAAAATGAGACCCAATTGATCCATAAAAGAAAAGAGGGTTGAGATAACAAGAAACACGGGGCTGGGAGATGCTTGGCTGGTAAAGTGCTTGCCAAGGGCCTGAGCTATACTCAGACACGGCTGCAACCCCAGAACTAGGGAGGCAGACCCAGGAGGATCCCCGGGGCTCACTGGACCAATCGGTGAGCCCCAGGTCTGATGAGCTCCTTCCTGTCTTAAAACTCAAGGTGGGAGGCTTGGTGTGGTGTGGTGTGGTGGCCCGCCTTACATCCCAGCACTCGGGAGACAGAGGTGGGGCAATCTCAGGGACTTGGAGGCCAGCCTGGTCTACCTGGTGAATTCCTAGCCAGCCAGCACTAAGGACCCTGCCTCAAAAACCTGAAAAAAAGACAATATCAAAATCCAAGACGGACAGCTCCTGAGGAACAACGCCCACGGCTGACAGCTGGCCCCCACACCCAGGGGCATATCCTCGAACCTTTAGCACCTTCTCCCTGCACTGCATGCCGGTAATCCCAGTGTTTAGGAGGCTAAAGTAGGAAGAGTACAAGTTATAGGCTAGCCTGGGCTACCTATGGAGCCCTCCAGCAAAGAAATAATAAATCTTCAACTTTTCCCTTTATTATTATGCGTTTAGGTGCTTTCTGTGTCTATAGGTCTGTGCCCTGCACATGCGCATGTCGAGGAGGCCAGAAGAGGTCGCTGGAGCTTTGGAGTTACAGGTGATAGTGACCTCCATGGGGGTGGCTGGGAATTAAACTCGGGGCCTTTGGAAGAGCAGCTAGCGTTCTAACTGATGAACAATGTCGTCAGCCCCAAACCAAAGAATTACTACTGCAATGTATGGTGATCAGAAAGGGCGCAGGCACAACAGCAAGTTCTTGTGAGGGAGCCCCACTCCATGAGAGGGAACCCAGAGCGTTCCTGTAGCTTCCGGGGAGGAAGGGGGGGACTTCCGACAAGACAACGCATGTGGCGGCATCTTTAGCTCACCCCCAAGACTCATGGGAGAAACTAAACAATCGAGCCGGGCTAGGATGTGGTTCAGTGGGCGGAGTGCTGGCCCCTTCTCCGCCCCGGATACACTGAACTTGACTGTGCACACAAGCGGAGACAGGAAGATCATGAGTTCTAGGTCAACCTTGGCTACGTGGTGAGCCAGGTTCCACGAGATGTCGTCTCGACCAGACCAAGAGGCGGGAGACGACCTGCTATATCCCGTGCTCTTCGTTTGGCTGTGTCGGGGTGAGAAGCAGGGGTCCCCGGGCGCATCTCCGTACTCACCCACATCCTGCTCATGTCGCTTAACTCATTTTTGTATCTCAGGGAGTCTTTCAGCACCTAGGAAAGAAGAAGAGGCACGAGGGGTGACGGGGTGGCCAGGGAGCAGCCTTCCTGGGGCTCGGGTGGGGAAGAGACAGATCGGAAGGGACGCACCGCCTCCTGTGGGGATCAGAGGGGAGGGTGGGCGGCAGGCAGCGGCCTCTTATGTGTGTGTGTGTGTGTGATCTCCACACGTGCCAGAGCACACACGTGAGTTAGTGGACGATATTCAGGAATCAGTTCTCTCTGTCTCTCTCCGTTCCAGTGACTATTGTGTTGGGCTGACAGCTACTTTTTTTTTGATGGGGGTCAGGAAGGATGCAAAGGGCTGGGGACATATCTGTATTCATCCCTAATGCACTTGCTCCATATTGTTAGAAGTAATCAGTACACATACAATGTTACCGGCTTGGCACAGTCGCGGTTTGAGTGTCCACCTCTCAGCCCAGGTGCCTCTGCGACAGGTGGATACCGGTAGACACTACCTCGGCTCAGTATTTCAAAAAGCATTTGAGCCCAGAGATCCACAAGACGAGAGAAGATTGCAAGGGATGGTCATAAAAGAGGTACACTTATCGAGAGTGGGGTTTTATGATCAGAAATATGGCTGACCACCGGGCCAAAGGGGCAAACCTGAATCCCAAAGTGATTGACAAGCCTTTGACTCCGCCCCCTCACCTCCTATCTAATCTGTGGCTTGAGGTGAGCTAGAAGACGTGATCTCCAACTGCTAGCTCTCTGAGTAAAATAGTTTTAAAGATTCAGTTCCCGGGGCTGGAGAGATGGCTCTGCAGTTAAGGGTGCTCTGCAGTTTCTTTCCCCGGGGCTCGCAACATCCTGTACTTCCGGCTCCCGGGGATCTGACGCCTACTTTTGGCCTCGTGAGGCAACTGGACACACGTGGCATACACTCACGCATATAAATAAAAACATATCTTTAAAGTTTCGATTCAGCCAGGCGGTGGTGGCGCACGCCTGTAATCCCAGCACTCTGGGAGGCAGAGGCAGGGGGATTTCTGAGTTGGAGGCCAGCTTGGTCTACAGAGTGAGTTCCAGGACAGCCAGGGCTACACAGAGAAACCCTGTCTCGAAAAAACCAAATCCAAAAAATCAAAAATAAATAAATAAATAAAAATAAAGTTTCGATTCCCGTTTCTGCTCCCTGGCATCTGTACCTGACAGCAGGAGCGGAACTCAGGTGTCACAGTCCCCGCCTGTGCCTCCCCTGAGGCCCCAGGGACTCACGTTCGGATGTCCGTCTCGGAGAAGTTTGTGGAACACGTGGCAGAACTTCCAGCACAGCATGGCGTTGCTGGAGAGAGGCAGTCGGTTGACCACGGACCAAAAGGTCTGCGCCCCTTTCTCATGGTGGGTGCCCAGAATACACGGTGGGAGGAGTCAAGGAAGACAAGGGCCTGTGGGTGGAGCTGGGGAAGGGGGAGGCGGGGCACTGCTCAGGGCTATGACCCCACAGTTTTACAGTGCTTGCCTGGAGGCTGAAGGGATAAATACTTCGTTCCCTATTTTATAAGTTTCCCCTGAAAGGGAATTCTTTCTTTTTAATTACATTTTAAATTTATTTATGTAGGGTGTGTGTGGGTGTGCGCGCGCGGTGCGCAACATGCATACTTATATACATGTGGGCACCCCTATGCCCAGGTACGTGTATAGAAGTCAGAGGGCAGCAATCTGTTGGCAGTTCCACGTGGGGTGTCCAGGACTGAATTCAGGGCTTCAGGCTTGAAGACAAGCTCCCTTTAACATCCGCTGAGCCATCTTACTGGCACCCATTACCTGTCTCTTTGAGACAGGGTCAACTTTAAGTAGCCCAGGTTATCCTGGAACTTAGTATGTTAACTTTTGATCCTTCTATCTCTGCTTCCAGACTTCTGGGATGAGAGGGATGCAGGCCCACACCTTGGGCTGGGCCTGAGAACTCTGTGCATGTCAGCCAAGCACTATCTGGGCTACACCACCAGACCCTTGCCGGATTTTGGTATTAATGAAATAGTCTCACCCTGTAGCCCAGGCTGGCCTCCAAATCATGGCAATCATTCTGCTTGCTTCTGATGGCTGAGATTAAAAGGCAGGTGCCACCTATAATCTAAACATGTGGCCCTGGGCCAGGGTTGGTCTTGTCTTGTCGTTTCTGACTCAGCCAGATGTAGGATGGACTTATCTTGGGACCAATGCCAACATTTTCATTTTTTTTTCTTTTTCTGAGACAGGGTTTCTCTGTGTAGCCCTGGCTGTCCTGGAACTCCCTTTGTAGACCAGGCTGGCCTCGAACTCAGAAATCCATTTGCCTCTGCCTCCCAAGTGCTGGGATTAAGGTCCTGCTCCACTACTGCCCGGCCAATGCCAACAATTTAACACGTGTTTACACTTTTTCTTTTTTTTTGAGGCAGAGTTTCTCTGTGTGGCCCTGGCTGTCCTGGAACTTACACTATAGACCAGGCTGACCTTGAACTCACAGAGATCCTCCTGCTTCTGCCTCCTGGCTGGGATTAAAGCCATGCACCACCCCACCTGGATCTTCTTTGACTTTTGGTTGGCTTGTCGTTACTGTTCACATGTGTGCCATGCCTGTCTGAGTGTCACAGAGCTGCAGGACGCGCACGGATGTTGGAGAACAACCTTGAGGTTTTTTCTCACACTGTGGGTTCTGCCAACCAGACTCAGGATGTCAGGCTTGAGTAGTGAGGCCTGTGCCTTTGCCTGCTGAGCCAGTCAGCTCAGCAGACTTTCTCATCCATGATTAAAGTGAGGTCAGAAGCTGGGCAGGGCAACACACAACTACAATCCCGGTAAGATCTTGAGGTAGGAGAATACCAACTTTGGGCCAACATGGTGGACACAATGAAGACCTGTTTCAAAACCACCGTTGAAACCCATCAATAAAGAAGAGACAGCTTAGCGGGGGCAGTGGTGGCACATGCCTTTAATCCCAGCTCTTGGGAGGCAGAGGCAGACAGATTTCTGAGTTCAAGGCCAGCCTGGTCTACAGAGTGAGTTCCAGGACAGCCAGGGCTACACAGAGAAACCCTGTCTCTCAAAAAAAAAAAAAAATTATAAAGAGACAGCTCAGGGATTAAGGGTACCAGCTGCTCCTCAAGGACTCAAGGATTCTGTTCCCAGCACACCACTGTCCCCAACTCCAGTTCCAGATGATCTGGTGCCCTCTTCTGGCCACCATGTGCACTGCAAGTATGTATAGACATGTGCGGGCAAAACACCCATACAGGTATAAAAATACGATAAAATGAACAAGCAAATAAAAAATTTAAATATAGCTCAGTTGGTAGAACTTGCCTCATACGCATGAAGCCCTGGTTTTCATGCCAACACTGCATAAAAACTGAGTGCTGTGGTACACGCTTGTAATCCCAGCATTCCAGAAGTCAGGAGTTCAAGGTTACCCTCAGCTACATTGTGAATCTGAGGCCAATCTGGGCTACAAGAACAGGCCTGAGCTGGGGGCTGGACCAATGGCTCAACAGTTAGGAGCAACTATCTGCTCTTCCAGAGGTCTTGGGTTCAATTCCCAGCAACCACGTGGTGGCTCACAACCATCTGTAATGGGGTCTGATGTCCTTTTCTGGCATGCAGGTGTATATGCAGATAGAATACTTATACACATACAATAAAGAAATAAATCTTAAGAAAGAGAAATCATGGCTTGCTGGCCTCCTGGGACCCTTGGACACTGCCAGGCTGGGGTGTCTGAGACCAGACTCTCTGAGTCTGTGGTTACACTAGAAGTGGCTTCCATGGGCAGCTCCTGGCCCTGGCAAGGGCTACTCTTCCTGTTGCTGAGCAAGAAGCCTCCTCCTGACCTCGGTTCCCACCATTTGACCCCCTTCCAGCCCAGAGTCGGCCTCCCGGGGATTCAGTCCAAAAGGATATTCCTGGCATGTTTTTCCTTCACGGCCACTTCCTGCGTATTAATGGCCTTATTGACGCTGACCGTCTGCAAAAACAAGATGGGGGAGGGGAAGAAGATGAAATAAATAAGCCTCTTAGAGTTACTGAGACCCCTCCCCCTTCCTCCTCCCCAACACCCCACTCCTCCTCCAATGACCCTTGGTATCGCAGAGGGCCAAGAGACCATCCAGGGCCCTCTAGAGCCTCTTGAGTACCCAGCTTAGGGGAGGGGGGCGCAGAGGTGGGCATCACTCCCAGAGCAGCTGTCCCAAGTGGTCCCAAGGGAGCAGGCTCTGCTGCCTGGCATGGCTGTGCCCAGCTGCCGGACCCGCCTGCTACTCGCCGGCTTGGCACAACAGCATGGTAATTAAAGGGCCACACAAAGGAAAGGCTTCTTCACCCCGCCCCCCCCCCCCCCCCCCCCCCGCCCCGGGGAAACATTATTCCTCAGAATACAAGAGGAAGAGACGCCAATGTCAGGGAGTCACTGTGGCCTGAGCCCAGCCAGCTACCCCTCTGCCATTTCTAACCCTTCCCTGCCTGGGGCTGGCCAGATGGGGGAAGGGCGCTGGCCCAGCAAACCCGACAACTGTAATGCCCCTCCCAGGACCCCAGGGAGATGGACTGGGACAGCCCAATCCACAAAGATGTCCCCTGATCTTCACACAAGAGCGGTAGCAAGTACCCTCCCCCAAATGATAAAACAACACTTCCAAAGGGTTTCTCTGATTCACCATCCACTCTTGGTCATCTTCCAACTTGAGGGCAAATCCCTTTTCCTTCCTTAATTACACGGAAAAACGTGAAACTATTCCTTTCCTGTTGTTTTCAAAAGTCTCGACTTGTTAATTTTAATACAGACACGCGAGCAATGTGCATGAATGCTAAACGGTATCATGTCATCGAGGCTATTTTGTGGTTCAAAACTTTTAAGAGATTTATTATTTTTCCCCCTTCCCTCTCCCCCTCTTGCTCCAGCCCATAGGTTTTTATTTCTTTCACATTACAGATGGTTGTGAGCCATCCTACGGTTGCTGAGATTTGAACTCATGACCTCTGCGAGAGCAGTCAGTGCTCTCAACCACTGAGCCAGATCTCCAACCTATAAGTGATGTTTTTATTTCTAAGGGGTAGATTTCCAGGAGCAAGAGTACACGGACGAAATGTTTTGTTTGGAGCTGGAGAGATGGCTCAGTGGTTAAGAGCATCGTCTGTTCTTACAATGGTCCCAGTACCCACATAGTGTATTATAACCGTCTGTAACTCTAGTTCCAAGGGATGTGCCGGCCTTTTCTGCCTCTGCCGGCACCAAGCACATAAACAATACACAGACACACGTTCAGACAAAGCACTCAGACACATAAAACTTCTTTTTCTAAATTATTATTTTTTAAACCTTTGATTATTTATGGAGGCACTCAAACATACATAAATACAGCCTGGACTGGCCTATTTCAGACTTGGTATGTAGCCAGGAATGAACCTGAACTACTGATCCGCCTGTCTCTACCTCCTGAGTGCCCCCCAATACTGACTTATAATGGTGCTGGGACCCTAGTCTTCATGCATACTAGGCAAGTGCTCTTCTATCTGAGCTATATCCAAGCACCCTAAAACTTCATGTTCAAAAGTGGGTGCTACAGTGGTATATGGTACCTTATCTGTAATCCAAATACTTTGGAGGTAGAGGCAGGAGGATCCCTTGATCTTCAGGGCTAGCCTCAGTTCCTGAGGGTACTTGAGGCCAGACTGGGCTACATGGGACCTTGCCTCCAAGGAATAAACTAAAAACCTGTGACCGGGCTGGGCGTGGTGGTGCACGCCTGTAATCCCAGCACTTGGGAGGCAGAGGCAGGTAGATTTCTGAGTTCGAGGCCAGCCTGGTCTACAGAGTGAATTCCAGGACAGCCAGGGCTATACAGAGAAACCCTGTCTCAAAAAAAACAAAAAAAAACAAAAAAAACAACAACAACAACAAAACAAAAACAAAAAACCACCTGTGACAGGTGGGCTTTTCCTCTTTCTTGCAGTTGCCACCTGTAGATCTTGTACTTGGGTATCACCGACCACTGACCTCTCCTTCCTTGAAGCAAATCAAGGCCAGACTCTAGATCACTTCGCCTGTCAATCACTTCTCTGGTTGACGGTGAGGGAAGCAGACCGGTTGGAGCTAGATGAGGCCCCCACTGTGTGGGAGAGGATCCTAGATATTAGGACAATGAGACTGGTGCTGGGGACCCACAGATGCTGCCAATGAGGTGTTTTCTTCAGTGCTGTACTTAAGGGCCCGCGGCCTCCAGGCCTGGGTCCACACAGCTGAGGAGGAACGGGTCTAGCACGGGGTTTGGGGAAGAAGCCATGTTTTAGGGGGATCTCTCAGACCTGAGACTGAGGGTAGGTTATAGCTTACGGTCTGAGGGTACATCCCCATCATGGTGGGGAAGGCACAGGAGCAGGAGTGTGAGACAGCTTGTCCCAGGGCATCCCAGTCAGGAAGCAGAGACGGATGAATGCGGCTCACCTGTGGAGTGGGTTTTCCTATCTACTTTAACTCAATCGGGGAAACTCTCACACAGACAGGCGCAAGGGCTTGTCTCAGGTGATTCTGAGCCCTGCCAAGTTGACAACAGATATTAACTACCGGGTTAGCAAGGTGGCTCAGTGGGTAAAGTGTGCTTGCCAACAACCCTCTAGAACCTGCAGTAGGAGAGAAATTACTCTGAAAAATGGATCTGCAGCCTTCACACATGCGCCCTCGTATTTCAACCCCACCACATACACACACACACACACACACACACACACACACACTGAGCAAATAAATGTAAAATGAAAATACCGGGGGCCGGAGAGAGATGACTCAGTGGTTAAGAGCACACTGACTGCTCTTCCAAAGATCCTGAGTTCAAATCCCAGCAACCACATGGCAGCTCACAACCATCTGTAATGAGATCTGACGCCCTCTTCTGCTGTGTCTAAAGACAGCTGTACTGGCTGGTTTGTGTGTCAACTTGACACAGGCTGGAGTTATCACAGAGAAAGGAGCTTCAGTTGGGGAAGTGCCTCCATGAGATCCAGCTGTGGGGCATTTTCTCAATTAGTGATCAAGTGGGGAGGGCCCCTTGTGGGTGGTTCCATCTTTGGGCTGGTGCTCTTGGGTTCTATAAGAGAGCAGGCTGAGCAAGCCGGGAAGCAAGCCAGTAAGAAACATCCCTCCATGGCCTCTGCATCAGCTCCTGCTTCCTGACCTGCTTGAGTTCCAGTCCTGACTTCCTTTAGTGATAAACAGCTGCGTGGAAGTGTACGCTCAATAAACCCTTTCCTCCCCAACTTGCTTCTTAGTCATGATGTTTGTGCAGGAATAGAAACCTTGACTAAGACAACAGCTACAGTGTACTTACATATAATAATAAATAAACCAAAAAAAAAAAAAAAAAAAGAAAAGAAAAGAAAAGTAAAGAAAATACCGTTATAAGTTCCTTTGGGGACATGTAAGTTCCCCCACCTCTGAACCTGTTACCCCCTATCCTCTTCTGTAGCTGGGAGCGAGCATGGGACGAGTGGGGGGAGGGGGGGGAGTTACACTCTCAAGAGCTCATTCAGTGTTGCCAGTGTACCTGATATGGTCCCAGCAACAACAGGCACCAGTGTGGAGATGCCCGTGAATCAGAGACCGTGGTTCTTGCCTACAGATCGGCTTCTGTAATCAACACGGCCTCTCAACACGGCTCCAACATTCTCGAGTTTTGGGTTTTGCTGAGACAGAGTCCCATTTATCCTGGGCTGGCTTTAAAATCTCTACGTAGCAGAGGATGACCGTGAACCTCTGAATTTTCTGCCTCCACCTTCTGAGGGCTGGGATTACAGGGGTGCACCACCATGCCCGGGGTGCACCACCATGCCCTGCTTATGTGGTGCTAGGGATGGAACCCACAGCATGCACATACTAGGCAAGCAGTCCACCAGCTCAGCTACAGGATCTCACTAGTTCAGGGTGGCCTGGAACTCACAATCCTCCAGCTCCCGTCTTCTCTGCCCTGTGTGTGGCCCATACTGGGCTTTTAAAAGCAAGCTATGATGCGACCAAGCTTGGAGATGCTGGCCCGGAATCCCAGCCAGTGGAAGAAGTTGAAGCAGGAAGATGGTTCAAGGCCCGGCTAGGCAATGCTAACACCCTGGCGCAAAAGAAGGGGGGTGGGGGCGGATCCGGGTCACCCAGAGTCCTCAGGATATCCGTCACCTTTATGTGTCTTGGGCAGATGCTCCATTGAGACCATTTTGCTCAGACAGCATCCTCATATCCCAAGCTACATACATCACATAGGCTCCTCTACCCGTCCATATTGCAGACACTACATTCCGGGACTGGTGATCAGCAGGAAAAAGTGCTTGTAGCTGCGCATGGGTCCAATCCCCAGATCCCACACAGTAGACCTCTTCATATGGTCCTCACTTCCACCTGCACACCTAAGCACGCTCATGCTCCGCTTCTGCATAAAGGAATAAATGTCACCTTAAAAGACCTAAAGACAACATTTTACCATTTTTGTATAATACCCCTCCTGGCTCCAGTTTAGAAACAGGTCTTATGTAGCTCAGGCTGTACTAGGATACACTATGCCGGCCAGGCTAACCTCCTACATCAGTCTCCCAAGGCCAGGGGTAGAAATGTACACCACCAGCGTCCAGTAACAATGCTGTAGGTACTTAGTAGTTGCCTTTCTCCCATAAAGACTAAAATCCAAACCAGGTGGTGGCAGCACATGACTTTAATCCCAGCACTGGAGAGAAGCGGGTGGATCTCTACATTCAAGGCCAGCCGGGTCTACAGAGCAAGTTCCAGGACAGCCAGGGCTACACAGAGAAACCCTGTCTCAAAAAACTGGAGAAAAAAATAAGGACTAAAGTCTGAGGGACTGAGGGAGCTCCTCACTCAGTGAAGTCCCTGTCCTACGGGCATGAACTCCAAGTTCAACCCACAACACCCACATAAAACCCAGGTGGGGCGCACATCTTATGACTGTGTGATTCCATCTGGGGAGCACGACACAGAGGCAGAGACAGGCAAATCCTGGGGCTCACTGCTCAGACGAGATGGGCTCAGGGAAAGACCCTGTCTGGAGAAAAGCAAAATGGAGAACAAGCAAGGAGGGCAGTTGATGGTGACTTCTGGCTTCTGCATGCACACAGACGTGTATACAACACACACACACACACACAGATACATCTATACATCACACACACAAGCACACACAGACATTCTATACATCACACACAGATACATCTATACATCTCACACACACACACAAGCACACACAGACATTCTATACATCACACATACATACATCTATACATCACACACACAAGCACACACATTCTATACATCACACACAAGCACACACAGACATTCTATACATCACATACACACAAGCACACACATTCTATACATCACACACACACAGATACATCTATATATCACACACACAAGCACACACAGATACATCTATACATCACACACACACAAGCACACACAGACATTCTATACATCACACACACACAAGCACACACATTCTATACATCACACACACACAAGCACACACAGACATTCTATACATCACACACACAAGCACACACAGACATTCTATACATCACACACACAGACAAGCACACACAGACATGTCTATGCATCACACACACACAAGCACACGCAGACACACACATGCACACACAGACATGTCTATACATCATACACACACAGACACATCTATACATCACACACACAAGCACACAGACACATCTATACATCACATACACACACATGTACACACAGACATGTCTATAATCACACATGCAGATATCTATACATAATATACACATGCAGATATGTCTATACATCATGCACACACACACATATACACACATGCACACACATATCAACATGGACATATGACACACACGCAGCATGCAAGCTCTGGTTTGTCCTTCCATATGGCCCTACACCCTCTAGAGAGAGCAGGACAGGATGGAGTCCCGAGGCCTCGATGCTGCCTGCTCCCAAACACCACTCAGTTGCTGCCCAGACTTGGAACTCATTTGGTCTGGGCAGATCCAGGTCTTCTGCAGGGGGTGCAAGTGTGAGCAGAGCAGGGGGTGTGGGGTGCTCCCAGGGAGCAGAGGGTGGAAGTTGGGGGCTCAGTGTCTCACCTCTGGAGGGGGCTCTAGGTTCGAGAACATCCTTTGAGAACACTGTGTTCTCGTTATTCCGCTGGAGTCACACGGGACCTACAGCCAGCAGTGGCTTTTCTGAAAGAGCAGCATTGTGCAGCGCTTCCTGGCCCAGCTGGCCCCTGTGTCCCCAGCTGGTCCCCGAGAGCCAATTATCAGCAGGCGCTGAAGGAAGGGAGGCTTTCTCTCTCCACTTCTCTGCCTCCCCCTCCAGGCCTCTCTATTGACAGACTCCCTGCAGGCACACCAGCCTGGATATGACCAATGAGAAGTTGGGGGGCCTTGCTACTGGGTAGAGCAGGCAGTGGGGCCTGGGCTGGCTTGCAGGGCAACTGGGCATTGTCGAGTCACGCACACAGCTCTGGCCTGCAGCCCAGCCTTTGGGCTACCAAGGCCAGGTTAGTTTGTAAAGGTTCCATAGCAGAGAGGCTTGGGACGCAGCCCTGAGGTCTGGGCCAATGGAAGACCAACCGCTGGGGCCAGAAAGAACACCCAAGACAAAGGCAGGAAGAAGGGGGCTGGGAACAAAATAGAAGACATACAAAAACCTCAGTGGTAGAGCCCCTGCCTAGAATCCCCCAGGGAGGGGCTGGGGGCGTGGATCAGTGGTAGAGCCCCAGACTAGAATCCCTCGGGGAGGGGCTGGGGGCGTGGCTCAGTGGTAGAGCCCCTGCCTAGAATCTCCCAGGGAGGGGCTGGGGGCGTGGCTCAGTGGTAGAGCCCCAGACTAGAATCCCTCGGGGAGGGCTGGGGGCGTGGCTCAGTGGTACGATGCCTGTTTTGCATAATGGAGACACTCAGTTCAATTTTCATATCACACAAAAATAAAAAGACAGGTCGGTGGTCAGGAGCCTGGTTGCTCTTCTCCCAGCATCTACACGGTGGCTCATGATTGTCTAAACCTTCAGTTCCAGGGGACCTGATGCCCTCTTCTGGTCTCTGCAGGCATCAGGCACACACATGGTACACAAACATGCACACAGGCAAAACAGCATACACATTAAAAAGAAGAAAAAAAAGAACATAGTTGTGCTTCTTTTAATTTTTCTTTCCCCTTCTTTCCATTTCCTTTCCCATTTTTCTTTTCCTCTCCCCCTTCCTGCTCTCGTTTCCTGGGCCTGCTTCTCTATTAACAGGAAATACTCAGAAACTCCACAGCTGGGCAAAACAGGAGTCCAGCTAGAGATGAACAGAAGAGGAGTGTGAGCTAGTGGTGGTGGTGTGTGAGTAGGGCGCTTCTGAGGATTCCCTCAGGATGGTGCCGCGTAGACACTGCAGACCTCACAGACAGGCTGGGAAGGAAGCTGGCCTTCTGGGTGATTCTAGATCCTACCAACAGTGTTAGCCATCACCCCCTCAGTCTGGAACAGGAACTCCAATTTCTCCATCATTGCTACCCTCACCTCCTCCCATAAGCCCTTCTGCTGGCCAGCCCATTACGGTCTGTTGTGTTGTGAAAAATGTCCCCCACGGGGCTGATGTATGAAAGCGCTCGACCCCAGCCAGTGGAACTGTTTGGGAAGGTTGTGGGGGCCTTGGGAGGCGGAGTCTCTCTGGAGGAAGCAGGTCAGTGGGGGCGGGCCTTGAGCCTTACAGGCTCAGCCCCGTTTGTTTTCTGATGGTGAATACAATGTGTACAGCAGGGATTCCACTCCCATCAAGCCTTCCTTGCCTGCTGGTCAGGCTTTTCCACCACGGTGGAATGTGCTAGAATAAACCCTTTCTCCTTTAAGTTGCTTTTATTAGATTCTTTTTTTTTCTTTTTTTAACAGCAACAGACTAGAATAGTAGGGGTGCAAATCATCCTCCTCCTCAAAGCTAATCAGTTTGAATACAGAAAGGCAGCATCTTCCTGGAGGAAGTGGGTCACCGTGTACTGGGGGGAGGGGTGTCAAACCTTGAGGTGATAGCCTGGCTCTGCTTTCAAGCTGATCTCTCTCCCCCTTTCTCCTGGTCCAAGGAGAAAGAGAGTCTTGACCATGAGTTCCGGCCATTGTGAATTCTGTTATGCCTTCTCATCAAGGTCGACTAACTTCTTAAACTTCCACCCTTAAGGTACATGTACAGGATTTGGTGACAGTGACAGACAGGTAAGTCACAGCCCAAGAAAATGTTTTCCATACTGCCGGCAGTATGCCTTGCCAGGGCTTCTGCGGGAAATGTTCCGATGGACAGGGCTGGGCCAAGTCTGCCCTCAAACCACCATGTTGCCCAACTGCTCTGTAACCTCTCCACGCCCTCGGCCACGCCTCATTTCCACAGCTGGTGGGAGGGGGCTTTGCTTCTAGCTCCTCTAGTAAGAGGCACCCACGGCAGCGTCACACCAACGATTTCACAGAACAAAGTAGGTAAAGGGCTGAGACAGGCAGGATCGGGATCCCCGCATCTGTCACGGAACTGATTCATTAGTGACCTGTGTGTCCCATGACTGTGGCAGGAAGTACTTGCTGCAAGCCCAGCAATGCTAAGGCGCACCACTTCTCCCTCCCAAACATCCTCCTCGGTCTTCCTAATTCTTGTTCTAATTCCACAATAGGCACTCCTACCTCAGTGCTCAGTGGTAGAGCCCCTGCCTAGAATCCCCCAGGGAGGGAGCTGGGGGCGTGGCTCAGTGGTAGTGTCCCTGCCTAGAATTCCCAGGGAGGGGCTAGGGTGTGGCTCAGTGGTGGAGTCCCAGCCTAGAATCCCCTAGTGAGGGGCTGGGGTGTGGCTCAGTGGTAGAGCCCCTGCCTAGAATCCCCCAGTGAGGGGCTGGGGGCATGGCTAGGCAGCAGAGCATTTGCCTGGTATGGGCTAGGCCCAGGTATGGTTTCACTCTCAGGACCACAAAAGGGAGGGAAAAAAAAATGTAACTTTTCCTACTAGCAGACCTTTAGCCAATTTCGACCCAGTAAGAGTCAAAAGGGCAAAGCTGTCAGACAACCAAGAACAGAACCCAGTGAAGACAATGTAAACCTGAACAGCTTCCTCACGAATTGACCCAACTGTCGTCAAGGAAACAGTCTGTCCTGGTTGCTCATGGACCATCTGTCCCTAGGTTTCACGGCTGAGGTCCCGAGTAAGAAGGAAAAGCACACAGACAGACCTATCCCTCGGAATGCAACCCTCAGTTAGTAGCAGGCACCCATTTAAAGGTATTAGCAGGACAGGAGACACTCAGGGAGGGGACATTCCAGAGCCCTAAACTCCAGCCGCCATGCTCCCATATCCACACCAGGTAGACTTGTCGCGTGCTACGCCAGTCACATTCTACAAAGCACACGTTCCTAGTGTCTCGTCAGTATTGAAAGTACAAGAATGTCTGCTGATTTAAATCTGAACTGTCCCCCACCCGCTCCTGATTCGAACGTCCTCATCTCCCACCCCGTGCTCAGGATGCTATTCTGAGGTCCAGCTGAGGGAAGCAGGATTTGAACTCAGAACCTTCGGAAGAGCAGTCAGTGCTCTTAAGCGCTGAGCCATCTCTCGCCCTTTTTCTTTTTTTAAGTAATTGTACTTTTCTTCGTGGCGAATAGGAATTGACACAGAGCACAAATGAAGAACTTATTCACTCTACAAGAGAGACTGGCATCACACGCCTTTAAATAGCGATCTCTGTTAGTACATTTAAAATTGGGTTGTGTTTACAGAAGTGTGATTTACACAAGACCACATCTGTTACATAATGCTCAAGAAGAACTTCCCTCCCGTGTAACCTCTAAATACAGAGCCAGCCAGCGCAGCAGTCACCTGCCTTCCAGAAGGTACTTGACACCACTCTCACCCAATACAAAGAATAACCCCAATCTTGTTAAGTCTTAAGGGGCTACCCCAAGTCTCTGGTCTCCTTCAAATTTGGATAAACAGTTCCAAGTTCCTTCTGCATCCAACCCACAGTTCTTTAATACATGCTATGCTTATTTTTTTGCTTCTTTGAAATAGAGTCAATATGGTCTTGAAACATAAATTACTCTGACTTGAACTTACTATGTAGCCCAGGCTGGCCCATCTCTCCTGCTTCAGGCTCCTGAGTGCTGGGATGATAGGCACATGTCACCACAGTTGACTATTTAAAGGTTTTAAGCACAGGGGTGACACAATTGGGACTTACTTTTCTTTAAATTTGTTGTTTGTGGCATGATCTCATGCAGCCCACGCTGGCCTTGAACTCACAATGTAGCGCAGAATGGGTTTTAACTTCTGGTCCACCTGCTTCCACCTCCAGAGTAGTGGGGCTGCAGACACGCATCACTGTGCCTGGTTTTACACAGTGCTGGAACAGAACCCAGGGCATTGTGCAAAATGCTAGGGAACCTCTCTCCTGACTGAGCCACGCCCCCAGCCTCTGGCTAGAGCAACTCGCTCTCAAGCAGGGACCTAAGGAAAGTAGTTTAGAGGAAGGAGGCACCAGGAGACCTGAGGAGCACTGCTGGGGTTTACAGTTTATTTCCTCATCTGCTTCCTCTTTTCTGCACTGGGGCTAAACCCAGGGATTATGCGAATGCTGTTGGAATGTGTTTTCACATATGGATACAGTGTGCACGTGTGTATGTATGCCTTTCCGTGTGTGTGTGTGTGTGTGTGTGTGTGTGTGTGTGTGTGAGAGAGAGAGAGAGAGAGAGAGAGAGAGAGAGAGGAGGCAGAGGCTGACATTCGATTATCCCCCTCAGTCACACTCCCTCCACTTTGCATTTTGACACAAGGTCTCTCCTTTGAACCCAGAACTTGGCAAGACAGTTCATCATCTGGCTGGCTAGCTTACTCCAGGAATCCTGTCTCTGCCTTCACCAGGCTGGGATTACGGGATTTTGTCTAGTACTGGGAGAACCAAACATTGATCCCCACGCTTTCTCAGCAAGCATTTTATTGGCTGAGCTGTCTCCTCAGTCTAGAACTTACTTTTAAGGTAGAAAGGACATTGGGATGTTCCATGGAAGGCGACACAGTGACTATCTTCCAGAGGAAACAGAGGGAGCAAATTAGTACTAACAAGACAGAGGTGGGTGTGGTGGCACGGGTGTGTAATTCCAGGTATACAAAGAGCCAGTCTACGCAACACAGTGAGAACCATTCCCAAAATAAATAAATGCAACAGAGAGAATGGTGGGAAAAGTTTGTTTGAGGACACAGAAGCTTGTTTTTTTTTTTTTAATAAAAGCAACCTATCAGATATGCACACGGCACTATAAATGAGAAGCCTAGGCAAGCATTTTACCAACTGACCTACATTCCTAGCTCAGAGTTTCTTTGTTACAAATGGAGAAATGAACAGGTAGGCTGGGCCACATGATGGAAGCTAGAAGAATTCCAGGGTGACTGAGGCTACGGGTCTCTTTCCCAGAAAGTCCCAGTAAGGGGCTGGGGGTGTGGCTCAATGACAGCACCTGAGTGATGTCCTTTATGGTACTGACACAATCAAGAGACATATGAGAAGTGCAATTAAGAAAATGTCTCCATAAGAATAGCCTATACAGGGCGGGGAAGGAGGGGGTCAGGAGAGATGGCTCAGTGGTTAAGAGTACTAACAGCTACTCCAGAGGTCCTGAGTTCGATTCCCAGCAGTCACGTGGTGGCTCACAACCATCTGTAATGGGATCCGATGCCCTCTTCTGGTGTGTCTGGAGAGAGTGACCATGTATATTAAATAAGCAAATAAAACTTAAAAAGAAAGAAAAGAGTGGCCTATAGGTAAGCCTGCGGGACATATTCCTCATCAGGTTCTACATGGGAGGGCCCAGCACGTGGCCGGTGGCACTTCTAAAGCAGGAGGCCTGAGGTGGATGATCGCTGATAGGCAGCGTTCCTCTGTTCTGCCTGCGTTTCTGCCTTGAGTTCCTAGGCTGGTTTCCCTCCATGATGGAGTGTGACCTGAGAGTGGTTAAGAAGAAACATTTTCACCCCCAAGTTGCTTTTGGTTGTAGTGTTTTTAATCACAGCAACAGAAACCCTCAAACAGAAATTGGTACCAGGAATGGGGTATCCCCGTGACAGACCTGATTGTGTTTTAGAAGAGTTATAGAGGAACTCTGGGACTTTGGGCTAGAAAAGCCACTGAGTGTTCGGAGCTTAATGAACCGCTGTGGGAAAGAACCTAGGAGATAATGCAGATGAGGGTGGCCCTGCTTGTGAAGTTTCAGAGGAACCTTTGACGATCTCTGAAAGACTCTACCAAGACTCTGAAGAATCAGTCACTCTGATCAGCTGGGGCCAAGATATCTGCTGTAATTAAAAAGGAACCATTAAGTGAAACCGTTACTCTGCTTGGACAATGGATACTGAGCAACTGGGGCTGAAGGATCAGCTGGCATTAAGACGAGACCAGCATCAGTCAGGTGAAATCTCCTCCTAGGAGTATTTCCTCAGGGCTAGCACACAGAAGCTGTGGTCCAGGATAGCCCAGGTTCTCATGCTAGGAAATGTGTAAACATCTCTCAGCGGTCCTGGTTTTAAACACATGAAGGAACTGTAAAGAACACGTGAGATTTGGCATCATGAGAGGTCAAAAGAAGCCAACAGTGAATGTCGCCCCAGTTGAAATAGAAGCCCCAGGACTGAAGGGGTCATAGAGAGACCTTGAGGCTTGGTACAGTGTGACAGGACCAGAGTCCCTGAAGAGAGCTCAGGAAAGACGAGAATGCCACCCGGCCGACCATCGTAGAGACCCCAGCATCTTGGAGATGCCAGTACCACCGGATGACCACCCAGGACATCAGCAGGTGCACCGTGGAGCTGGCATGAGCCCACCAGACAAGCTGAGTGTGCTACAAATGGCAGAGTTTGAGAGGCAGAGCTGCGCGTAAGCCCTGCAGAGCCCAGAAGATCAGAAGTGGAGCCCAGAAGATCACGAGTGAGGCCCAGAAGCTAAACACCGAGCTTCGCACGGATGGACTTCTGTTTTGCTCTGCTTTGACTGTATCTATGCCCCGGCTGATCTTTTTTTTTTTTTTGAAACAAGAAGTATGTAACTTATTCTTTTACGTACAGGATCCCACTGTGAGACTTTGTAATTTTAGAGAGTCTTTGAGCTTTCTAAGAGACTGGATATTTGAAGGAGACTGGACGTTTAAAGTATTTGAATTTTTAAAGACTACGGGACTTGTAAAGTTACTTAGGCTGTATTTTCTGATATCATTATGAATGAGAGCTTGAGGGTTAAAATAAAAGTTATAGCTGAACAGTGATGCATTTGAGTGTGTTAAGTTGACACACACAGCTGCATGTCAGCTGCCTTTTGTTGTTGTTGTCAACTTAACACAAGCTAAAGTTATCTGAGAAGAGGGAACCACAATTGAGAAAAGGCACCCTGACGGGAGGCTGTGGGAGGGGCCAGACAATTATGCGCAGGCCTGGGTGTACAAGACGTAGGCTTAGCAAACCATGGGGAGCCAGCCAATTAGCAGAGTTCCTCCGTGGCCCCTGCTTCGGTTCCTGCCTTGAGCTCTGGTCCTGACCTGAGTTCTTCCCTGACTCAGTTGATGGAGCATGGCCAGAAACTCATATGAAATTAACCCTTTCCTCCTCACGTTGCTTAACATCACAGCATTTTATCACAGCCACAGAAATCTGTACAAAGACATCTAGACTCCTCGAGGGAGTGGCCAAGGGCATCAAAAAGATAAAATACAGCTGGGTGTGGCACACAGGTCTAATTCCAGCACTGGAGGGAAGGGGGCAGAGGCAAATGCCCTGTTTCAGGCCAGCCAGGTATACAAGGTGAGACCTTGGGGGGCGGGGCCTGAGCTGTAAACTGACCTTGCCGCAGACAACCACAGTGAACGTGCCTAGGGCTGCTTGGGTCCCTTGGAAGGACTGAATGGTCCCTCTCAGAGGCCATGAAAGCCGGGAGGAGGGGAAGTATAGCAGGTAACTAGCTAGGTCTTAGCAGTATCTCTGTTGCTTTCATGCGGCGGAGCTGGGGGACCCCGCTGGAGAGGAGTGGTGGGTCAAGCTGGTTTGTTTCAAATGGACTAATGACAATGCTTTTGCACATTTAGGAGTCACTAGGTCTACTGGATGGGCACAGGTAATGGCCGTGCAAGCTTTCAAGGGACAGACTGGATCTTCTGGATAAAGAGGAAGTGAGGCTGGGGGGCGGGGAGACCAGGAAGCACAAAGAGCTGTGCCATTGGATGAAGGGAGTGACCTCAGCCTGAGCCCCGCCCCCTGCCCCAGCCCCGTTCCTCCCCTGACCTTGTGGGGGTTTTTTTCCCCCCCTCCAGTCAATTTGTCTCCCTCTCCTTTATTCCCCTTTAGTTTTTAAAATGCTCGGGCCAGACAGATCAATACTGGAACATATTCAGGCCCTTTGGCACGCTTCCCCCTCTCTGAGGAGAGCTTTAAGAAGAGACCCAGGGCTGAAGGGATGGCTCAGTGGTTAAGAACGCTGGTTGCTCTTCTGGAGTCCCCAGAGATCTGTGGTTCCAGTGTCCACTCTTCTGACCGCCACGGGAACTACGCATGCGTGTTAAGCACATGCATACATGCACACAAAAAGGCCATACATATAGCATACACAAAGCTGCCTGCTGCTGGCTTTGGGGAAGACAGTTCGTGAAGGGTGGGTAGGTGAGGAATGGGGGGGCAGGAGGGAGGGGCTGGCCCGCAGTGAGTGTACACTTGCCTGGCATGCGTGAGGCCCTGGGTTTGATTCCTCGTACATTCACAATCCTCTTTTAACCCCTCCTACCTGTAATAATCCTGGATTCAAGCTTACACGTTAGTTCACTTAGCATTTATACCAACATTGGGTCTAATTCTGTTGAACAGATGGGGAGACTGAGGCCCAGAATGGTTCAGTACCATCTCTGGCTGGTCACCGTACCTGGTATGAGGGTTAATCTTCATGAACAACTTGACTGGATTTTATTTTTGTAATTTTTAAAAATTTATTTATTTATTTATTTATTTGGGGTTTTTTTTTCCAAGTCAGGGTTTCTCTGTGTAACAGAGCCCTTGCTGTCATGGACTCACTTTGTAGGCCAGGCTACCCTCAAACTTAGAGATATACATACACCCAATCTGCTGAGATTTGTACACCAACATGCCTGGCTCTAATTTTTCTTTTAATTCTTCTCTCAAATATTACATCCTGACCACAATTTTCCCTCCCTCCCCTCTCTGCAGCCTCCTCCCCCCATCTCCCCCTCAGATCTATCCCCCATCCTTTCCTCAGAGAAAAACAGTCCTCCCAAGGACATCAACCAGACATAGCATAGCAAGCTACAGTAATCCTGGGCATTCACCAGCACATCAAGGCTGGACAAGACAAGCCAGAGGGAGGAAAAGGGACCCACAACTGGATTTAAATCACTATGAAACACACCTCTGGGCACGTCTGTGAGGAAACTCCTCGACTGGTTAATTGAGGTGGGAAAACTAAACAAAAAGGAGCCGGTGAGCTGAGGCCCAGCATCCACTCTCTCTGCTTCCTGACTGGGATGCAGTATGAGCGTCTGCCTCCCGCTCCTGCTCCCACACCTTCCCCGCCATGATGGACTGTGAGGAACTACGGATCAACCATCCTCTAAGCTCCTCTGTCAGGAATGTGATCGCAGCAAAGGTTAACAAATACACCTCCCTGCTGAGAAGACCCAGCTTGTAAACAGCAAGAGTTATAATTTGAACCTATAGCTGGGTGGTGGCGGCACACGCCTTTAATCCCAGCACTTGGGAGGCAGAGGCAGGCGGATTTCTGAGTTCGAGGCCAGCCTGATCTACAGAGTGAGTTACAGGACAGTCAGAGCTGTCACAGGACACAGAGAAACCCTGTCTTGAAAAAAACCAAAATAATACCACAGAAAAGGAATTGCTTCCACCAGACTGGCCTGTGGGTGTGTCTGTGGGGCATTTTCTTGGTTGATGATTGACGTGGGAGGGCCCAGACCACTGTTGGTTAGACAAGCAGGCCTGCATTTATAAGACAGCAAACTGGGACAAAGGAAGTTAGACTGGTGAGATAGCTCAGTGGTTAAGAGCACTGGTTGCTCTTCCAGAAGGACCTGAGTTTAATTCCCAGCAGCCACATAGTGGTACACAACTGTTCGTAACTCAAGTTTCAAGGGATTCAATATCCTCTTCTGGTCTCCTTTGGACAGCAGGTGGTCATGTAGCCAAAACACCAATACAGAAAAAATTAAATCCAAAATAAAAATAAATAAAAGGCGAACAAGCCAGTAAGCAGTGTTCCTCTGTGGCCTTTGTTTCCGTTCTTGTTTCCAAATGCCTGCCTCGAGTCCCTGTCCTAGCTCCCCTCTGTGGTGGACCGTAACTTAAAAGATGAAGAAAACCTAGGGGCTTTTTAGTCACAGTACTTCTCACCACAGCAGCAGAAAGCAAACTAGAGTAGACAAGGCTGGCCCAGTCATTTCCCCAGATCAGAACGCACTGCCAGATCCCCAGATCAAACACACGCCAAGTCCCCAGTTTGGGGACCAACCTAACCAGGCAACAAAAGTGCAGGCCTCGCTGCATTAGGTCAGAAACTAAAAGTGTGTACGGACCCACATGCCTGTCATCCCAGCACTGGGGAGGTGGAGGCAGGGGGACTAGGAGAGGGGCCACCCTTAGCCCCTCTCAGCGATACAGGGAGTTCAGTGCATGCCTCAAGAGACATTGGCGTCTGGGGGTGAAGGGAACAGAAAAAGAGAGCTGGGGAGATAGCTCAGTTTGTAAAGTGTGAGGACCCAAGCTTAATCCTCAGAGTCCATTTTGAAAAACTGGGGTGGTAGTGCACAGTTGTAATCCTGGCATTGAGAAAATGGAGGAGGCGGATCCCGGGGCTCCCTGGTCAGCTAATTTAGAGAGCTCAAGCCTAGGAAAACACCATGTCTCAAGGAAGTTGGGTGCGTGATGTCTGAGGAAAAGCACCCGGGGCTGTTCTCTGGCTTCAGCGCACGGACTGGAGTGTCCACAGACATACACGCTCCTGTACACAGAAAGAACAGCAGACAAGGTGAAGCGGGCGACAGACTGTCCCAACAACAGGACAGGAGCAGGGTGGAACCACCCTGTTCTCACCACAGAGAGTCCGTGTAAGCTGGGGACAATGTTCTAGAATTTTCTTGGGGTGGGGGTGGGGAGGGGGAGTTGCTAATTCAGGAGCCGGATTTCGTCAGTTTCAGGGTTGAGATTTGACTTCCTCAAAGCAAAGCCACCAAGAACTCTCACTTCTGTGTCTCCAGGGCCACGGGGGGGGGGGGGGGGGGGGGGGCTTCCTTAGGGGAGGGGAAAGGAAGAGCCAGGAGAAAGGTAGGAAAGAGGCGGGCACTCCACAGTGCCTGGGCAGGGCGAGCCCCCCTGGACTTCCCACCTGGAGGGGGGTCTACTGGTTATCTACTCAGGGTGGTGACCCCACCAGATCCATCTTTTGCCCTCTCTCCTCCCCACCTCCCTGTTTCTCACAGAGTCTCACATAGCTCCCGCTGGCCTTAAATTCCCTGGACACTTTCCAAGTGCTGGACACAGGTGTCCAGTTTCCTGCAGTGTTAGGGACAGAACCCATGGCCTCATACATGCAGGCAGGCCAAGCAGCCAATCAACCATTCTACCCACCAGGCCACAGGCCCAGCTCTGAATGATCTTATCTTACTAAAGTACAGTCCTGGCAGGATGGCTCCATGGGAAAAGGGGCTTGCAGCCAAATCTTGATGATATGAGTTTGATCCCCAGGATCCACATGATGGAAAGAGAGAACTGACTCTCCCAAGCTGTCTTTAGACCTCTGGGCGCGTGCGCACGCGCGCACACACACACACACATAGTAAATAAAGGCATAATTATTAAAACGTGTGAAGCACTGCTCCAACGGTAACACATGCTATGGTTTGGTTAAGCGTCCCTCACAGGCCCTTGATTGAAGGTTTGATTCCCAGACTATACAATGTTGTTTTCTTTTGTTTTTATACTGGAGTTTGAAACAATGGCCCTGTACACAGTGGCACTATACCACCAAACTGTGCTCTTCGCAAATCTTGACGTTTTCAGATAGCATCTCATGTAGCCCAGGCTAGCCTTGAACTCATCATGTGGTAGGAATAAGAGGCAAGATCATTCAGTAAGTAATGATGTCATGACAGCGCTGCCCTTGCGCATGGCATAGACACCCTTACAAAAGAGGGGGGTCCTTCCATCTCTCCAGACACAGCACACACCTCTCTTTCCCAGTGACTGGGGAATACTGGATATAGAATGGGCCCCTACTAGACACCCTACCTGATGCCTCTGTGACCTTAGACTTACTCAGCCACTAGAACTATGAAAGGCAATCTTCTATGACTTATAAGTCAATCCATCTTGAACATTTTGTCATAGTTGCGGGAACAGACTAAGATAAAAGAGAAACCCTAGTTTATACGGTTACAGGGCAAAGTATGGGAGACTGTTCCTGTGCCTTCGCTACCCAGCTCAAGAGAGATCAATAAAAATAATTCTTCTTTTAATATTTATTTATGTCATATGTGTATGTGTGTGTGTGTGTGTGTGTGCCAGAAAATGCAGCTGTGATGGCAAGAGGACAACATAGGGAAGGCCATTCTCTACTTCTACCCTGTGGGTTTCCAGAAGGGAACTCGGGTGGTCAGGCTTAGAACGAGTACCTTGCCCTCTGAACCACCTCCCTAGCCCAACAAAAAGAATTCTTCTTTTTGAGACAGGACAGCACTATCTCAGCTGCCTGCCCCGCCTTTAAAAGATGTGTTTTATTTGTTGTGTATGTGTGGGTGTTTGCATGTTTGTATGTGAGGCCAGACGAGGACATTGGACCCCTTGGAACTGGAGTTATAGATGGTTGTGAGCCTCCATGTGGGTGCTGGGACCTGAACCTGAGTCCTCTGGGGGAATGGCCCATGCTCTGAACTGCTGAGTTACCATCTTTACAGTCCCTCACCACTCCATATTTGAATGCACAGACACACACACACACACAGACACACAGACACACAGACACACAGACACACACACACACACACACACACACACACACACGATGAAGCAGCATTAAGGCCCGAGCCCTTAAAACATAAAGAAGTGAATTGTAGCCATGCACGGACGCATGAACCTGTAATTCCAGCACCAAGGAGGACGAGCTCCAGTTTGACGCCAGCCTGAGCTAGCCAGTGAGACTCTGTCTTCAGAAGCAATAAATGATAAATTGTCTTTGATACATGCACAAAGATCCCACAGCAACAGTGGGATATGTGTTCGCAGAAGATGCGGGACAGAATGGCGTCCTACCACCGGCTGGATATACTAGAGCAGCCCCTGACATTTTACCAAGTACCTGCTGTGTGCCAGGCATGGATTTAAATGACTTGAGAGATTCTGGTGAGCGAACACGTCAGTCCTGGAAGGCTCTATCAGCACACCAGGGAAGGCTCCAGAGCTTGAGAATTCTAAGCAGGAGATCAAGAGTTCAAGTCATCCTTGGCTATACAGCGAGTCTGAGGCCAGCCTTGGCTACACAACAAACCCTTTCTCAAAAACAAGCAAAGAAACGAGGGCCAGCAGGATGGCACAGCAGGTAAAGGTGCCGGCTGTGCAGCCTTTTGATCCCTGGAACTCAGGAAAAACGTGTAACAGAAGAGAAAGTCATGTCAAGAGCTGCCCTCTGACTCCCCACCAAGGCAGGAACACCCTCCACACCAATAGTTCTCAACCTTCCTAACGCTTTTATATAGTCCCTCACATTTGGGTAAAATTATTTTCCTTGCTACTTCATAATTATAATTTTGCCACTGTTATGAATCATAGTGTAAATATCTGATATTTCTGATGATCTTAGGTGACCCCTGTGAAAGAGTCATTCGACCCCCAAAGGGGTCCGCAACCCATAGATTGGAACCACTACTCCACACAAACATTTCACCCACACGATAATAATGAATCATGTTCTCGGGGTTTTTGTTTTGTTATGTTTTGTTTTTTTAAGTGTGTGCCATGCCTTTGATCCCAGTACTTTGAAGGCAGAGGTAAGCAGATCTCTATGAATGAGGCCAACCTGGTCTACGCATCGAGTTCCAGGCTAGCCAGAGTGACTGAGATCTAGTCTAAAAAGGAGATGAGAGGGGAAGAGTAGAGGAAAGGAGGGAAGGAAGGAAGGAAGAAGGGAGAAAGATGAATGTGCGTGTACGCATGCGTGCGTGCATGCGCGCATGCGCGCTGGATATAAGACCTGATTCGGCCCTTCACCTGGCATCCTCAGCTTCACTTTCTTGAATGCTAGTTTTTCCATCTATAAAATAGAGCTGCCTGTTTCTGCCCTGCCTCCCTGGCCGGTGTGATGATGCTTCGTGCACAGCTGAGCATTTACGCAAACACAAACTATTCTGCTTAGCCACACTCGTGTGAGGATGGATACTGTTGTCTGCTCCCCAAATGCCAGCACTCAGCTTGCTCTCTGCAAGGTCAAGGCAGGCTCCATCATCTGCCCCCAACAGCATCTGTACTTCACCCCCAAGTTCAGCATTCAATGGCTTCCCCGAGGGGGAATATTCACTAGCGGCATCAGGCGCTGAGTCCGATGCCCCCACTCACTTGTATTCAGAGAGATAATAGGACCTGGGAAAACTGGTTCCCAAAGCTGTCAACTAAAACACAGATGATGCTTTGCTCTTCAGGCCAATCAAAAAACTAAAGGGTTATTGGGAGAGTTAGTCACTATAGGATCTAGGCTTTGGGGTATCATATTGTTACAATAAGCACTGTGTAAAAATATTTTCTATTTCAGGGATAGCTGGGCATGGTGGCACATGCCCATAATCCCAAGCACTTGGGAGGCTGAGGAAGAAGGGTTGGCAGTTCCAAGTCAGTATCAACGATAAAGTGATAATCTGAATTAAAACAAAACAAAACAAAACAAAAAGGGTATAGGGTATACTTGCCCAGAATCAATGCATAGACCAGGTTGGCCTCAATCATAGAGATCTGCTTACCTCTGCCTTCAAAATGCTGGGATCAAAGGCATGGCTCAGTGGTAGAGCACCTGCCTTGAATCCTCCAGGGAGGGGCTGGGGGTGTGGCTCAGTGGTAGAGCCCCTGCCTAGAATTCCCCAGTGAGGGGCTGGGGGCGTGGCTCAGTGGTAGAGCACCTGCCTAGAATCCCCCAGGGAGGGGCTGGGGCGTGGCTCAGTGGTAGAGCCCCTGCCTAGAATCCCCCAGGGAGGGGCTGGGGGCGTGGCTCAGTGGTAGAGCCCCTGCCTAGAATCCCCCAGGGAGGGGCTAGGGGCGTGGCTCAGTGGTAGAGCACCTGCCTAGAATCCCCCAGGGAGGGGCTGGGGGCGTGGCTCAGTGGTAGAGCCCCTGCCTAGAATTCCCCAGTGAGGGGCTGGGGTGTGGCTCAGTGGTGGAGCCCCTGCCTAGAATCCCCCAGGGAGGGACTTGTAAAAAGTCCAAGCTACATTTGGTTAGCATTTGCAGGATTCTGAGTTCCATGCCCAGCATTGGAAAAAAAAAAAAAAAAAAAAAAGAAGAATCAATTATATGATCTCCAATAACGGCTAACTGGTTTTTATTTTATTTTTATTTTATTGTTTCTCCTTTTTTGCCTTGTTTTGTTTAAGACAAGGTCTTGCTGTATAGCTCTAGTTATCTAAGAACTCACTGAATAGACCTGGCTGGCTTTGAACTCACGGAGATTCACCTGTTCTGTCTCCCTAGTGCTGGGATTAAAGATATGTACCACCAAATCCAGTTACCTGATTCTTTTAAAAAATCTCAGAAGTAATCTGTGCTGGTTGGGTTTTTGGCCACTTGACAACAAGCTAGGGGTCATCAGAGCGGAGGGAGCCTCAATTGAGAAAATGCCTCTATAAGATCAGGCTGTAGGCAACCCTGAATGGCATTTTCTTAATTAATGACTGATATGAGGGCCCAGCCCACTATGGGAGTACCATCCCTGGGTTGGTGGTCCTGGGCTCTATAAGAAAGCAGGCTGAGCAAGCCGTGAAGAGCAAGCCAGTAAGCAGCACCCCTCCAAGGCCTCTGCATCAGCTCCTGCCTCCAGGTTCCTGCCCGGCTTGAGTTCCTATCCTGACTTCCTTTGATAATGAACAGTAATGGAAGTGTAAGCCAAATAAATTCTTTCTTCCCAAGTTGCTTTGGTCATGGTGTCTCATCACATCAAGAATAACCCTTGGATACAATCCAAGTACAATTCTTCAGAACATATGCAAAAGTGCCTGACAACTTGAGTCCCCACGGGACCCACATGATAGGAGAGGTTACTCACTCTTGCAAGTTTTTCTCGCCACCCTATATACAGATATATATGTGTGCAAACATTCATATTTATGCAAATGTAATCTTTTTTTTAACAGTCATTAGGAGTTAGGTGGACTTTAACCTGGCTTTTCTCATCCACCAAAGACCACGGCAGGGTTCAAACTCTCAAGGCTAGTAATGATGGGTTCTGTCAGGAATGCTGGAATAATGGATTGGGGGGGGGTGGTTAACTCTGAAGCTCTAGGCTACCATAGAGCTTCATACCAAAGATGGGGGTAGGAAGGGTCAGAACAGAAAGCAACCCAGGCCTCCTGTGGGAACGGGAAGCAGGCACCAAGTGTCCAGGGTTGGAAAGGTTCTCTTAGCGACACAACCCAGGGTCTGTGTTCCTCACAAAGAGTCGAGGACAATGGCTTCTGGGCTGGGCACCGGGCTGCTCAATGATTAATGAGAATCAAATATCACTTTTGTTTAGACTCCAAGCTAAAAGAGGAGAGGGGCCATCAATACACAACCTCGGCTTACAGTTCCCAAGAGCCTCTCTGGTCCCTCGGGCTGAGCGCCACCATTGGCATTTAAGGCCTTCCTGGCTTGGCCACAACTAACCAGCCAGCTATTTCCTGATCTCCAATCTCCGGGCCCAGCCTCACCCAGTGGGCTCTGCCCATTCCTCTGCCCATGAGCAATATCCTTCACTGCTCTAGAAAAACCAGCTCCACCCAGCCCTCCAGAGACAGCCAGGACTTGTAATTTATTACTGCATGCATGTGCACATGTGAATGCACTCAAAGGCCAGAGGTTGACTGACTTCAGAACATATCCTTCACTCACTTTCCGCTTATAGTTTGTTTCAAAGCAGGGTCTCACTACGTAGCCCTGCCTGGTCTCGAACTCACAGACTCCCACCTGCCTCCACCTCCTCAGGGCCGGAATTAAAAGCATGCAAGACCACACCTATCTCTACATTCCTTTTTGGCAATGTGATTTCTCACTGTAACCAGTGCTCACAGATCGGGTAGACTGGCTAGCCAGTCTGCATCTGGGGTCTGTCTGCCTCAAGTCCTCGGGTAACAACAGACGTTCCCCAGCGTGTCCTGCCTTCGCGTGACTCATGGTGGGGACCCAAGCCTGGATGCTCACATTCACGCACCTAGCATGTTACCCACGGAGCCATCTCCCACTTATGATCTCACACTGGCCTGGAGCGCCCTCGTTCAGCGAGGCGAGCCAGGAAGCCCCAAGGACCTGCTGGTCCCCACCTTTCCAGTGGATCACACCTGTTCACCCTCCGCCCAACCCCCCCACCCATGTCTCTTTCTCACACAGCACCTGAACTCTGTATTTGAGACACTATGACCCTTTGTGTCTACTGCCCGGAGCCTAAACGCACAGCTGCCTGATCCCCGGCCTGCCCGTCCCAGGGAGTAGGAGACCTTGGGCTGTATTTCTGGGTGCCCTTCACTCCAGCACTTGGTACAACAATGATAGGAAATAAATAAATACCATGGGATACGGGAAGGATTGGGGGGAGAAGAAGCGCCAGAAGAAATGTGACTAACTAAAGACAGAGATGGGGCTGGAGAGATGGCTCAGTGGTTAAGAGCACTGACCGCTCTTCCAGAGGTCATGAGTTCAAATCCCAGCAACCACATGGTGGCTTACAATTATCTGTAATGAGATCTGATGCCCTCTTCTGGTGTGTCTGAAGATAGCTACATGGTATATATATATATCTTAAAATGTGTATATACAATCTATGGGAGTCAGTTCTCTCCTTCCACCACCTGGGTCCCAGGAATCAAACTCAAGCTATCAGGCGTCCCAACAAGTCTCTCTACCCTCTTCATCGCCCCTAAGTTTTTATCATCATCGTCATCATCATCATCATCATCATTACCATCAACACCACCGTGTGTGTGTGTGTGTGTGTGTGTGTGTGTGTGTGTCCCATGTAGAGGCCAGGGGACAACTTCATGGAGTTGGCTCTGTGTGTGTGTGTGTGTGTGTGTATGTGTGTGTCCTGTGTACAGTCCAGGGACAACTTCACGGAGTTGGTTCTCTCTTTCCGCCTTCAGGTTGTAGGGATTGAACACAGGTTGTCGGACTTGCATGGAGAGTGCTTCGCCAGCTAAGCCATCCCATCAACCCTCTTCCCTCCCTTCGTTCTGTGGGTGTCTATGTGTGGGCACGTGTGTGTGCTCGCGGGTTCAAGTGAGCGCATGCGTGGGGGGAGGGGCAGATGTTCCTCAGGTGCTGTCCACATTGTTGGACACAGGACTTTTCACTCAGCCTGGGGCTTGCAGATGAAACTACCCTGACCACCCAGTGTCCAGAGGGATCCGCCTATCTCCACCTTCCCGGAGCTGGGATTGCAGATGTGTGCTGCCACACCCTGTAATACAAACACAGGGAATGGGGGTGGTGGTCTAGCCTCTTGGCACTGTCCCACCATAGACAAGTTTTGTAGTCACAGAAAGACAAGGATTCAGGAGATACCTCACCCAGTCCTCACTCCTCACGGTGGGGTGTGTGTGCTGAAACTCAAGACTTTGGAAAAGGCCCTCCTGAGGGGGTTGGGGGGATCACACCTGTCACGCAGCTTTGATCCAAGCCTAGATATAGCGCCAAAGGTTGTGGATGCAGGGATCAAAAATGGACGTGCCTTCTCCAGGTTTCCACCCTAAAAATGCACCCTCTAGAGAAAATTAACCTCAGTTCTTCTTCTCTGTAAGCTACAGGTCCCCAAGTCGCCTACAGTCGCACACAGTCAGAGTCCAAGTCTATTTCTTTCCCCGGGACTCTCAATGGCATAGCCCAGCATTGAGGGGAACAGCAAAAATGGAGAAACCAGGTCTAAAGTCAGTCAGAGTGGTAGTGAGCCCTCTGGGAAAACCTGCAGTGCCCCCCCCCCCCCATACTCCCTCCATCCATCTAGGATCTCCCAAAGGACATCCTGATCCTGATTCCCGCTGAGAGTCGCTCCTGGGTCTCAATCAATGAGCGCCAATCTTGGCATCTCCCGCAGTATTTGGAGTGGGGGCGGGGCTGCTCTGGGGGGCAGATCACAGACCCCCTCCATTCTGAAGGGACCAAAAGATTAGATACTTTAACGGGTCGAGAAAGGAGTCGCTGCTCCCCAATCCCATCAAGTGACTGAGGCTTACAAGTGACCAATCTAGGAACGTGGCCCCTCTGAGAGCCCGCGCGCGGGGCTCGGATGTGGGAGGGGGGTCTCGCTCCCACCCGCTCACTTTGGCCAAAGCCACGGTTTCTCCTATTAGCCCTCCCGGGGACACCTGTACCTCCCAGCCCACAAACCTTCCAAGTAGATCCCCAGCCCTGTGCTGGCAGAGGGCTCCGAAGGAAGAGCAGAAGCCCCTTCCTGCGGCGCTGCCCTCCCTCCTCCGCCTCACAGGTTGACTAATTTAGGAAAGGGAGCCCGGCCCAGGGCAGCCCTGGCAGCTGGCGCGGCGGGAAAGCGGGAGCCCCAGCCCCGCGGGCCAGCCGCCTCCAGATCCTTGGCCGTGTTCTCCCTTTCTCCCAGCGCTCTGCGGAGCGGGGCCAACAGGCAGGAAGAATCAACAATCCAGAAAACTTTCAATGGATCACGCTGCAGACTAGGGGGGAGGGGGAGAGATGGGATGCGAGCCGGGTGGGGGCGGGGAGCTCGGAGATTGAGCTTCCAAAGCTCTCACTTACCATCTTGTTCACATCCATGGCCGAAGCGATAGGGTGTCCTCCCCACACCCCGGGAGATACCGGCTACCCCCCCAGTGAAGGCTGGTGGCGGCTACTGCAGCCCCGGGGGTGCCATGCTGCTTGCTGGCAACGGCGGACGACGGGGGCCCTGGTGGTGGCCGGCGGCACCGCGGCTGGACGGAGCACGGCGGGGGCGGGGCAGGGAGGGGAGGGGAGGGGATCGAAGGGGAGAGGACGGGGAGGGGAAGCGCGCCGGCGGGGGAGGCGCGGTCCCTCGGGGGAGCTGGAGAATGTGCAGTTGAGGGGAGGGACCGGGAAACCCCCGAGGTCCGCCGCGAGAGGTGAGGACACCCAGCGATGGATTCCGGGACCCTGAGGTCCCTGGGCGCTCTGGGAGGAGGGCGTGATTTGAATAACAAAAGGTCTCTTTCGGCAGCAGTCCAGGCGGATGGGATGGGATCACAGGAGAGCCAGGAGCTGGAGACCGCCAGGAAGTGTGTGTGTGTGTGTGTGTGTGTGTGTGTGTGTGTGTGTGGTGTGTGCGTGCACGCGCGTGTTTCCGTGGAGGGCTCGGTGGGACTCAGGAAGTGCGCGGGGGGAGGTGGCAGAGGGGCGGGAAAGATGCCCCTTCAACCACCAGCATGCACATTCCATCGAGGGCAGGGGTCCACCCCCTTGTCCCCTCCCCACATGACTCCCCCCGCCCCCCACGGACAATGAGGTAATTGAGAGGCTGTGGTTGGCCTCTTGAGGCTAATCCCCAAGGGCCTTCCAATAAGGGGCTGGGGGCTCTAAACAGATGGGCGAATGGGAATGACGGTACCCGATATCCCTCCCCTCGAGCAGGGACACGCCCCTGCTCCCAAATGGCCAAAAGCTTGCCCATTTCCGGAGAAGAGATTGAATGGACTGGCTGCTAAATTAGGTGACTATACCCTCTCAGAAGCCCAACCCCGCTGCCCATCAGCTTCCTTCCCATCCTTTAGAGAATCCCTTGGCCGGCTCCCCGCTCTGCGAGGCACAGCTGGTGCCTAGAACAGGATTCCTAGGAGAGGCTCCTTCGGTGTAAGGTTTCCCAGGAGACAAAAGCTTGTCATCTTATTCCTCCCAAACGGAGGCAGCGCGGTTTGGCGTTCAGTGAAGACGCCAGGGACCTGACAGTCCGCTCAGGCCAGCTCTTCGATGATACAGGGAGGAAACAGAGCCAGAGGAGAGGGAACTGACCCCTAGTAGTACCCCTCAATACGGACAGTGCCAGGCAAATCCCGAACGGCTTCCGAGGATGCCCCACGGTTGGAGCATACTGCTTTAAAAACCTTTGTATTTTTTATGTGTAGGGTGCATAGAGAAGAAGATAAGATAGAGGCCGGAGGGCACATTTCCTCTTCAACCCCTCTCCGGCATTTCTTCTTTTTAGTATCAGTGCACATGAACACACAGGGTCTTTACACACGTGTGGTGGTCAGAGGGCAATTTTAGGAGTCGGATCCTTCCTTCGATCATGTGGGGTCTTGGATAACAGACCTTCCTGGAACTCTTATCTATAGACCAGGCTGGCCTTGAACTCACGACAGGCCTGCCTCTACCTCTCAAGTGCTGGGATTACACTGCCTGACTCTGATTTTTTTTTTTTTTTTTTTTTTTTTTTTTTTTTTGAGACCGGGTCTCTTACTCATTTGGCTAGTCTGACAGGACAGTGAGTTCCAGGAACACATCTATCTTCACTTCCCTAACATTTGGGTCATACACAGTGCCGAGCTCTTCACGGAGGTTCTGGGATTCTGAATTCAAGTGCTGTCATTTACCCGGCAAACTGTCTCCCTGAGCCACCACCAACTCCTTGAATGGCTTAATTATTTTATGTGTGTGGTTTTCCTGCATGCATGTGGACCACGAGCATACCTGATGCATGTATGGGTCAGAAGATGACACAGGATTCCTTTGAATTGGGGATGGACCACAGATGGTCACTGTACTGGCTGGTTCTGTGTGTCACCTTGACACAGGCTGGAGTTACCACAGAGAAAGGAGCTTCAGTTGGGGAAGTGCCTCCATGAGATCCAGCTGTGGGGCATTTTCTCAATTAGTGATCAAGTGGGGAGGGCCCCTTGTGGGTGGTGCCATCCCTGGGCTGGTGCTCTTGGTTCTATAAGAGAGCAGGCTGAGCAAGCCAGGGGAAGCAAGCCAGTAAGAAACATCCCTCCATGGCCTCTGCATCAGCTCCTGCTTCCTAACCTGCTTGAGTTCCAGTCCTGACTTCCTTTAGTGATGAACAGCAGTATGGAAGTGTAACCTCAATAAACCCTTTCCTCCCCAACTTGCTTCTTGGTCATGATGTTTGTGCAGGAATAGAAACCCTGACTAAGACACCACAGTGTGGCTCTTACCTCTCTCATTCTCAGCCTCTCTCTTGCCCCATCTTGGGCTCTCCTCCCCTCCCCCCCTCTCCACATGGTCATGGCCGGCCTCTGCCTCTCTACTCTCTCCCTCTCTCTCCCTCTCTCTGCCTCTACTACCCTCTTAACTCCCCTCCCCATGCCCTGAATAAACTCTATTCTGTACTAGGAGAGAGAGAGGGGAGGGGGGAGAGGGAGAATGAACCACAGTGTGGGTTCCGGGAACTGAACCCAGGTCCTCTGCAAGGACAGCCAATGCTCTTAGCCTCTGAGCCATCTCCCTAGCCCTTGGTTTCTTTTCCTTCCTTCCTTCCTTCCTTCCTTTCTTGGTTTCTTTTCTTTCTTTCTCTCTTTCTCTCTTTCTTCTTTCCTTTTTCTTTCCTTCCTTCTTTCTTTCTTTTTTTGGACATGGTTGCACTATGTAACCCTAGCTGGCCTGTAAATCTCTATATAAGCCAGCCTGTCTCCAAACCCATAGAGATCTGTTTGCCTCTCCTTCTCTAGTGCTGGGACCAAAGGCCTCCAATAGCCCTGACAGGCTCTCGTGTTTGGAGTCAGGCCTGGCCTCCAGCATACTGTGTAGCTGAGGATGAACTCCACAAGACTTTCAAAGAAGGTCCACCCATTACCAAGAAGCAGACCCCGGGCCTCTTCGTACCTTCTGGAAGGAGCCTGCTGGGCCAGAGAGCATCTCCCCCTCCTCTGGAATCAGAGTTCTTATCTATGATGTTGGGGGTGCCTCACACACACCCCACAAGCCTTCTGGTGGGTGGGTGGGTGGGGGGAGCACACAGAGTGATCTGAAAGAGGAAGTTATGTGCGGAGCTAGAAGTGGCAGTACCTGTCTGAAATCCTAGCATGGGGCACTAATGCGGGAGGACCAGGGTTTCCTGTACAGCCAGGAGCTACCACTGCAACACACTGCTCAAGGATGGTAACTAAGTTTGTGAACCATTAAGCCTGGAATTGGTTGACAGATCCAGGATTGCCAACAGTTGCTTTTATATTTGAGTGTGGACTTTTGTTGTTTTCAAACAAGGTCTCATATGTTCTGTGTAGTTGTACTGTTTCTCCGGTCTCTTCCTTAGAAATGCTGGGTTGCTTTTAATTGTTTGTTTTAAATTTATCCAGGATTCACTGCGTAACCCTCACTGGCTTGGAACTCACCCTACAGACCAGGCTGGCCTCAAAATCACCCTGATCTACCTGCCTCTGCCTCCAGAATACTGAGATTAAAAGCATGTGGTTTTGCGTCCAGCTGCAAATGCCTGTAGTTTGGGCGATGCTTTTGAATTTTTATTTATTTTTGAGACAGGCACCACATTACCCTGGCTGATCTAAAACTTGGCCTGGAACCCTTCCCCTCCTCAACTTCCCCTTCCCCTCCCTTCTTTACTCTTGTAGCTAAGGGGTGAGACCATTCCTGACTCTCCCAACTGATTCCTCTAAGGAATCCCTGCCTCTGGCTATGTGCTCTATCTTTTATCTACGATAAACTTTCTCCCCCACCACACCTACGAGTCTCCGGCCTTTACTATTTTTTTTTTTTATTCAAACCCTTTAATGGTGACCTAGTAACATAAATTTCCAGTTTCTGAGCTCCAGAGCCATGAGAAAATGAGGAGGCAAGATACTGTTTCTATTTTTATTACATTTGCCAGCGCCTCTGTGTGTGTGTGTGTGTGTGTGTACATGTGTACACTTGCAGGAATCCATCTTTTCCACCTTGTGGGATCCAGAAGATCTGAACTTGGGTCCTTGGGTTTGGTGGCAAGCACCCTTCCCCACTAAGCCATGTTACTGGCCCCAGAATTCTGATGTTTTAACTACTGAGCTTGTTGTTAACTTTGTTTGTAGCAATTACTGGAAATGCTAGGGCTGCTGGGAGTCCATTGAGGGCTGTAGCTTGCCTAAACTGCCCTCGGGCTGTGCTGTTCTCTAGGGCGTTACCTCCCTAAACTGTGACAAAGAGGACCAGCTAGCCAGGGGCAAGAATGCACCTTGCGCCATTTACAAGGGCGAGGCCAGTGCCTAAGGGCCTTAGAAAACAGCCTAGGGGGCGGCTGAGCTGGCTCAGCACGCGAAGGCACTCATGTGCTTACAAGATCGAAGTTTGATCCCTGGGACCCACACGGAAAAAGGAGTCAACTGATTCCTGGGAGCTGTCCTCTGACCTCCACCCACAAGAACTGTGGCAAAGGCGGGACACGCATGGGCCCCACCAATAAATGAATAAGCGTATACATAAGTAATTAAATAAATGTCATAAAAATTGCAAAACAAGAATGTCCTCTCAACTAATCTACATATTTGCCTGTGGTCTCTTCCTCTCCCGTTATTCTTACAGTAATTTAATTATAATTTCTCATTGGCCAACCTCAAATAAAAAACAGATCCTAATTTTTTTTTTTTTTTTGTATCAAGACCTTTAATGCTTTGGCCTCCTCTCCACCCTGGTAGTCAACCCTCTCCTAGTGTCCCACCCCTCCCACTTCACCAGACTTCTCATCTGTAGCAATTTAAGTGAGACCCTGTCTCGATGTAAAAAAACAAAAAAACCTAAACAAAGAAGCAAAATATAAAGAGGGCTGGGAGCATGAGGGTGTGGCTCGTTGCTAGAACCCCTGCTTAGAATTCCCCCAGTGACAGGCAGGGGCGTGGCTCAGTGGTAGAGCCCCTGCCTAGAATCCCCCAGGGAGGGGCTGTAGGTGTGACTCAGTGGTAGAGCCCCTGCCTAGAATCCACCAGGGAGGGGCTGTGGGCATGGCTCAGTGACTGCGCTCTCCTAGCAGGTGTGAAACTCTCAGTACTACAAGGAAAAGAAAGTTTTATGGAGAGGGGAGTAAGCTGCCGTTCTTTGACAAGTATATAGACCAGTGGATGTGTCCTGGTGGAGGCTGACACCTACTGGTGACCAGATTTGTGCAGCCTAGCCCTATACATTCCACACCACTGGCCTTGGGTGCCAAGCCAGGGCCCCATTACAGCGAGCATAGAGCCGTAGAGGTGATAAATTCCTGTAATTTCTAGTGATAAGTTTACTTATTAGCAATCAAACAATGTTTGTCAAAGGGCTGGTAGCCTTAGTTGTTGCTATTGTTTTTAAAAAGAAGACTCTCTACAGGGCTGTGGCGTTTACAGAATAGCTTTTGGTCTATAGTCTCATCAATCGTACGAGCATCCGAGAGGCTGTGGCAGAACGCACTGTTAGGACGACAGGGATAATTGCTGATAGCGCTCTAAGGACCAGCGCCCATGGGATAAGCAGGGATAGGCCGGAGCTTCTTGGATTTGTTTTTTTAATATTTTTTCTGACCGTTTATTTGTGGTTGTGAGACTCTTCCACGTGGGTGCTGAGAATCAAACCCAGGTCCTCCGGAAGAGCAAGCAGTACTCCTAAACACTGAGCCACCATCTCTCCACCCTGCATCCAGGGTGCTGGGGTTCCCACTGTGCTCTGCCACACCCGCCTTAAGTTCCTTCAACCTTGTGTACTGTGCTTTGATATTTGCAGTGAAGAGATGGGACTAGGTTGTGGCTCCGTGGGTAGAGTCCTTGCCTAGCATGCATGAAGCCCTGAGCTCCGTTCTGGTTTCTGCTCCATAAACCCAGGAGGCAGAGGCAGGGGGATTAGAAATTCAAGATCACCTTTGGCTATGTAGCGAGTTTAAGTCTAGCCTGGACTACATGAGACACTTTTTCAAAACATTCAACATGGGTTGGAGAGATGGCTCATCAGATAAAGGCCCTGGCCTGGAAAGGTGTGGCAGGCTGAGTTAGAACCCTGGAGCCCATATGTAAGTAAAGAGGAGAAAGCAGACTCTGCTTCGCCATTATTCTCTGACCTTCGCATGTATGTCACGGCTTATATGTGCACACGCAAGAATAATTAAATAAATAGAAAAATTAGGAAAGAAGAGACGGCTATATAAAGGAAGTTGAGAAGAACAGAGAGACAGCTCAGTGTAGCTAAGGGCCTTCAGCGCTGCTCTGTCAGAGGGCTGGGGTTTGGAATCTATAGCATCCACAACAGCTGGCTCACAAACACCCACTAACTCCAGCTCCGGAGGATTCATTCGTGCGCTGTGTATATCAGAGAAAGAATATGTGGGTCAAAGGCTGACCTGAAGAAGGGACTTTCTCCTTCCACAACATATGTCCCAGGGATTGAATTTGGGGGTCTAACACTTTTACCAGCCCAGCCATCTTGCTGGTCCAAGACTCAAGATTCTAAATCTCAGCCAGGCTGTGGTGGTGCATGGCTTTGATTCCAGCACTTGGGAAGCAGAGGCAGGTGGATTTCTGAGTTCGAGGCCAGCCTGGTCTACAGAGTGAGTTCCAGGACAGCCAGGGCTACACAGAGAACTCCTGTTTTGAAAAAAAGCCAAAAAAAAAAAAAGATTCTAAATCTCTCTCTCCCTAAAAAGACTTATTTATTATTACATGTAAGTACACTGTAGCTGTCTTCAGACACACCAGAAGAGGGCGTCAGATCTCATTATGGATGGTTGTGAGCCACCATGTGGTTGCTGGGATTTGAACTCAGGACCTTAAGTCCTGAGCAGTCAGTGCTCTTAACCGCTGAGCTGTCTCTAGCCTGATTCTAAATCTCATAAAGTAGACAATTAAGATCAGTCACCAACATATAACAGGAAGAGGATGGAGCTAAGCAACTCTTGGGGCAGCTGGTCCCCTGGATTTCTTGGACTGATACTCAAAATGATAAATTTAGCAATCAGAATTGCCCATGGCTCTTCCCAGGCTAGCCACCCTCTGTAGTCCTGACCAAAAAAAAAAAAAAAAAAATGGTAATCAGTAGTTCTGGACAGAGTCCTGAGCTGACCCCATAGCAGGTGCTGGACCTCAGGTTCCCTGGTGACCTGCCACAAACAATCATCACAATCATCTGAGGGAAGGACAGCCCCATGTGTGTTGTGTTTGCTTAATGGACCAAACAGGAGGTCTGCAAACTCCACACGTCTCCTTCATGGGCATTAGCAGGGCAGCACCCAAGCATCGGCAAGGGCAGCTCACTAAAGACCTAGCTCCAGGGCTGAGGATGTAACTCCATTGATAGAGCCTGTGCCCAGCGTGCATGAAGCTCCGGGTCCCATCCCTGGCACCACATAAACAGGGCATCACGGCATCTGCCTATAATCCAAATATTCAAGATGTGGAGGCAGGAAGATGAAGAATTCAAAGTCACTTCTGAGCTATGTGAGTTAGAGACCAGCCTGGGCTACATGAAACCCAGTGCCCAAAAACAGTGGGTAAAGAGATGGCTCCGTTGGTTAAGTCCTTGCTGCATGAATATGAGTGCCTGTTCAGTCCTTGGCACCCAGTGAGAAGGCCCAGTATTGCACCACATGCTTGTAAGCCAGGAGCTGGGCAGGGGGATACAGGAGCATCCCTGGGGCTCAGTGGACGGCCAGTCCTGCTGACTCAGGAGGTTCTGAGTTCAGTGAGAGACCTTTCCTCAAAAGCAAGGTGAAGAGCAGGAGACCATTCAGTGGGTAAAGTCACTTACTGCCAAACCTAGTGACCTGAATTTGATCCCCAGGTCCCACGTGGTAAAGGAAGAGAACCTACTCGCAAAAGCAGTGGAGCACGGGAGTGTGCACATACACACACACACACACACACATGCACATGTGCACACACACACACATACATACACATGCACACACGTGCACATACACACACACACGTGCACACACACACGTGCACACATACACTCATGCACACACACATACATACACATACACACATGTGCACATACACACTGCACATACAGGTGTATGTATGTGTGTGTGTGTGTGTTTGTGTGTGTACACACACACATACATACACCTGCCTATGCCTCATGAGTGCTGAGACTAGCAGCCTGACATTGGCCTCTGGCCTCTAGGCACACACGTGTGACATCTGCATGTGTGCATACATACAGAAGACCAACAATTGAACAAAGAAACCTACTTACAGGCATCTGAGCCTGTGCTCAAACTAATAAGATCTGTGTAGCTGGACTCTGCCATGCGATCAGGATGCTCTCATACCGTGGCATGCCAGGATGTATCCGTGCAGTCTATCTATCACCCTGCCTCATTCACAGCGCAGCCACCGAGCTGAGCCACGGTGAAGGCAGCGCCTCGTCAAACCCGCTGTGAGTAGTAACTTCTGCTCCCCACCCCCACCTGTATCCTCTGGTCATGTCCCTGCTGGTCAACTCAGACCAGCAAAGGCGCCAATCACTTTCTGCTGACAGTTTGTCTGTTCTTTGGGAATGAGGCCATCAGCAAAGACAGGTCTGCCCTGGGGCACTCTCTGGGCACCAGCTGGGGATGTCAGAGCTGTTGGGGGAGGGGTGGCTGAGATCTGTAGCATCAATGAGTAATGAGAAGAGGATTGAAGCATCGCTCGGAGCCAGCAAAGGTTAAGTGCTCTTTGGTGATCATGGTGAAGGTCAGTCAGGGGCCTCTAAGGGCCTAAGTAGCAGTCACTGACATAGTGTGTCTGGACGCATGGCTTCCTGCGCTGGCAAAGGGCTGGTTGGCTCCCAGGAGGGACAGCTGAGGAGCTCCAAATGTCTATCTTCTGGGGCCCACTAAAGTGTGTATAAACCCAGAGGACTCGCTCAGCCTGAATATTTTCTTGTCTATATGTTTAGGAAGGGTGCAGAGGAGGGGGTTGAATGTTGTATGTGGTTCATGTATATGGAGGCTAGAAATTGACCCTGTGTGTTGTTTGTCAAGCACTGTTGTACTGACAAGTTTTATGTCAACTTGACATAAGCTAGGGTGATCAGAGAAAAGGGAGTCTCAACTGAAAAAAAGCCTTCATAAATTCCAGCTGTGGGACATTTTCTTCTTTAGTGATCAGTGGGGGAGGGACCAGCCCATGGTGGGTGGAGCCATCCCATGGTGGGTGGAGCCATCCCATTGTGGGTGGAGCCATTCAACTGGGCTGGTGGTCCTGGGTTCTATAAGAAAGCAGGCTGAGCAAGCCATGAGGAGCAAGCCAGTAAGCCGCACCCCTCCGTGGCCTCTGCATCATCAGCTCCTGCCTCCAGCTTCCTGCCCTGCTTGAGTTCCTGTCTTGACTTCTGTTGATGATGAACAGTGATGTGGAAGTGTAAGCTGAATAAAGCCTTTCCTCTCCAAGTTGCTTTGGTCACAGTGTTTCATCCCAGCAAATAGAGACCGTGAGACAACTGTCCACCTTAGTTTTGTCTTATATATCTATGTAGAGACACAGTTTCACTATAAATCCCCTATTGGCTTGGAACTCACAGAGCTCTGCCTGCCTCTGCCTCCTGAATGCCGGAACTAGTGTAAGCTGCCCTGCCAGACCCCTGCCTTAGTTTTTGAGACAATGTCTCTCACTGGCCTAAGGTTCACAAGACGCTAGGCTGCCTGGGCGCGAAGCTCCAGGCATCCGCTTGTGTACACCGTCCTCTCGCACGGATCATAAAATCCTACATCACTTAGCTCTCAGTGGTAGAGCCCCTGCCTAGAATCTCCCAGTGGGAGCCTGGAGGCGTGGCTCAGTGGTAGAGCCCCTGCCTAGAATCTCCCAGTGGGAGCTGGGGGCGTGGCTCAGTGGTAGAGCCCCTGCCTAGAATCCCCCAGGGAGGGGCTGGGGGCGTGGCTCAGTGGTAGAGCCCCTGCCTCAAGTAAATTCAGAGGTCATAGGAAAACTGCATTCAGGGTAACTCTGGATCCCAGTCCTGACAAAAAAGTTGGCCTCTACTTTGTAGTCTTCTGAGACACTGGTCCTACCCTAGGGTTTCTGATGTCACCTATTTCTGGACAGACTAGGCACCAGTATTTTAGAGCTACTCTAGGACATTGTGACATATAATCAACACTGGGAGAAAGCTTTCTTTCTTGCATGTTCTCTCTCTCTCTCTCTCCCTCCCTCCCTCCCTCCTTCCCTCCTTTCCTCTCTCCCTATCTCTTTCTTTTTTCAGTGCTAGGAATAAAAACCCAGTTCTATATTAGTGAATTCATGTCAAGGGCTCTACCACTGAGCCCCGCCCCCAGCCCCTCCCTGGGGGATTCTAGGCAGGGGCTCTACCACTGAACAATGCCACCAGCACTTAAAGCCCACATGAGGAACAACCCAACAATTAGAGCTAGGACTCTGGAACCTCACCTGGCCTTGGCTGAAGCCAGGGACACAGGAGAGGAGGATGTGTGGGACTTCCTTCCCCGCTTCTCCTAGAATGGGAATTTCCAGGTTTCCCCCTGGAATTTTCCACCCATTAATCACAGGCCATGTGTAAGCCGTAATCGAAGCTCTCTAAACCCTCTGCCCCTAAGAGATCTCTTTGGCACCTTTATAATGCCAAACCTAGGCGGCCAAGGCCTTTGGTGACAATTTCCAAATGGCGGAGCTATTGGGAAAGGCCCCTCCCATCCCCTGCAGAGTTCTGTAAGACAGACCTCACAGGGAAGAGCACAGGCCTGTTCTTCTGATGCTATTTAACACCATCAGGTTCTATGATGGAAAAAAAAAGTCTTCTTGTGTGGGATGTGCTGGCCAGCAGTGGTGAGCGGACATTAAACACAGAGACAGCTGGGAGCCGCTCAAGCACACGGACCCCCTAGTCAGCCACCAGCCTGGAAATCTCGGCCAAGGACCCAAGTCTGCTGGCACTCCTTGTCCTGCCTGCTCTCCAGCCTGGGTGGGTCCTCCAGGCTGGCAGCAATCCTGAAGCCCCCGGTTTCCCAGCCCAGAAGCAATGAGCCGGATCCTCTAGGAGGCCACGAGTTTTTCCCTATGAGGCAAAGCCCAGGATCACACCTCTGTCCAACCCTCTCATCTGTGTACAGGGTGTGAATATTTAGCCCAGGCTGGCCTAGAACCACCGATCCTCCTGCCTAAGGCTCAGGCGTGCTAGGCTGGTAGTGTGCACCGTCACAGCAGCCTCAGTCATGTCTGAGGTATAGATGCGTGAGTACAAGTGTGGACCAAAGAGAGGACAGCGGTTCCAGTTCAGAGATGCCTGCGGTGAGAGCACCCGCATCCTTGCCCTGGGAGGTTAGCAGTCAGGGTAATTCCATATTATTATAGCTTTACAGGAAGCCAGCCCGGCCCAGCTGGCAAGCAGCAGCAATTTACAGGCCCTGGGGGAGAGAGAACAGAATGAAGACAGGCCCCGTCCCTAAATTGATCCCAGGTTATTTTTAGCTTTGAGTTCAGCCCCTGGGCTTTTTTTTTGAGTCTCAACTCGACTCTGTACAAAAACCACTTAGCAAGATGCAGCTGTTCGTGCAGGTAGACAGTGATGGGAGAGCCAACAGGCAAGCACAGGCCTGTGTGAAAAGGGTGGGGGGGAGGGCCTGCAGAGGTGCTTGGCTGTCATTCCAGCAGTCAAGAGGCTGAGGCAGGAGGATAGCTGGGTTTAAATCCAGCCAAGGCTATACAGTGAGACCTTGTCTCACAAAGAGAAGTCTGGTGTGGTGGTGCACACCTGAGTGGTGGGGATTTAATGATTAAGAGCTCAGGGTTGACCCCCAACTACATAGCCAGTTGGAGGCTAGCCTGGGCTATATGAGAGCATGTCTGAAAGAAAGAAAGAAAGAAAGAAAGAAAGAAAGAAAGAAAGAAAGAAAGAAAGAAAGAAAGAAAGAAAGAAAGAAAGAAAGAAAAGAGAGAGAGAAAGAAAGAAAGAAAGAAAGAAGAGAGAGAGAGAGAGAGAGAAAGAAAGAAAGAAAGAAAGAAAGAAAGAAAGAAAGAAAGAAAGAAAGACAGAGAAAGAGACAGAAACAGAGGCAGAGGCAGAGGCAGTGGTGGCGCACGCCTGTAATCCCAGCACTTTGGGAGGCAGAGTCAGGTGGATTTCTGACTTTGAGGCCAGCCTGGTCTACAGAGTGAGTTCCAGGACAGCCAGGGCTACACAGAGAAACCCTGTCTTGACAAACTAAAAGAAATTTGAAGAAAGAAAGAGAGAGAGAGAGAGAGGAGACAGGAGAGGAGAGAGGGGAGAGGAAGTGGGGGAAGAGGAATAGGGTCTTTAAGGACCCACATGCAGGAAATACATCCTATAGTTTTAAAGACTGGGAAGACTCTAACCCAGAACCCCTGAGCTGGAGAGAGGGCTCAGTGATTAAGAGCACAGGCTGTTCATCTAGAGGACCTGAGCGTATTTCCAAGCACCCTCATGGTGGTTCAGAACCATCTGTAACTCCTGATCCTAAAGGTCTAATGTACTCTTCTGGCCTCTGTGGGCGTGGAGCGTGTATGTAATGCGCAGACATACATGCAAACAAAATAGATGTTAAACAAACAAACAAACAGAAACCTAAACAAGAAGCCCTGAGTTCCCATTGCTACCTTGGCCTCTCACCAAAACACAACTAACAGCGATAGCTACCTCTGAGGGCTGATTTGAGGCTGAAGGAGCTAATGCGTGTAAAGTACCTCTATCAAACCCCCTCACAAAGCCAGGATTTCAGAAGCTAGCTGACTTTTTAATTAAACACCATCTACACTAATTAGTACAGCCAGTGATATCATCGCCAAGATTTATCCTTATTATTTTTAATTCTATGTGGGAGATGTATGCACTCCCGTGTGCACATGCCCACCAATGCCAAAGGCGTCTGCTCCCCTGGAGCTGAAGTAAAAGCAGTTGTGGGTGACCTGACACACACGTGCCAGAAACCAAACTTGGTCCTCTGCAAGTGCTCTTGACTGAGGGGACATGTCTCTAGCCTCAGTATTCACTGATTCATTGAGGACTGGGGCCGACAGCTCAGTTGACAAAGTGTTCGCCTTGCACACATGAGGTCCTGAGTTCAAGCTTCTAAACTATGACAAAAATAAATAAATAAATAAATAAATAAATAAATAAATAAAAAAGGTCCCAGGAGGCAGGCAACGCTGGCGCACCTTCCAGTCCTGACAACCAGGGAAGCTGAAGTGGGGGGGGGAACCTGGAACAGAGGTGTTCAAGGCCAGCCTGGGCTACATAGCACAGCCTCCATCTAAATAAAGAAGTGGGTTGGAGAGATGGCTCCGTGGTTAAGAGCACTGGGTGCTTTTCCCAGAGGACCTGGGTTCAATTCCCAACACCTACATGGCAGCTCACAACTGTAACTCCAGTTCCAGAGGGTCTGGCACCCTCACACAGGCACACTTGTGGGCAAAATATAAAAAGTATAAATGCACTCAAAAAATAAATGAATATTCTTTTTAAAAATTCTATTTATTTATTTATTTATTTATTTATTTATTTATTTATTTATATCTGTGAGTACACTGTAGCTGTCTTCAGACATTCCAGAAGAGGGCATCAGATCTCATTAGGGATGGTTGTGAGCCACCATGTGGGGGCTGGGATTTGAACTCAGGACCTTCGGAAGAGCAGTCAGTGCTCTTAACTGCTAAGCCATGTCTTCAGCCCGTAAATAAGTATTATCAAAAAGAAATAAGCAAACAGCACAGTGGAGTTAGGTACAATATGAAACATAAAGGCCAGGGCAGGCCTGGGGTAGAAAAGACGTGGCATCAGCTAAAGTCGGCAAGGATTTCTACAGACGGGCTTTACTCTGTTTAGGCATGAGTGCCCGATGTTCTCATTGCTTATGTAAAGGGCCAATCCCCACCCCCTTTTAAGGTGTTTTATTAGATATACTGATTATCTATAATAATGGATTAATTTTGTTTGCCATTCGCTCTCTCTTTCTCTGCCTCTCTTGCTCTCTCTCTTTTCCTTGAGACAGTATTTCACTATGTAGATGACCAGCTAGCCTGGAACTCACTATGTACAGAGGCTGACCTCTGACCTCAATGAGATCCACCTGCCTCTGCCTCCCGAGCACTGGGATCAAAACCATGCGCCACCGTGCCCAGTCATGATATCATCCATTTGTTTTTGCTTTTGTTTTTTTGGTTTTTTCAAGACAGGGTTTCTCTGTGTAGCCCTGACTGTCCTGGAACTCACTCTGTAGACCAGGCTGGCCTCGAACTCAGAAATCCGCCTGTCTCTGCCTCCCAAGTGCTGGGATTACAGGTGTGTGACACCACCGCCCAGCTTCTTTTGTTTTGTTTTTGTTTTGGAGATATCATCCATTTGATATATATGAGGTTTTGCCTGTGTGTCTGTGTACCACATGCCTGCCTGATGCACTCACAGGCCAGCAGAGGGCGTCAGATCCCCTGAAACTAGAATTGCAGATGCTTGTGAGCGACCCTGTGGGGCCCGGGGCTGGAACCTGAGTCTTCTGGAAGGGAAGTGAGGACCCTTACCACAGAGACATTTCCGGTTTGCTTGTCTATCTGTCTGCCTGTCTGTCTGTCTGAGATAGGGGCTTGTTATGTAGCCCTGGCTGCCCTGGAACTCTCTGTTTAGACCAGATTGGCCTCAGACTCAGAGAAACCCATCTGTATTTTCTTATATCTGTAGAACGTACTCTGGTCATGTTCGCCCCCATAACCCTCTTTGTCCCCCCTCCCCCTCCCTCTTCTAAACTAAAGACCCTTCTCCTACCTGCATGCCTCCCCCCTCCCCTTTTGCTAACCCAATGATTAATTTAACTCCCATTGCTTATAGGAATGGGTGAAGGAATGGCAGAAGCACGTGTACCTTCCTAGTGGCTACACTACAGGAGAAAATGTCTCTCCCTCCCTCAGGCTCCTCCCTTAATTGCTCCAGAATGTTTTTATTCCCTTTATTTATTTAGGGTATGGGGGTGGGGGTGGAATCAAGAGCTTTTCACAGGCTAGGCAAGACAACACCACTGAGCCGCAACCTAAGCACCCCACTGAAGGATTCTTTTCTCTTATTTCTGCCCCCAAACAGGAGAGTTTTATGAATGGGATACTGGTTGCTTTAAAAGGGGGGATCCTGGGGTATCACGGTCTTATGGATTACATTTGCTCCAAATACCAAAGGCACTGGGAGAAGACAGGATGATAGACTATGGGGTGGGGTACAGGGTGGGCAGGGAGGAAGAAATGGGAATGCAGGAGAGGACAAGGCAAATTATTGTGGGAGGGGAAGGCTGGGATTATAGCTCATAGCAGGGTGTGGGGGTCTCTGCAAACGCCAGAGTATCTTGCCTGGGGCAAGAAAGAAGTCTGGTTCAGTCCGACTAAGTAGATGTTGTTGGTTCAAACTTCCAGCGTCCAACATATTTAAGACTTATTTACGGGACAGACAGCCCTACAGTAAGGAGGTGTTTGTTGGTCACAGTCTGAAGCACAAGGAGTCAGGGAGGGAGGGAGGGAGGAAAAACACTAAGTTTTGTTCACCTCCCCTGGATGAGTGACGGAGGAGAAGGGTGGAGAACCGCAGGAAACTCCTTAGGAGATGGAAAATTCCAGAAAAGGCAGTAGGGCTTCTAAAGAAGGGAAGATTTGCATGTGGGAGTGGGTGGAGGACCTGGGAGGTGTGGACCAGTGGGTGGGGGATGGGTGACAGGAAGAGGGCTCTGAGGGAGAGACTGGGCCTGGGAGAGTGAGGTGACCCAGGCTTAGGAGGAGAAGGGGACCGAGAGGATTGTGTAATGACATCACTCACGGAGCCATGAGTTACAACAGGAACTCAGGAGTTGCTCTTGCTGGGGGCTGGAGAGATGGTTCGGCCGGTAGGTAAAGTGCTTGTTTTGAAGGCACCAGGACCCGAGGGACGATCTCCAGGAAACGTTCAAAAGCTGGGCACATCTGAAACTCTGGAGCTGGGCGGGTGGGGAAGGGCAGCCATTGGACCATGGACCATTTCATCTGCTCTAGATCTGGGAAGTGGCTGAGTCGAGTCCTTGGAGACTCCGGGAGTAGCAGGGATTCCCCCCCTCCCCAACTTTCTAGTTATCTAAATCAGAAATGGAGAGGAGGCCCACACTGGAGGGTACCCTTTTTTCCAACCTCTGCTGAGAGGCAGGAGGAAGGAAGGAAGGAAGGAAGGAAGGAAGGAAGGAAGGAAGGAAGGAAGGAAGGAAGGAAGGAAGGAAGGAAGGAAGGTCCAAAAGAAAAGGGAACCTGGAAAGCAACTGTGGGAAAACCATTTTTAAGATAGCATCCCACTTGCTCTTTTTTTTTTTTTTTTTTTTTTTTTTTTTTAATTTATATGAGTACACTGTCACTGTCTTTAGACACACTAGAAGAGGGCGTCAGATCCCATCATAGATGAATGTGAACCACCATGTGGTTGCTGGGATTTGAACTCAGGACCCCTGGAAGAGCAATCAGTGCTCTTAACCACTAAGCTATCTCTTCAGCTTGTCCCACTTGCTCTTCTTGATGCCGTCATGAAACACTGTGACAAAAACAACTAAGAGGAGAAAGGGTTTCTTCTGATTTACAGTTAAGGGCACAGTCCTCCTAGGAGCAGGGTGAGGGTGGCGGGGCTTGAGGCACATTCTCAGGAAGCAGAGAGTGGCGAGTGCTTGCTGCCACTCAGATCCTTTGTCTATTTATATGGTCAAGGACCCAGGATCCAGGCTAGGGAACGGCACCGCCCGTAGTGAGCCAGTCTTCCCACCCCAATTTCTACAATCAACAGGCATGTCCAGAGGCCCACGTACCCGTTGAGTCTAGGTTCTACCAATTTACTAATCATCACAGATAGCAAGAAGGAGAGGTTGGATACGGGGCCTTAGTGGGGAAATGGCTTGATGTCTCCAGGCTGTGCCAATCAGTGTCCTACAATCATCTCGTGAAGGGCATCACATGACTGCTAAGTGGTAAAAACACAAGACTACTCGAAGCCAGGAGTCCGACCTAGATGATGACTGTCACTCAGCTTCATTTCACTCTCACTTCCATATTGTTAGCTTTGCAAAACTGCCCAGTCCCATCATGCACCTGACACCACGCCGCATCCAGAAACCCATACGTGCAGAAAAGGGGAGTAAACTCGATCCCAACCGATCCCTGAAATTTCCTCCCTTTCTTCCAACTTAACCCATCAACAGCCTTGTTATAGTTTGTCCAAAAAATGGGCTCTTCTGGGTGGGCACGTGCGCACACAAGAGGCCGGGGGACAACTCTGCGGAGCAGCTGGCTCCCTCCTTCTGTCATCACAGCGGGCAACTTATCTGAGCTACCTTTTGTTTGTTTGTTTGTTTATTTGTTTGTTTGTTTTCGAGACAGGGTTTCTCTGTGTAGCCCAGGCTGTCCTGGAACTCACTCTGTAGACCAGGCTGGCCTCAAACTCAGAAATCCACCTGCCTCTGCTTCCCAGAGTGCTATCTGAGCCATTTTGATGGTCCCCATATGTTAGATTTTTGGGGGGCAGTGGGGGAGAGATGATCTACATAGTGAGGAGGAGGAAGAGGATGAGGAAGGAAGGAAGAAAGAAACAAAGAAAAGATAGTTCAATGACAAAGAAGCCCGTTGGCCTGTAGGAAGACTACCAGATAGTGAGCAGCTCCTGACCCTAAGAACAGAGGTCACAGAGGTCACAGTGAGTGCCTTCCACCAAGAGGACCCGAGTTTTATATCCAGAACCCACATGGCATTAGGAGAGACCAACTCCCTAAGTTGTCCTTTGACCTTCACACCTAACATGTACCCCTCCCCCCCATACACACAGAGTAGGAAAAAATGGATGGTGGGGGGAGAACAGCAGAGATCTGTAGGATCAGGAAAAAAAAATTCAGCTATAAAGGGTTTTTTTTTTTGTTTTTTTTTTTTGTTTGTTTGTTTGTTTGTTTGTTTTTTTCTCGAGACAGGGTTTCTCTGTGTAGCCCTGGCTGTCCTGGAACTCACTCTGTAGACCAGGCTGGCCTCGAACTCAGAAATCCACCTGCCTCTGCCTCCCAAGTGCTGGGATTAGAGGTGTGTGCTACCACCGCCCGGCTACAAAGGGGTTTAATGATTGCCAGGGCACACAATGAACAGGGTGCTGCGCTCTGGCTCCAAAGCCCAGTTAACCTTCACCGCTCTGCTATTCCGGGCCTCACAATACCTCAGGAGGTGGGGAAGCAGACTAGAAACCCATTTATAGAGCGTGAGTACAATCTCATAAAACGGTATAAATATATATGCGCGCATATGCATGAGTGCGGCCGTATCCATAGGCAGGGTATTTATAGGCAGATGCTGGAAAGAAAGACTTCAAACTGGTAACCGTGGCAATTTTTCGAAACTGTTTCTGAAATAGCTTTTCTAAAATTAATATGATTAATGGGAAAACATTATTTAAATAGATACAGGGATGGGCAAGTATCAGAAGGCAGGCTATGAAATAGACTTTCTGGAAACAATGGCGCCTTGCCAACCTACTCTGGAATACTTCCAAAGCTCTCACTTACTTCACAGATAATGACAGAGGAATGCGAGGGCGGGGGCGTGGGGTCAGGCTACTTTGGGAAGGGTTAACCACCAGGACCCCTCGAGCTCCGAGCATAAATCTCAGTATGGAAACAAAACAATGCAGGCCATCGAGATGGCTCACCAAGTAAAGGTGGCTGCCTCTGAGCCCGAGGACCTGGCTGCAATCCCTGCACCCGCATGGTGGAAAGAGAGAATGTATGTATATACGTATGAATGTATGTATGTATGAATGTATGCATGTATGAATGAATGTATGTATATACATATGAATGTATGCATGTATGAATGAATGTATGTGCATGTGTATATATGTATATATACAGTGGGTACACATATATTTAATATATAAATATGAGCTGGGCGGTGGTGCCACACACCTGTAATCCCAGCACTCAGGGAGGCAGAGGCAGGCGGATTTCTGAGTTCGAGGCCAGCCTGGTCTACAGAGTGAGTTCCAGGTCAGCCAGGGCTATACAGAGAAACCCTGTCTGGAAAAAACCAAATCAAAAAAAATAATATATATATATATATAAACATATACTTTTATATGTGCACACGCACATGCACACACACACACACACACACACACACACAGTTTTTAAAAAGAAACAACAAAATCCACTTTGCAAAACTATCAGAGAGGCTGAGTAAGATTGCAAACACAAAGACTCTAAAATTCATTTAGCCTGTGCTGAGCCTTGTCTTACACGTGGCAAGGGCCTTGGCACCGTCCCAAGTCACAGCTAAATTGTGGTTGCAAAATACAACGCCAATTCTAGACTATTTAGTAAGTTTGATTTTATAAGATAGACATGCCAACTCCCAAATTGACTATTTTAAATATTTTTAAATTGTTGATTTGGGGTCAGATAAAATAGCACACTCTCACCTTTTTGTTTTTGTTTTCCAAGACATGGTTTCTCTGTATAGCCCTGGCTGTCCTGGAACTCACTCTGTAGATCTGTAGACCAGACTGGCCTCGAACTCAGAAATCTGCCTGCCTCTGCCTCCCAAGTGCTGGGATTAAAGGCGTTCGCCGCCCGCGGGCCAGCCACCCCCCCCCCCCACTCTCATCTTTTGGATTTGGTTTTTTGTTTTTTGTTTTTTTGTTTTTTGATTTTTCCCAAGACAGGGTTTCTCTGTATAGCCCTGACTGTCCTGGAACTCACTCTGTAGACCAGACTGGCCTCGAACTCAGAAATCCGCCTGCCTCTGACTCCCAAAGTGCTAGGATTACAGGCGTGCGCCACCACCGCCCCGCTACACTCTCATCTTTTAATCCCAGCACTCAACAGGCCAAAGGAGAGAGATCTTTGAGTTCCCGGCCAGCCTCATCTACATTACATATGGTGACCCTGTCCAAACAAACAAACAAACAAACAAACAAACAAAAAATGCCAATTTGGGAGCTGGGGACAGAACTTAGTTGGTAAAGTGCTTGTCTAGCATGCCTGATGCCCTGGGCTCTATTCCCAACACTGCATAAACTAGGGAGCTACACACACACACACACACACACACACACACACACACACACACAATCCCAGCTCTGAGATGGAAGCAGGAAGATCAAGAACTCAAGGTCATCTTTAGCTAGCTAACATGTTCAAGGCTACCCCGGGCTCCATGAGACACGGTCTCAAAACCAACCAATCCATAATTTAAACAGCCAATTTAAAGTTGTAGTCTAGTCATTTGAACTTTAAGGCTTCATCGGGGACAGTGTCTTCTAAAACAACTTTGTGTGTGCATGTGTGTGCTCAGGTACGTTCACGTATGTGCTGTGGTACACATGCGGAGGTCGGAGGACGACCTTCAGGAGTTGAGTGCTCACCCTTCCCCTTTGCGTGAGGTCTTTGGACGGAGCTATGTCATGACCTGCACCTTTACCTGCTGAGCCACCTCAGCTGCCTGACGGTTTCTGCCCCTCTCCGGTGGTTTCTCCACATGGCTTACACTTTCCGTTAAAACCCCCAGCATTTCATCAGCAACCCCGAAACCAAGCTCTGCCCTCTGGGAAGGTCTTCACACCTCAGCTGCTATTTCCTTAATGACTTTCCCCCTAATTAAGGAAAGCCTGGGCTCCAGGTCCTGTGTGACTGGTGAGGTCTTTGCTTCATTAACTGAGTAATGATTAGACAGAGGTTCCCCGAGTCTTCTAGAACTATAAATCTCCTGAGCTTTGCAGAGAAGCTCTGCATGCATGTTGGACAGAAACCTTCACCAGGCAGCGGACAGTGTGCTGTCTGCGAACTCTCCAAGAGAATCAGCTGAGAGGAGAGATCACCTCAAGTCCTTCCTGGCCATGTGCACACACAACAGACACTCCTATGATTTGGCACTTGCGCACACATCTCCTTTTGAATTCCAAGACTGTGTTGAGCTGGGTGGTGGTGGCACATGCCTCTAATCCCAGCACTCTGGGAGTCAGAGGCAGGCGGATTTCTGAGTTCAAGGCCAGCCTGGTCTGCAGAGTGAGTTCCAGGACAGCCAGGACTACACAGAGAAACCCTGTCTCGAAACAAACAAACAAACAAACAGACTGTGTTGAGCTTGTTTGCCTGCTTGTTCTTTTGAGACGGCGTCTCTCTGTATAACTCTTGTTGTCCTACAACTTGCTATGTAGACCAGGATGGCCTCAAACTCAAAAAGATCCACTGGCTTCTACCTGTGAGTGCTGGGACTAAAGGCGCGTGTCATCACCCTGGGAATGTGTCAACGTTTTTAAAAGCAATTCCAGAGCTGAAGAGATGGCTCATCAAATAAAGGTCCCTGCTGCCAAACCTGATGACCTGAGTTCAATCCCACATGCCCACGTGCTGGACAGAGGCATGTATGAGCTCCACTTAACCCATGCACCAAAAACCAAATAAAAATGTGATGATTTTTTTAAAAAATGATTTCAGACCCTGTAACCTCACCCTCCAGCCTTCCTGTACCTCACTCCTCTGCCCCAGTTACTCTGGTTGCTTTATTAATTTTTCTTTTTTTTTTCTTTATTATTTTCTTTTTCTTTTGACAATCTCAAGTAGGCAAAGGATAACCCTGAACTTCCGATCCTCCTGCCTCAACTTCCTGAGTGCTGGAATCACAGGCTTACACCATCACAGCCGGTGATGTGGTGCTAGGGATGAAACCTGGGGACATGGTGGGCAGGCACAGTGCTATCTGAGGTAGGTCGGATGTTAAGATTGGATGCTAATACTTCTAAGTCAAAGTATTAGCATCCAATCTTAACATCCCAGGACTGGGGAGATGGCTCAGAGGTTAAGAACAGCACTGTGCTTGCAAAGGACCTGAGTTCAAGTCTTACCCTTGTCACAGCTTACAACTGCCTGTAACTCCAGCTCCATGGGATCCAGCTCCCTCTTCTGGTCTCCATGAGTTACCTGCACTCATGCACACATATATACTCTCAAATAGATGCAGACACATAATTTAAAATAAAATAAAATCTAAAAACAAACCACATTTAACATCCTGCCCTGTTTGGTACAGCAGACCTATCTGTGAACCGTGCCCCACCCCCACTCTTTACTGTTATGTCAACACCCTAAATGGGACCCTTAGCTTTTTTGGGGGGGGAAGGGAGATTTGGTTTTTTTGAGACAGGGTTTCTCTGTATAGCCCTGGCTGTCCTGGAACTCACTCTGTAGACCAGGCTGGCCTCGAACTCAGAAATCCACCTGCCTCTGCCTCCCAGAGTGCTGGGATTACAGGTGTTCGCCACCACTGCCTGGCTTAGGACCATTAGCTTTTTTTTTCTTTCAAAGATTTATTTTGCTGGGCAGTGGTGGCACCTGCCTTTAATCCCAGCACTTGGGAGGCAGAGGCAGGCGGATTTCTGAGTAGTTCGAGGCCAGCCTGGTCTACAGAGTGAGTTCAGGACAGCCAGGGCTACACAGAGAAACCCTGTCTCGAAAAAAAAAAAAGATTTATTTTATATATATGAGAATACCATTGCTCTCTTCAGACACATCAGAAGAGGGTGTCAGATTGTATTATAGATGGTTGTGAGCCACCATGTGGTTGCTGGGATTGAACTCAGGACCTCTGGAAGACCAGTCAGTGCTCTTAACTGCTGAGCCATTTCTCCCGCCCCATGCTTTAATTTTTTAATAAGAAATTTTAACTATGTTTATTTAAGATCTATCTGATCTTCTTATATGTATGGACATTTTGCCTGTGTGTATGTATATGTACCATATTTATTTATTTATCTAATGTCTGTAAGTAGTACACTGTACACTGTCGCTGTCTTCAGACACACCAGAAGAGGGCATCTGATCCCATTACAGATGGTTGTGAGCCACCATGTGGTTGCCGGGAACTGAACTCAGGACCTCTGGGAGAGCAGCCAGTGCTCTTAACCACTGAGCCATCTCTCCAGCCCAGGACCATTATCTTCTGCTGTTGCTCCTGTTTGTGTTTTGTGAGAAGGTCTCAGCCTGTAACACAAACTGACAGCAACTTGAGATCCTCCGACCACAGGCACAGAGCTAGGATTACAGGTGTGTGCTACCACACCCAGCTGTGACCATAATCTTGAGTGTGTTGTTTATTATTCCTCTGAATGTTTTATACTGATTATCTGATGTATGTACGCAAACCAGCACACACTGGTTTTTATATTTCCCAAAGACATGTAAATGGAAGTACATTCCCCCAACTATATGTGAGCTGCTTGCTCCCGCCTCACATCCTAGACAGGAGCAGAAATGTTTGTTTTTTAAAAATATTTTTATCACCCAGGCGGTGGTGGCGCATGCCTTTAATCCCAGAACTTGCAGAAGCAGATGGATTTCTGAGTTTGAGGCCAGCCTGGTCTACAGAGTGATTTCCAGGACAGCCAGGGCTACACAGAGAAACCCTGTCTCAAAAAAAAAAAAAAAAAAAAAAAAAAAAAAAAAAAAAAAAAAACCAAAATAAAATAAATAAATAAAAAAGAGAAATATTTTTATTTATGTTTATACGTGTGATGCCATTGGTGTACCTCCTGGGATAGGTATCTGATGCTGAAGTCTGGAATTCTGGAAGAGCAGCCGTGATGTGTTTGGTTTACTCCATGCTGGGGACTGAACATGTGGCTTTGTGTATGCTGGGCAAGTGCTCTACCCACTGAGCAATATCCTCAGCCCTACATTTTCACTACCATTCAAATGGATCTCTTTGAATTCTCTTGCCCATATCTTTCCTTTACCTTTTAAAAGCATGTATCTATGTATATGAGTATTTGCTTGTACCACCCACATGCAGTACCCTAGGAGGCCAGAAGAGGGCGGGGGATCCTTTCAATCAGCAGTTTCAGACAGTTGTGAGCCCTGGCTGTCCTGGAACTCAGTCTGTAGACCAGGCTGGCCTCGAACTCAGAGATCCGCCTGCCTCTGCCTCCCAGAGTGCTGGGATTACAGGCGTGAGCCACCACCGCCTGGCAAGTAGTCTTAACCACTGAGACACCTCTCCAGTCCCTTCCTCTTCATCTTCCTGGGAGGAGAGGAATCTAGCTTTCCTAAACACACTTTTTAAATTATCTGGGCACTGGGGAGCACGCCTTTTTTAAAGATTTATTTTTTTATTATTCACCATTGCTCTCCTCAGACACACCAGAAGAGGGCATGGGACCCCATTGCAGATGATTGTGAGCCACCATGTGGTTGCTGGGATTTGAACTCAGGACCTCTGGAAGAGCAGTCAGTGCTCTTAACCACTGAGCCATCGCTCCAGCCCAGGGAGTACCCCTTTCATCTCAGCACTCAGCAAGCAGAGTTTGGGGCCAACCTGGTCTACTTAAGAGTTCCAGGCCAAGGCTACATAGAGAGACCCTATCAATCAATCAATCAATCAATCAATCAGTCGCTAAATAAATACATAATCTCTGCGTGCACAAAGTCCAGCTCTGCCCACCCTCCTCTGGGACCTGTTTCCCTGTGACTTCCTCTCTTCTCCACCTTGATCCTCTAGCTCTCACCGTGCTCAGCTCGGCCACTCCTTTCTGACTCTGAGCATCTGTCAGGGATGTTTTCCTCCTAAACTCTTCTCTTTTGGGCTCTGGGCTGTGAAAATCCTTTGCTATCAGGGTTTATCTACCTCAATGAGAAAGAGTTTTCACATCCTTGGACCTGACCCCACACAAGTCACAGACACACACAGACACACACACACACACACACAGTTAAGATCCCCTACTGTCCCCTCCACCTTCCTACCAGGCCACTCTAATTGTTCCTCAATCTCTCTCCACTAAACAGTGAGCGAGAATTGGGCTTGCTGTCAGTTTCTGACCCCACTAAGTCACCTTCCCACAAGACAAGTACCCTGTGGTCTGCACAATTCAGGAGAGGAAACGTCCCCTCAGGAGCCACCCTCAGGCAAGCCAGAGCTTATTGTGGGGAGAAGTGCATTAAATGGCCAGAAAGTTCTCAGATCCCAGAATCTACAAAGAACAAGCAGACATTGTCTGGAGCCCCCAGAGCTGCATCTGTAGCCATGGAAATAGAAGGCCCTAGTTCAGCCTATGCAGGGTCGAATTCCCGGAAGGCAGCCAAAGGCAGTCCAGACAACAGGAAGCCAAATTTAGGAGAGATCTGCTTGCAGATGCCCCTCTGCATGAGGGTACTAGGGACATGAGTTCCCACCCATCAGGACTTCCATGCAAATGAACCTTGACCCTGTTGTCCTGAGTCTGGCCCTGTGGCCCAACAACAGCTGCCACGCTCAGTGGCCTCTGGTCCTCACCCAGAGACAGCTGGACCAAGTCCTCAAACGGACAAGAATTTATCACCATATCCCATGCCTCCAGCTCCAGTCCCAACAGCAACGTCCGGATCACAGGTGTGCCCAGGACTGGCAGCACAGAGCGGCCTTGTGGAGTGGCCTCATGGTGCCTGACTTAGATGACGAGCAGAGGACAGGTGCTGTCATCTGCCAACCAGCTGTCTGGGACACCTTTTAAGGTCCCCTTTGTTCTCCCTGAAGTTCCCTGGCTTAATTTCACATAGCAGCCACGCTGGGGAGCCCTGTCTTCATTGTGCACAGTCCACAGATGATTTCGGTAGGAGGATGGAGAAACAGACATGCAAGACAAATTCCCAAAGGGTCAAGAGTCACACGTCTGCCTCACCATAAAAGCAGTTATCAACACTACACATGCATGCACACACACATGCATGCAAACACATTCACATACATGAACACATATGCACACACGCATACACACACCACACAGGCACATACATGAACACACACTTACACATCACACACACACACCACACAGGCACGTACATGAACACACATTTACACATCACAGACACACACACACACACACCACATGCACCATGGACACAGACACACACACCACACATGCACTCACGTGAACACAGATGCACACACACCACATACATCATGCATGTATGCACACAATCACACACACATACATAACAGGTGTATTTATGCACACATAGAATCACTATGTACATGTCTCTATATATCTATATATATATAGCATGGATGCACATTCTGGCTATCTTGGCCTTCTGGGGTAGTCAGTCTCTGTGGAGCACGGTTAGTGACCCCCTCTGTGATTCTACAAAGAAATCACAAAAATAAATCTGAGGGCTGCCACTGAAACACACACTTGAAGCCGGGTGTGATGGCCCATAACCTACCATTCCAACTCTTGGGAGACCAGGAAAGGGGGATGGCTGTGTGTGTAAAGCTACCCTCAGAGACGTGGTAAAGGCCAGACAGGGTCAGATTACAGAAACGTCACGCACCTGTGAAAGATGGCTAATGATCAGCTTTTGGGGGGAGGGCTAGAGGGAAGGGGTGGTTTTAGTTTTGGGGACAGGGTTTCTCTGTGTAGCCCTGGCTGTCCTGGAATTCACTCTGTAGTCCAGGCTGGCCTCAAACTCAGTGATCCACCTGCCCCTGGCTCCCAAGTGCTGGGATTAAAGGTGTGCACAACCACTGCCCGGCTTCCTTGTGTTTTCTTTGAGTTCTTTTGGATCCATGATGGAAATGGAACCCTGGGAAAGTGTTTATGTCATCGGTGAAGTGCTTAAAAAAAAAGAGGTGGAGAGATGGCCCAATGGTTAGGACAGCATACTGTTCTTGCAGAGGACCTGAGTTCAGTTCCCAGCACCCACATCCTGTGGCTCGTAATCCTTTGTCATTCCAGTTCCGGGGGGGGGGCGGGGATCCGATGCCCTCTTCTCTTCTGGCCTCTGAGGACATCTGCGCGCACAGGTGGGCACCAATGTATACAGAATTAGAAAATAAAACACATTTTTTCAAAGGTTTATCAGAAACGCGTGCCTAGTGGCAGGACCATTTATGGATACGTTAATTTTCAAGGATGTGGGCGATGAGCCAGACCTCTCCTTGGAGGCCCCCAACTCTGACACCTAAGATTTCTCCAGAAACTTCTGCCCGGGAGGCAGATGGCAGACAGCTCACGTTTGGTTCGTCTGGACGGAGATAAGGTTCCAGAATTCCTGTTAATCCCCTTGTTTTCAGCACCTGCTGCGTCCTACCCTTTGCCAGCATGGAGTCTCCAGGTTGACTAGAAACAAGCACCGGGTTTTTCCAGCCAAGTCCACAGCTGCTCAGCTGGGGCAGCTGTGCCAGTGTGCTTGGGCTTGCATGCGGTTGTCCTGTGTGGGGTGTGTGTGCATGGTGTGTATGTATATGGTGTGTGTATGTATATGTAATGTAGGTGTGGTATGTGGTTTGTGTGTGGATATGTATGTGTTATTTGTGTGCATATACATGTATGTATGTATGTATGTATATATGCTATGTGGTGTTTGTGGTGTGTGTGTGTGGTGTGTGCATGTATATGTGTGTGCATGGTGTGTATATGTGTGTGTGGTATGTGTATGTATATGTGTGTGTCTGTGGTGGTGTGTATATATGTATGTGTTATTTGTGTGCATATACATGTATGTATGTGTGGTATGTGTGTGTGGTTTGTGTATATATGTGTGTGGTTTGTGTGTGTGGTGTTTGTGGTAGGTGTATGTGTGTGTGTGGTTTGTGTGTGTGTGGTGTGTGTGTGGTATTTGTGTGTATATGCTTGTATGTGTATTTGGTGTATATGTGTGTGCCACCATAGCTGGTTTTTGTTTGCTTCTTTGTTTGCCTGCTTAATCTTTGTTTTGTTTTGAGACAGGGTCTCACTATGCAGCCCTAGCTAGACTTGGAACTCTCTCTGTGGACCTCAGGACCCACCAAGACTGAGATTGACATCTCCACTCTATAGACCAGGCTGGCCTCAAACTCACAGAGATCCAATTGTCTCTGCCTCTCAAGAGCCGGAACTAAAGGCAACACCACCACCATCCAGCTGGTTTGTAATTTTCTTCACATAAATTTTGTGTGTGTGTGTGTGTATACACAACCAGTGCTCGTTACTCGTGAGCCACCTCTCCAGCCAACCCCGCTCCCTAATTTTTGAGACAGGTTTTATTTAATATACCCTGGTCTTGCCCTGAATTTGACATTTTTTTTCATCTTGGGACAAGGCTTTGTTACACTGTCTCCAATTCCTGATCCTCCTGTCTCAGTCTAAAAAACTGTGTGTGTGTGTGTGTGTGTGTGTGTGTGTACAGCCTGCAGGAACTGGTTCTTTCCTTCCTCTGTGCGGCCTGGAGATGGAATTTAGGCTGTTGTGCTTTTAAGGTCTGGGATCACAACTGTGGAGTACCACACCACACTCTCCCCTTTCTGGTACACTTTCAAGATGGCCGACACTGCATCTTCACCAACATCTGTATTTCTGACCTTTACGCACCTTGTTCCCACCACCAGTATGCCTTACGGTGAACTTGCTCATTAAATCTTGGACTTTTCCCCATGCCTTCTGGAGTTTCAGTGAATACAACAAGGTCTGGACTCTTGTTATTCAATGCATAAAAGGCCAGCATCAAATGGGAGGGTGACAACTAGTGTGAGGGATATAGCTGAGTTCTCCATATAAAGCCACTTAAGTTCTAGTTTAAAACAAATCACAAAAAAAAAAAAAAAAGACACAGTGTGAGCCAAACAAAACAAACCCAGGAAACGTCACAGAAAAATCTGGGACAGGACGCCAGTCTGGGACATCTGTGGTGGCAAATTCTCTCCCCACACTTCTCCTTAGCTAGAGCATGGTCCTCCGATCCCACCTGCCCCTGCTGCTGGCTCCCTGAGGTGTCTCTGAAGCTGAAAGGCACTGTATAGTTCCAAGCACTCTCATAAGTAGCTGGAGATGATTAATCCCGCCTTTCCGGGTGGTGGTGGTGGTGGTGGTGGTGGTGGTGGTGGTGGTGGTGGTGGTGCTGCTGCTGCTGCTGCTGCTTCTTCTTCTTCTCCTTCTCCTTCTCCTCCTCCTCCTCCTCCTCCTCCTCCTCCTCCTCCTCCTCCTCCTCCCCTCCCCCTCCTCCCTTTCCCTCCTCCTCCTCCCCCCTCTCTGTTCTAAAAGTAAAGTGAACTCTGCAGTCAAGCGTGATTCATCCCTGACTCCTCTGGCTTCAATGGTGAGCGCTGGGGAGGGGGAGAGCATGTTGACATTCCGAAGACCTCACTCATGCCGACCCCAGTGGACGTCAGTAGCACAAGCAAAGAAGACAACAAGGTGACAGGTCCCTCCCAGTCCTCCAGGGACCAGACAGTGCCTCCATGAGTAGAGCATCTTATTTCACACCTGGCACAGCAAGCTCTGAAGAAACCTTATCTGCTGATTGACTGACATGGTGATTGGAACATGGTACCAAGAACAGAGCCACAGGGGAAAGACAAGAGCAAAACCAGCCAGAAGGGCTTGCGGGACTATAGGCACCCTGGCAAAGAGAACCCTAGATATCCCTCACTGGGGACATGAACGTGCTAGCCCTAAAGAAAGACAATTGCTGCAGCCTCACCAAGGGAATGAGAAAAACTGCCATTTTGGGTTGATTTGCCAGGCCAGGGGTGAAATCAAGAACATCACATATGCTGGGCAAGTGCTGTAATGCTGAGCCACACCCCCAGCCCCTCCCTGGGGGATTCTAGGCAGGGGCTCTACCACTGAGCCACGCCCCCAGCCCCTCCCTGGGAGATTCGAGGCAGGGGCTCTACCACTGAGCCACGCCCCCAGCCCCTCCCTGGGGGATTCGAGGTAGGGGCTCTACCTCCATCTTGTGGCTCTAGCATGGATAAGTTTTTGTTGTTGTTTTGTTTTTTTTTTTTTTTGTGGGGGGATGGAGGGTTGTTATTACTGTTATGTTAGGGCTTTTTCTTGAATAAATTTTTAAAATACCAATCATCATTAAATTTTTTGTATCCAGGTTGTATATACTTATAATACTAGCGCTCAGGAAGCTGAGGTAAGGATTGCTGTGAACATGAGGTCTGGGTTAGAACAATGAGTTTCAGGCCAATGAGTATTAAGGGTGTGAGAACTTGGGCTGGAAAGATGGCTCAGTGGTTAAGAGCACCAACTGCTCTTCCAGAGGTCATGAGTTCAAATCCCAGCAACCACATGATGGCTCACAACCATCTGTAATGAGATCTGATGCCCTCTTCTGGTGTGTCTGAAGTCAGCTACAGTGTACTTATATATAATAAATAAATAAATCTTAAAAAAAAAAGTGTGAGAACTTGCCTGGCAGTGGCGGCATTCGGGAGGCAGAGACAGGAGAATCTCTGAGTTCAAGGCTAGACTGGTCTACAGGGTGAGTTCCAGGACAGCCAGGGCTACACAGGGAAACTCTCAAACAAAGAGTGTGTGAACTTGTCTCTTTAAAAAACGGAACAAAACGAGACGAAAACTATTGCTGATTGTATGCTGTGGTGGTTTATGTTGACTGTCGCCTTAACAGGCTCTAGAATCTTCTAAGAGACAAACCTTCAGGCACATCTACGGGGAAATCTTTAGACTGGGAACATGAAGTGACAAGACCCAACCTAATGTGGGCGGTACCATTCCCTAGAGGCAGGCTGGACACCAGCAGTCTCTCTCTCCTCTCTCTGCTTCCTGAGTTTCCTGATCCTGGTTGCCCTGTGACCAGCCACCTCATGCTCTCCCCCGCCCTAGGGTGCTGTACCAAAGAACCGAAGAACCGTGAGCCAAAATAAACCCTTCTTTCCTTCCTTTTTCTTTCTTTCCTCTTCCTCTTCCTGTTCTTGGAAACAGGAACTCTCTATTAGTAGCCCTGGCTGTGCTAGAGCTCACTGTGTAGACCAGGCTGGCCTTGAACTCACAAAGATCCACCTCCTCTAACCCTCTTAGTTCTGGGATTAAAATCGTGCACCACTCCATACACCATCCAGCAAACCCATCCCTTCTGAAGTTGTTCTGCCAGGCATTTCTCGCAGTTGTGAGAAAAGTAACATATGCCAGTAGTCTCTTGATTACCACAGAGGGAAAGACGGTGAAATATAAGCTACAGAGCACAGTGTTCACTATGTCGGCACTTGGGACAGAAAAAGGGTACTTGTTTTTATTTTGTCCCAATAGAGGCATAAATTCAGCCCCCAAAGAGGTTTAAGACTCCCCCTCTTTGATAGTTCTATTTTTAGTTTAGAACACTTGAGATACAAAAACAACATTAGCCCAAAAAGGTCAGACTTTTTTATGGTCATTCTGTCCACCCAACAGCCCAAAATGAAACCAGGAGGAGAAAGGGGGGGGGGGACAGGCTCCACGCATGAGTGAAATTTCAGGGAGCTGAAACCTGACTCTCTCTCTCTCTCTCTCTCTCTCTCTCTCTCTCTCTCTGGCCTGTGTTCTCTCCTACTTTCTACACTTGGTGGTTTCCTTTTTCCCCAAAAAGATTCCAGGGCCCCATTCCTCACCGCTTGTTCCCCATCAGCTCTTGAGATTGGGGTAGAAGGAGGGGGAACAGGGACAGAGAATGGGGAGAGGATCCCCCCCCCCGAGCGTTCCAGGACAGGAGTGGGGTTTTGGGGTTTTGGCCTTTTGTTTGAGATGGAGTAGCCTACAGAGCCCCGGCTAGCCTTGACCTCGTGATCCTCCTGCATCGGGCTTTGGAGTGCTGGGATGGCAGGCAGGCGTTCACACACCCGGGCCCAGCTCTTGAGGTATTTTTAAACTGAGACGTACGAGCCATCAAGAAATGATTGCCTGGAAACGGAAATCTAAACTTCTGTCGCCTGCCCGGGCTGGTGACAGGCCTTGGAGAAGCACCTGGGACTCCTGTAATTAAAACTTTGACACCTGGTCCTGGCTCTGCTCCCAAGAAAACCTGGTTCTGCTCTGCTCTCCCTCACAGGGGATTATAAAGTTGTCTTCCCTTCTCTGGCAGACATAACACCATCGGCACCGCTCTTTAAATATCTGCGCCAGGAAGCTATATTTAGAGACTATTTGGCCCTCAAAATAAGCCCAATTTCCTGTGGCAAGAAGTTCTCAGCGACAGGAGAGAGGCCAGGAGGACTCCTGGGCCCTGGCAGGCAGCTCAGAAGCCAGAGATGCTGGAGCAGGCGCACTGAGGGGTGAATGGCCTCTTCTAGATGGGTGACTGCTGTCCAAGACCGTGGAGAAAATAATGGTGCTTTAGGGGCCTTTTCAGTCATGCTGGAGAGGAGTGTGCTAGGGCAGCCATGTGCGTGAGAAGCCATGTGGTGGACAACCCTCTAGCCAGTGGGAGGGACCTGTACTTACTCATTCATTAATTCCCTCACTCAGTCATTCCACCAGTGCATTGGTTCTTTGGGGTTTTTTTGTTTTGTTTTTGTTTTATTTATTTATTTATTTTTTCTGAGACAGGGTTTCTCCGTGTAGCCCTGGCTGTCCTGGAACTCACTCTGTAGTCCAGGCTGGCCTCGAACTCAGAAATCCTCCTGCCTCTGCCTCCCAAGTGCTGGGATCAAAGGCGTGCGCCACCAACGCCCGGCTCGTGCATTGGTTCTCTACCGATGAGGTCCACTGCTCAAATCCTGCTCAGTCATTTTCTCACTCACTCACACACTAACCATCACATTCATTCATTCATTCATTCACTCATTCATTCATTCACTCATTCATTCACTTACTCAATGACTCATCCAGACAGGAATTATTTACCCACTCACTCCACCACTGATTTATGCACCATTCAATTTATTTAACTATGTATTTGTTATCATATTTATTTCTTTTATTTTTATTTACTAATCGTATTGATTTAGACAGCCATTCAATCGTTCACCCGTTCTTTGCTAAACCCACGCTCTCATCTGCTCAGTCAGATATTCCTTAACAAAATGCATGTCTTTAGTAGTTCTATATACACAAGCCTGTCACCTAAAGAACTCCGTGTCACAGGCAGACAAAGCACACAAGCCACAGGAGGCTGTCCCTACAAAGGGCCCTGGGAGAGGCAGAAGGTGAAGGGAACCTGGAGGATGGGAGTATCTCTACTGAGGACATGAAGGGAGGCTCCAGCACCAGACGACAGGGACAACAGCCAGCACGGGCTACTGCTGTGGCCACTCCTGTTTAGTTCATTCAAAGAGCCCAGATGTCAGCACACGTTCTATGTGACCATGAGGGGCTGAGAAACCAAACTGTAAGCTGGGCATGGTGATGCTGGGCTGTAATCCCAGGACTCAGGATCCCGAGGCAGGAGAATCGCTGAGTTTGAGGCCAACTAGACTATACAGTGAGACCCTGACTCAAGAAGAATGAAAAGAAGAAAGAAATTAAGACCAAAATGGGGCTGGGGCTGGGGCTCCACTGGTAGAGCACAGGAAACCCAGAGCTCAGTCCTCAGCATCACATGATGTGGGGTTAGTGGAACACAACTGTAATTGCAGCATTTGGGAAGTAGAGGCAGGAGGGTCAGGAGCTCCAAGACACCCTGAGCTGGTGTGGAACCCTGCTAAAGACGGGAGGGGGAAGGGGAAGAGAGCGGAGGTGTCCTGTCTCCTGTCTGCTGTCCTAGCTGTAAAGATGCCATGGTAGAAAGGGACTGTGTGCCCACTCAGCCCTCGCTGAGGATGCGGTAAGCATCATGCCATCCATTTATTGTGCTGACCATCTGGTTGGAGAGCCCCTTAGATCTTCAGAAGGGCTGCTGAAGGGTTCCTGTGTGCTCTACCCGGCTTCCTTCTACATCAACAGACCTCTTCTGCGACCACAGAACGGTCTACGCAGCCATAATACTCACCTGGCTTTCCCGCTGTACGCTGTGCTGCCGATGATGGCTTCTGAGTTCAGCATCCCTGTGCTCTTTCTGTTCCGAGATCTGTTCCTCATCTTAGGACCCTCCCACCTGATGGTCCTCCCACCTGATGGTCCTCCCTCCTGATGGTCCTCCAGTCTCTCCTGGTCCTCCAAGACCTCAGAGCTTCTAAAGAGTCCTAGTCAGGAGTTTGCGTGCATTTTCCTAAGTGTGTGTGTGTGTGTGTTGCTTGGTTGTGGAGTGTGTGTGTAGTTGAGTGTGGTATGTATGTGGCTGTTTGTGTGGTGTATATGGTATCTGTGGTGTGTGTGTGTTTGTGTGCAATATGTGAGTAGCTGTGTGGTATGTGGGGGAAGTGGTATGTGAACAGCTATTTGTGTGTGTGGGGGGGGAGGTGTATCTGTGTGGTATCTGTGTAGCTGTTTATTTGGTGTGTGGTATATATGTGATGTGTATGATGTTTGTGGTATGTGTGGTTGTATGTGTGGGTGTGTGGTTATGTGTGTGGTATATGTTTGTGTGTATGTATGTGTGTTGTATGTGTGTGAATCAGAGGATAACTTCAACAGTCTTGATGCTCTTTCCTCCGCATGGGTTCCAGGGATCAGGTGGTGTGGTCAGGTGGTCAGGTCTACAGCTCTCTGACTCAGGTATGCTAACTCTTTTTTTTTTTAAATAATTATTTATTTATTACTATATATAAGTACACTATAGCTGTCTTCAGACACACCAGAAGGCATCAGATCTCATTACAGATGGCTGTGAGCCACCATGTGGTTGCTGGGATTTGAACTCAGGACCTTCGGAAGAGCACTCAGTGCTCTTAACCACTGAGCCATCTCTCCAGCCCCACGGCTTGCTAAATCTTAAGTGCATGCTTCCTGTATAGTTAATCCCAGAAACAGCAGAACCTTCCAGCTCTCCAGCACAAGCCTGAGTAGACAGAGGCGCAGCAGAACAAGCTTGGGGCTCCCTCCTCTGCTGCCTGTCTCCAAGCCTGCTTTCCTCTTCACAGACATCCCATCCACTACTATCCTGGCATCGGAGTTTCCCACCCACTTTCCAAAAATAGCACTGCTTCATTAAAAGAATTTCTCCCCCTTTAAATGGTCAGTAAATTAGATCTGAGTTCATCCAACTGGGAATTGTATCAAAGAACTTGATGGCCCAGCAGGGGGGGAAATATGTTCTGAATGGACTGAATTGTCCTTTCAGGATAAATTTCTGGGAATGCTAACTGTGACATTCCAGTGTCTGATCTACAGCCACGAAAAGCACACATCAAATAGCAGAGGTCCCCTGGGGTCCAGCAAGGTGGTTTGCGTGTCTGTGAAGTCAGGCCTGGGAGGCGCTGAGAATCCTTCCTGGGAACATGGCTTACCTTTTAACATTGTGTCCCCCCCCCCCCCCCCCCGCTGAGTTACATTGATTTGTGTGTTTGGGCGGGGACCAGTGTGACAGTAGAGGACAATGTTCTGAAGTCAGCTCTCTTCTTCTCCCCTGTGTGCCCCAGGGATTAAACTCAGGTCATCTTGCTAGCCCAGGCTTGCTCATGTTCCATCCCAAACAAATGGCTACAAACTCAACAACATAAAACATCCACTGCTAAGTTGTCTTCCTTCCTTCCTTCCTTCCTTCCTTCCTTCCTTCCTTCCTTCCTTCCTTCCTTCCTCTCTTACAATCTTAGTGTGAGTGTGACTGTGATGTGCATGGACCACACTGTGCATCTGAGGCCAGAAGACATGCTAGCCAGCCTGGGAGAATCTCCTGTCTCCACCCCTCAACTGCCTGTGAGAACTCTGGGATTAGACACCTGCTGCGGTCCTGGTTTATGTAGGCAGAGCGAGCTCTGGAACTCAGGTTCTACGCTTGGGCAACGTGCTTGAGTAAAGAGCTTTACCCACTGAGCCACTTTCCCACCCTAGCTAGTGATTTTTTTTAAAGATTTATTATTTAATGTGTATCAGTGTTCTCTCTGCATGTATACCTGCATGCCAGAAGAGGGCATCAGATCCCTTCATGAGCCGCCATGTGGTTACTGGAAATTATCTCAGGACCTTTGGAAAAGCAGTAAGTGCCAACTCTTCAGTCCCCAGTTAGTGAGGTGGTTTTTGTTTTGTTTTGTTTTGTTTTGTTTTGTTTTGTTTTGACAGAACCTCTTACTATGTAGCTCTGGCCTCAGACTCACAATCCTCCTCCCTAAACCTCTGGAGAACTCTGACAAGGGGCCATGGCAATAGCATCCACCTCCAGCCTCATAGCCCTGTACTTTAGAAGGTCAGTACAGCTTCCAATGAGCTAAAGATCAAGGTGTCCTCCTTGCTAGAGACATGGAAGAATCTGCTTCCAAATTCAGGACCAATCCAACTCCTTGTTGGGAGGTACCTACTCTGTAGACCAGAGGTACCAGGGTCCAAGATGCTGTTACCAAGGGCAACCGTTGGTACACTAGAAGCCTTCATTTGCTCCTTGCCCGTGAGTGCTGCCCTCTAGTGTTGTGCATTAGATGCACTGGAAAACCCAAGGAACTTCATGTTTAGATCTAGATCTCAGGTCTAAGAGGTCTCATTATGCACTTGCTAATGTAATAATGCACATGCAAATATTCTAAGATGTGAAATCTCCAAGTGCTTGGACTCTCCTTTGGGCTTACAAACCTAAGGAAGGCTCTGTGTGTGTGTGTGTGTGTGTGTGTGTTTTACTGGGGACAGAACTCAGGACATTGTGACATTGTGTGTGTTAGAAAAATATTCTACCTCTGAGCCATTCCTTCACCCCCTCTCTGGGGGATTCTAAGCAAATGTTCTAATATTGAGCCATGCCCCAGCCCCTCCCTGGGGGATTCTAGGCAGGAGCTCTACCACTGAGCCACGCCCCCAGTTCCTCACTGGGGGTTCTAGGCAGGGTCTCTACCACTGAGCCACGCCCCCAGCCCCTCCCTGGGGGTTCTAGGCAGGGGCTCTACCACCAAGCTTCTCTCCAGGTGATCTGTGGCAAGTTCTCTGCCACTGAGTCCCTCACTGGGGGATTATAGGCTCTAGCTCTACCAACAAACCACACCCCCAGGCCTATTTTTACTTTTTGTTTTGAGAACTAAGAACAGCTCAACCCACTCGGCTAGCATGTGTACATCACTGAATACCAGCTCAGGAACAAGAATATGGCCCCAGAGTAGACAAGATGATTCAGAGGGTAAAAGTACTTCTTGTGAAAACCCGATGAGTTGAGTTCAGTCCTCAGGACCCACAGGGGACGGAAAGAACCAATGCCTAAAAATAGCCCTTGGACGTCCAGGTCCTTGGCACGCACATGACCATACGCCCACACATGCATAATAATAACAGACGAAACAAAATAAGTCAGGAATATTGCCCCCGTTAAGACACACCCAAAGGATATCAAAAGTGTATGGCACATGATTTCAACCAAACACGGCCTTGGAGCTGGGAAACAGCTCAAACACAAACACTGTGGGCTGGCAAGATGGTTCAGTGGGTAAAGGTGCTTGCTGCCAAGCCTCATGATCTGAGTTTGATCCTTGGGAACCATGTAGTGAAAAGGGAGAAGTGACTCCTAAAAGTTGTCTTCTGATGTCTACCCATGCACCATGGCACGCAGTGAGAGTGTGCACTGTTCTTGCAGAGGACCGGAGTTCCATTCCGAGTACCCACATCTAGTGCCTTACACCTGCCTGTAACCACAGCTCTGTCCAGGAGACCTGCCCTCTTCTTTCTGGACTCGACGCTGTTGCTTATGAGGTCCAAGCTTCTCTAAGTGCTGGGCCACCACACTGAAAAGATAACCGCAAAACTTACGGTTGGCATCCATGGAAGGCAGACAGAAAACATGAATGAACAGAAGCCGCGGACCGCAGGCCAGGTGTGGATTAGTGACGTCTCTCCTAGCTGGCTACCAGCAGTACTGCGAAGGAGCAAGCAGGGACCTGACTCACAGGTCAGCCGCTAGCTCATGTTCCTGGATGCGTCTGAGAAGGCTTTTTGGGGAGGCTGAGTTTGAGACACAATTTAAAGCATGTGTGGACAGACACTGGGCAAGCCCCTACACACAGCTGCCTTCCCCCTGGGAAGAGTTGTCTCTTCAGTTGTTTCAATCTTCCTCGTGTTGAGGCAGAACATAAACACAGCTGTGTTTGGTGGTACACACTTGCAATTCCAGCACCGGACAGGCAGAGGAAGGATCAGAGTCCAAGGTCACCTAGCTGTGTTAGGAAGCCTGTGGTCCAGCCTGGGCTAACAGAATTCAAAGACAGTGCTGGGAAGGTTGCTCTATTAGTAAAGTCCTTGTCTGCAAGCATGAGGTCTTAAGTTCAGCCCCAGAATCCACGTTAAAAAAAGTCAAAGGTGGGGCTGGGGAGGTGGCTCAGGGGTTAAGAGCACTGACTGCTCTCCCAAAGGTCCTGAGTTCAATTCCCAGCAACCACATGGTGGCTCACAACTATCTGTAATGGGATCTGATGCCCTCTTCTGGTGCGTCTGAAGACAGCGTCAGTGTACTTGCATATAATAAATAAATAAATAAATAAATAAATAAATAAATAAATAAATAAATAAATAAATCTTTAAAAAAAAAAGTCAAAGGTGGTGGTGGTGTATGCTTGGAATTCCAGCAATGGGGATGCAGAGATGGGCAGATGGATTCTTTTTTTTAAAAAAAAATTTATTCATTTATTATATGTAAGTACATTGTAGCTGTACTTCAGACACCCCACAAGAGAGGATCAGATCTCATTACGGATGGTTGTAAGCCACCATGGGGTTGCTGGAATTTGAACTCAGGACCTTCGGAAGAGGTCTCCTGTTGCAAGATATTTCCTATCCATTCACATTGAGGCAGAGAGAGGCCAGTGATTGGAGGGGAGAGAGGAGGAGGAGCTAAGGGGAGAGAGGCTTGGAGGACCACAGGAGCGGAGCCGGGAAGGAGATGCGGATATCCAGATGGTGGTGTCAGACGTCTTTCTGGTGTTTTGGAGAGGTTAGAGATATTGGGATAAGACCTTATCATTGTAAATCGGCATTCTGTAATTGGGAGTTTTATATACATAAAGATATTTGGTTAACTATTCGAGATTAAGAGTCATGCTTTACCAGGTGTTTGGGTGCAGGGTGGAGAGGAAACACAGCTAGATGCTGTGAGAGCTAGCTGGGAAAGATTGGCTTGGCGGCGACAGTGAGAGCTGACCTAAGCGAGACCGGCCGGGACTAGGTGAAGAGGCCTGGCGGGGTGGTACTTTTATTAATTATTATCCACTACAGTCTCCAGTCATCTCTCCAGTCTAGGCAGATGGATTCTTATGGGGGCTCTTTAACTACCAAGTCAGACCCTGTCTTGAAGAAAAAGGTGGAGAAGGGCAGGCAAGGTGGTTCAGTGAGTGAAGGTGCTTGCTGCTAATCCTGATGACCCAGACTCAATCTCTGGGACCTACATGGGGAAAGGAGAGAAGGGACTCCCAAAAGTTTCCCTGTACCTTTTCGTGCCTGCTATGGTATATGAGCATGCATGCGCGTACACACACACACACACACACACACACACACACACACACACTAAGGTAAAGAGTCCTCAAGAACAGCCTGGAACATATAAGGAGACCTTATCTCAAATCAAAGAAAGAAATAGAACAGTAAACTTGGGCTAACAGGGGGCTGGCTGGCGCTCCCAGCCACTCACCCGCCCCCAGGGCAGCTTTCACTCCTCTGTGATGGCTTCCTATTTTTCCACAGTTTTAATAGCTGAGCAATGGGCTCTGGGTACCGATTCCCTCCTGCCCAGAGACCCCAGCAAAGAAGGCGAGGAAAGAGGTTTGTAAGTTTGAGGCTATCCTTGTCTCAAAGCAAACCAAAATATAGTAAAGATATATTAACTTGTGTTTGACTTTAAAAAAAAAATTAACATGGGGATCCTGCTGCATTGTTCCTGCTGGTCTGTGACTCCTGGGCTCAAGCTGTCCTTCTGTCTTAGCCTCTCCAATGCTGGCATGGTCTGTGTCCCTCTGCTCCTCCTCCCCTCCCCAGTGACCTCGAACTCATGGTTTGAGGGCTCTTCCTGCCTCCACCTTCTGTGCAGCTGGAACTCACGTACACATCTGTAGTCCGGGTTTCCCTTCCTGGTGCTGGGATAACACGATCTGAGAAACAACCTAAGGGAGGAAGGCTTACGCCGGTTCACAGATTCATCTCAGAGGGTTGGCGCAGTCAAGAGAGAACTCCCATCCGCACTGTGACTGTCAGTCACATAGGATGGTGAGCACATGCTCCCAGTCTCCGTTTTACCCAGTCCGGGATGCCCTGCCAAGGGAATGGTTCTGCCCACGGTTACCACCCACAGGTCACTCACTCCACAGGAATTAATGAAGCCACATCACAAAGCAGGTGGTGGTGGCGCACGCCTGTAATCCCAGCACTCTGGGAGGCAGAGGCAGGTGGATTTCTGAGTTCGAGGCCAGCCTGGTCTACAAAGTGAGCTCCAGGACAACCAGGGCTATACAGAGAAACCCTGCCTCAGAAAAAACAACAACAACAACAACAACAAAAATCCAAAAAAAAAAAAACCCAAGTCACTCACAGAGCCTGACCTTAATCTGGACAGTTTCTCGCAGGTGTGCCCACAGGCCCCTCTCCAGGTGATTCTAGAGACTGTCAAGTCGACAGCATTAACCATCACACCACAGTTTCTAGATGAACTCATATCCATGTTCTACAGGAACATGTGCCATTTGTTTTCCCTGAAAGGAATTTAAGATATCGAACTACATCTGGAAAAATCAAATCCGTGTACTGTTTTGGTTGTTGTTATTTGGTTGTTTTAAGGTTGTTCATTTAGTTACCATCCATAGACTGGATTTCCACGTTGAAAGGAGATTTTTTATTTTTATTTTTATTTATTTATTTATTTATTTATTTATTTTATTTATTTATTTATTTTGGTTTTCTGGATTTGTTTTCTTCAAGACTGGGTTTCTCTGTATAGCCCTGGCTGTCCTGGAACTCACTCTGTAGACCAGGCTGGCCTCGAACTCAGAAATCTGCCTGCCTCTGCCTCCAAAGTGCTGGGATTACAGGTGCTGGCTTTGAAAGGAGATTTTTAAAAGGGGTCAGTGTGGGAAGTGCAGAGAGCGCTCAGTGGAAGGCGATTGTGGTCACACCTAATGATCTGAGTTAGATCCCAGCACTTACACCGTGAAGAGGAAGAACTGCCCTTTCACCTCTACATATACAAATTAATTTCTTAAAAATGTAATCCTCACCCTTGAGGGGGCGGAGGCTGGAGGATCAAGGAGGAGTTCAAGGTCACCCTCAACTACAAGGAATTTTGGAGGCAAACCTGGGTAGAAAGTGAGATCCGGTGTCAAACAACAGAAAATGAGTAACCTCTGTGATCAGACCTGCGCTGGGTTCAGAACTTTCCCGGGCATTCCCAGGCAAATCACTGAACTGAGTTTCTGGGTCTGTACTGGGAAAATGACCACAACCATGCATTATGTGACGCATCTTTAGTCGGTGGCCCCAAAAGAGGTTGATTGTAAATGTGACTCTGGATGCGGTGTTAGCAATCATTGAGTCACAGGCACTGCTGGATGCCTGGACGGCGCGCCCCGGCCTCCTGAGCTGTCTCGCCAATGTATTAGCAGTGGTAGTGGCTGTGAGTACGTCCAAGAAATAAATGCTTCTCTCTCCCTCGGTCTCAACCACGGGTCCCTCTCCCCTCACTAGCATCAAACTGCACTTCCTGCCGGAGTTGGGACAGGGTCCCTCCCTGCCTGCCCAGGCAGGAAAAACAGGAAGCAGCCTCCACCCTGTCTGGAGGTGGGACTGACAAACTCCCTTTGGCTAGGTGGGCAATATTCCAGGCCATCAAAGCTTCTGGAAGCAGTGGCAGACAGACTGGCCACCGCCGGCTCCTGCCACACCCACATCTCTTCCACATTGCACCTCAGGGAGCAGAATATGCAGGCCAATGACGGGGTGCACAATGCAGCCCTGAAGTCTTGAAGACTGGCCAAGCAAGGAACCTTTGGGGGGTACCTGAGAGGGTCATGGAATCTGCTCTGTGTCCCATTGCTTCTGAAGGTCCAATCCCAGGGTTCTGAGTGCCCCATGGGTCCAGAGAACCACCCAACAGAAAGAACACCTAGCGACTGCTAGAAATACATACATTAAGGGCCAGCAAGAGGGCTCATCAGGTAAAGGTACTTGCAGCCAAATCTGACAACCTGAGTTTGATCCTCAGGACCCTCGTGGTGGGAGGAGAGAACTGATTCCTATACGTTGTCCTCAGACCTCCATACAAGCACTACTGCTGAAGTACAGACACACACACACAGACACACACACACACATCATATATGTATGTATAGACCAGCACCACATATGCCTGCAATTTCAGAGGTTGGGATGTAGGGGTAGGAGAATTGGGAATCTGAGGCCACCCTGGGCTATATAAGGCTCTGTCTCCAAAAAAGAAGAGGAAAGAAAACAAATGAGAAAGAGAAATGAGTGTCTTTTGAGTGTGGAAGCCTCCTCACAGGTTCCTATGCCGAGACACTTGAGAGCAAGAAGGACCTCCTGTGACAGCCCCGGTCTCTTGTTTCACAAGCAGCATACTAGGGCAGTTAGACTTCTTCACTCTTAGAAGAGCTGGCTCACACCAGTGGTAGCACATGCCTTTAATTCCAGCACTTGGGAGGCAGAGGAGTTCGAGGCCAGCCTGATCTACAGAGTGAGTTCCAGGTCAGCCAGAGATACACAGAGAAACCCTGTCTGGAAAAACCAAAAAGAAAAAAAGAAAAAAAAAGAAGAGTTGGCTCAGGCTATCTAGACCTAGGGGATCCCTTAATCATATGGTCAGAATGTCCTAGAGTGTGACTCAGTGGTAGAGACCTGCCTAGAATCCCCCCAGGGAGGGGGTGGGGGGGCCTGGCTCAGTGGTAGAGCCCCTGCCTAGAATCCCCCAGGGAGGGGCTGGGGGCGTGGCTCAGTGGTAGAGTCCCTGCCTAGAATCCCCCAGGGAGGGGCTGGGGGCGTGGCTCAGTGGTAGAGCCCCTGCCTAGAATCCCCCAGGGAGGAGTTGGGGGTGTGGCTCAGTGGTAGAGCCCCTGCTTAGAATCCCCCAGGGAGGGGTTGGGGGCGTGGCTCAGTGGTAGAGTGCAAAGCTCTGGTTTTCACCTCCAGAACTAGAAAGAAATAAACTGGCATTTTTGTTTGGGACAAGAACACTTTCAGACCTGAACAGTTTTTCATATTTTGGATAGTTGAGATATTTCAGAGGTAAGAGCTGAATCTAAACACAAAATTTAGTTGCTTTCCACATAATATGCATAGCCTTAGGTAATTGTATATATTTTGAATATATTTTCTGGTGTGTGTGTATGTGTGTGTGCTCATGTGTGTGTGCTCATGTGTGTGTGTGTGTGTGTGTGTGTGTGTGTGTATGATCAGGCATGTCTATGTATGTACATAGAAAAGCCAAAGGACAGCCTCAGATGTCCCTCATGAACCACCCACCTTTTCTTATGCCCCAATAGAGGGGGGGTCTCTAATTGGCCTGGAACACAGTAGACTAGGCTGGCCGGCCAGTAAGTCCCAGGGATCTGTCTCTTTCTGCCTCCCACCCAAGCACTAGAATTACAAGTGTGTATATCAGATTCCTTTGCAAGGGTTATAATAGATTGAACTCAGTTTCTCCTGTTTGTGGGACAAGCACATCACTGACTGACCATCAGCCTAGCCATTGCTGCTTTGGTTCTTAAGAAACAGAGCCCTTCTTATAGCCCAGGCTAGCCTGGACCCCTTGATTCCATCCCTGAGCAGCTGGGATCAGAAGTGTGTTACAGACACCAGGTCTAATGATGAATTATTTTCTAAGATTTTGATTTATGTGGATGTTTGTGCATCTCTGTATATGATATGTAAGTACAATGCCCAAGAACATCAGAAGAGGTCACTGGATCCCCTGGAGCTGCAGTCATAGAAGGTTGTAAACAGTCTAAGGTGTGTGCTAGTGACCAAACTCTAGTCCTCTCTAAGAGCATCAAATGCAATTTCTTCAGCTCCCCAAGGTTAATCTCAATTGTCACCTTGATATTTACAATCATCTAAGGAGAGTAGATGATTGTACTACTCTCAGCCAGCACACACCGGAGCTTGAGCTCTTTGAGTCACCTAGGAGACATGTCTGTGGGCTCATCTAGGTCAGCGCTTTCAGAGAATGGACCTGAGCAGGAGACACAGCCTGAAGGTGGGTGGCACCATTCCCTAGGCTGGGGTTCTGGACTGCATAGCTAAGTACCAGCATCTATCTCTCTCTGCTTCCTGACTGTGGATACAATGTAACAGCCACCTTAAGTGCCTCCCAAGAGCTGAGCACCAGCATCCATCTCTTTCTGCTTCCTGACTGTGGATACAATGTAACAGCCACCTCTTGCTCCTGCCGCCAAGCCCTCCCTGCTGTGATGGACTGCACCTTGGAACTATAAGCCACAATAAACCCTTTCTGCCTTCAGTTGCTCTGGTCACAGATTTTGTCACAGCAATGAGAGCATCATTCTTAGTTTTGGTTTTATATTTTATTTTTAGACAGAATCTTGATATGTTGTCCATGCCAGCCATGAACTCCTGGCTTCATTCAATCCTCCTGCCTTACCTTCCTGAGTACCTGGGAATACAGGTACAAGCCATCACTTCTCTTGTCTCTGCCTTCCCTGTTCATGTCTGACCAATGGACACACTATTACCTACCTTCTACAAGGGTCCCCCATGGACAATGAGACTCACAGCCATCTCCAAGAGGGAATTATCAACACAGGAAGCCAACATCTGTGCTTGCATAAGTGTGATGATATACTACAGCCCAGTGTATATGACCCAAGTACAACTAGATCACAAGGGATACCTGGTGCATGTTTGAGTCACACGAGGGTAAGGACCAGGGACCCTGGTGGTACCACATCACATAGAATCTGGGGATTGCCTTGAAACTGTTTGGTTTTGAGATAAAGTCTAACTATGTAGCCTCAGCTTGCCTGGAATACCATATGTAGACCAGGCTGGTGTCAAACTCATAGAGATCTACCTTCTTCTGCCTCCTCCGTGACAGGATTAAAGGTGTGCGCTTTTAACGCCAGATGAAAGATTATCTGGCTTTTTTTTTTTTTTTAAAAAGATTCATTCCTGAGTGTGTATATGTGCACTGCGTGTGTGCAGGTGCCTGCAGAAGCCCAGAGAGAGTGTTGGATTCCCTGGAACTGGAGTCACAGGGGAGTAAGTCCCCTAATGTGGGGGGGGGGGGATTTGAACCTATGACCACCGAGCCACCTTTCCAGCCTGATTTATTAGTTTTGAGTATCTGTATGTAATGTGTGGGGTACATGCATGCCCATGGAGGACCTAAGAGCAGATCCACAGAGGATCCACTGGAGCTGGAGTTACAGGTGGCTGTGAACTGTCTGATATGGCTGCTGGAAACGGAACTCAGAGCCTCTGCAAGAGCAGTGTGCACTCTTGGCCTCTAAGCCATCTCTCCACCCGCTTCCTTGAACTCCTCCTGATCCTTCTGCCTTTACCTCCTGGGTTCTAGGATGGCAGACACAGGCTTGGTTTATGTGATGCTGGAGATGGAAGCCAGGGCTTTGTCCTAGGCGAGCACTCTACCAACTGAGCTATATTCTCAGTTCTTGAAAAAAGGGACTGGCTGGGGGCTGGAGAGATGGCTCAGTGGTCAGGAGTACTGACTGCTCTTCCGAAGGCCCTGAGTTCAAAACCACATGGTGGCTCACAACCATCCTCAATGAGATGAGACGGCCTCTTCTGGTGTGTCTGAAGACAACTACAGTGTACTTACATATAATAATAAATAAATCCTTTAAAAAGAAAAAAAAAAAAAAAAGAAAAAAGGCACTGGTAAAGAAAGAAAAAGGAAAGCCAGATGATGGTGCACACGTTTAATCCTAGCAGGAGCAGAGGCATGAGGATCTCTGAGGTGGAGGCCAGTCTGGTCTTCAGAGTGAGCTTCAGGATAGCCAGGGCTACAAAGAGAAACCATGTTACTAAAGAGAGGGGTGGGGGGAGAGGGAGAGAGAGAGAGAATAAGAAAGGAAGGAAAGGGAGAGGGAAGAGGAAGGGAGAAGAAGGAAATGGTGTGGAGGGCAGGCACTACGAGGAGCTAAGGAGAACTGGACATAGGAACATCACAGGGTAGACACAGAACACAAGAGGAAGGAAAGAGGCGGGGCCTGGGACACAGAGGGACAAAGACTGGGCCACAGGGCATGGAGGGGGGTGCAGATGTCTGGAGAGTCCACAGGACAGGAAGTCAGGCTGGGGATGTGGGGTGGTGAGTCATGGTGGTGAGACCAGAAGCTGTTGAGGTGAGAGCCGAGGAAATGGACAGGTGTAAAAGAGAAGTGGGGTGAGGTCAGCACTGTGGGGACCCCAAAGATTTGGGGGAGGAAGGAGGAATAAAGCAAGCAGGTGCCAGGCAGGATCAAAGGCGGCTAACACTGTCCACAGGAAGGGCTACCATCGCCTGGGAGAAAGTCTGTGAGCATGCGTAGAAGGGGGCAGCCAGACTGGGGTGGGGCGGAGCCATCCTAAATACAGGCTCTCGGTAAAGCTTTACTGTCCTATGGGCTGGGGTCCTGCACTGCACAATAAAAGGAGAAGGGAACTGAGCACCTGCACCACCTCTCTCAGCTTCCTGACTGGATGCCACGTGACCAGCTGTCTCTACTCCGGCAGCCATGCCTTCCCCGCCATGATGGGCTGTATCCCTCCTGGACCCGTGAGTCCCACCCGCAGCCCCTCACTGGGTTGTTCTGATCAAATGCTCTATGACTGAGCTGAGCTACACTTTCAGCCTCCTCCCTTCACCCCCCACCACTCTTCACCCCCTACCCCGCCACTCCACCCACCCCCACCCACCCCATACCTTTGGTTTTAACACCCTTAAAACTGCTCCTTTGTTCCTCTGACCACAACAGAGTCCCTCTCCTCTGCTCCTCCTTCACAGCTCCTCCCTCTGCTCCTCCCTCACAGCTCCTCCCCTCTGCTCCTCCCTCTGCTCCTCCCTCACAACTCCTGCGGGCTGATTGATCTTGACCTTACACATCACTTTGATCACGCCATGGTACGTGCTCCCCGGAACAATATTAAAAGAATAAACAGCCCACAGAGAAAAGCTTTTTTTGGCTACGGAAATATAGCCTGGGGGGGTCAAGCATGGTGGGCATGCTTAAACCGCAGCTTGTCAGTGGCAGAGGCAGGAGGATCACATATTCAAAGAGATCTATATAGCGCGACTCTGTCTTTTTTTTTTTTTTTTTTTTTTTTTTTTTTTTTTTTTTTTTTTTTTTCTCTCGAGACAGGGTTTCCCTGGCTGTCCTGGAACTCACTCTGTAGACCAGGCTGGCCTTGAACTCAGAGATCCGCCTGCCTCTGCCTCCCAGAGTGCTGGGATTACAGGTGTAAGCCACCACCACCTGACGACTCTGTCTTATAAACCTGCTGTCAAGATCGACAACCTCAGTTTGGCCACCAGGGCCCACTGTGGGAGGCCAGAACCAAATCCTGCAACTTGTCCTCTGACCTCTACCTGCAACATACACACACACACACACACACACACACACACAAAGCAAACAACAAACAAACAAGGCTAAATAAAAATTCGTGTCAAGCTATTTTCTTCATCTGGCTGGTAACTGCCTCCCCCTTCCCCCAACTCCTTCCAGAAATATCCTCATGGCTGACTAGAGGGCATCATGGGGGGCTGGGCCTAACCTGGGGAGCCTGACATCCTGGCTCTGCATCTTCCCTCTTTCAGTCACTCACTGGATGACCAAGGTGACAAACTGTCTGAAGGCTGAAGTCATTCATCATCATTCTTAGAGGCTGTAAAGCGCTTCCCGAACTAGGTGCCGTCAGTCACAGCAGCCTCCTCCAAGCTCCGCTGTCGACCACACCAGGTCCCTGTGCTTGCTAGGCGACAGTGAGCTAAATCCTCCTGGGAAGAGGAGAACTGCTTTTTGGATATCACACTTACACACACACACACACACACACACACACACACAGCATATGGCCAGGAGATGGCTCAGTGGGTAAGAACACTCCTGCAAAAGCACGAGGATCTAAGTGCAAATCGCAGCACCCATGTTTAAAACAATGCCGGGCATGGCCACCGCATACACCTGCAAGCCCAGTGCTGGGGATGGCTGGCAGAGGCAGGCTAGGAGCTGGCAGCATAGCTCTGGGTTCAGTGAGAGACTCTGCTGATGTCCCGTGTGCATGCATGGAGAGAACATTTACATACATGTACCCCCACACATGCAATAAGAAGCTTTTATTTAAAAATATTTTAATCACGTATTTAGGGTAATTATACAAAATTTTTCATTGTCATTGGAAAAATGACACTAAAGATGGGATAGAGCACACACCTAAGATGCTAGCCCAGGGAGGTGGAAGCAGTAGGATCAGGAGTCCAAGGCCATCCTTGTCTACATAGTGAGTTCAAGGACAGTCTGGGCTACATAAGACCATGACCAAAAAGCAAACAAATGAAATAAAACAACAGTAGATGGTTGTCAGCTGATGAAGTAAGGCAAGCCAGTTACTTGGGAAACTGAGGCAGGAAAATTACAAACTTGAGGCTAGCCTGGGGATATATAGCAAGTATCAGGCCAGCTGCGGTGATTTAGTGAGACGCTGTCTCAAATGAAAATTTTATGGTTTTCTGTGTGTGTGTGTGTGTGTGTGTGTGCACGCGCGCCCTGGGATTACAGTTATAAGTGGTTGTAAGGCCACTTGATGTGGGTGCTGGGGACCAAACTCAAGTCCTCTGGAAGAGCAGGAAGCGCTCTTAACCACTAAATCTCCAGCCCCTAAACTTGAAACTAAGGCAAAGGCAGGGGATGCAATCTGGTTATGACGTGCTTGCCTTGCACACGTGAAGCCCAGCCAGGCGTGACAGAGCGTGACTATACCGTCCCAGGGCTTGGGAAGTGTAGGCAGGAGGACCAAGGGTTCGAGGTCAGCCTACACCATAAATTAAGTTTAAGTCCAGACTGGTCTACATGAGACTTGGTCTCAAAGGCAAAACAGAAGAGGAGATAGGAAGCCTTTGTGTGAAGGTTTTGTTTTTACCTTACTTGGACTCTTCCTGTGGCTGAAGAAACAACTCTATTACCACACTTATCCATCCACAGATGTGTTAGCAATACATGCACTTCTCTCTCCCAAGTGTACGTGCACGTGTGCACAAGTGTGTGACAGTCTACGAGTGTGTGCACATGTCATGCTACATACACGGTGCCTGCCGGTCAGCGGTCAGCTTCCTCCTCTTTGAGACAAGGTCTCTTGTTTTTCACGACATACCCTAAGCTGCCTTTGAAGTTCCAGGGATGCTCCTGTCTCCGACTCCCATCAGGCTGTGAAGAGCACCTGGGGTTACAGACGTTGGCTCCCATGCTCAGCTATCCAAGGGGTCTAGGGATTCGAACTCAGGTCCTCGCACTTGTGCAGTAACCACTGAGCCATCTTCCCAGGCCCTCTCCCTTTTACACATTAAGTCCTAGTAAATACAGAATGGACTCAGCAAGCAAAATTAAAGATAAGTACAATGTCAAAAACTAAACCTCTATTCTTGTCCCTGACACCCAACTAATGCTTGTGCTGAGTTGAAACAGCAACGAGGGGATGGTGAGGTAGATAGAGGCTTGGCGGCTCAGTGGGGCCTGTTCTAGAAGGGACAGTGGCCCTGTGACATTCTGAAAACAGTGCTGAAAGCTAAGGGCAGAGTGCCTGAAAGAGGCTGATCCCGAAACACAGAAGACGCCACAGTAGTGGCCCGTAATTTACAAATGCCTTCAGGTTTCTTATTTAAAGTATTCCACACCTAGCTGTCCTCTGACCTTGTTATAGTTTGTATGCCTGGCCCAGGGAGTGGCACTATTAGAAGGTGTGGCCTTGGAGTAGGTGTGTCACTGTGGGTGTGGGCTTTAAGACCCTCATCCTAGCTGCCTGGAAGCCAGTCTTCTCCTAGCAGATGAAGATGGAGGTGAAGATGGAGAACCCTCAGCTCTGCCTGTGCATTGTCTGCCTGGATGCTGCCATGCTCCTGCCTTGATGATACTGCACTGAACCTCTGATCCTGTGAGCCAGCCCCAGTTAAATGTTGTCCTTAGAAGACTCGCCTTGGTCATGGGGTCTGTTCACAGCAATAAAACCCTGAGACAGACCTCCATATTCACACTGTACCGTGAACACCCCTATATACACCACAAGGTTAAATATTAGGTGTTTGTTTGTTTAATGTATGTGAGTACACTCTAGCTGTTGTGAGCCACCATGTGGCTGCTGGGAATTGAACTCAGGACCTCTGGAAGAGCAGTCCCTGCTCTTAACCACTGACCCATCTCTCCAGCCCCTGTTATGTTATTTTATATATGTGTGTTGTATGCTTCTGTGTACAGGTGAATACGTTTGTGTGTGTGTGTGTGTGTGAGGTCAGAGACCTATACTGGATATTTTCCTCTATTTCTTTCCACTTTTGTTTTGTTTTGTTTTGTTTTTTCGAGACAGGGTTTCTCTGTGTAGCCCTGGCTGTCCTGGAACTCACTCTGTAGACCAGGCTGGCCTCGAACTCAGAAATCTGCCTGTCTCTGCCTCCCAGAGTGCTGGGATTACAGGCGTGCGCCACCATCGCCTGACTACCTGTTTTGCTTTAATGTGTGCTCTGGGAATCTGAAGTCAGGCTCCCAAACTTGTGCACTAAGGGTAGTGACTGAGCCACCTCCCCAGCCCTGTGTTATCTTTAGTTTACAGTGGGAAACTGAGGCTTAGGAAAGTCAGGCTGTGTGCCTGAGGGCACATGGGTCCATCCATCAAGGCACACTTGCCCCCCTCCCCCCAAACTGAGCAGTCTCCTGTGGGCTGCTGATGCGGCTTGGTCGGCTTGGTCGGGAGAGCAGCACTTGCCTAGCCTGTGTGTGAAGCTGTGGCTTCCATCCCCAGTACTACCTAAAACCAGCCATGGTGGCACACTCCTGCAATCCCAGCATTTGGGGTGGGCGCAGGAGGATCAGGGGTTCGAGATCTGAGCTCAGCAGAACAAGAGACCCTGTCTCAAGACTAAAAGAAAGGAGGAGAACTCAATTACCTTCCGGGGCTGCTCAGGACTCGGAGGTAGCTGGGATGTGGTTAAAGACTGGGACCACTTCCAACTGTGTTACCCAGCAAGTTAGTTAACCTCAGTAGGCCTCAATTTCCTCTAAGCAAATGGGGTTGATAACCACTCCATCAGCTCTTGAGAAGATTAAAGATAGTAAATAAAGTACTGTACTTAGAGGGACCCCAAACATAGTAATTAGCTACCATTATTCTAAAACCTGTGCTGAGTCTCTTGGTCCCTGAAGATACTAGTGTTTCTGTTTAGTTGGCTGGTTAGTTAGTTTAGTTTGGTTTGGTTTTTTTGTTTTTTTTTGTTTTTTTTTTTTTAACTTTTGGGTTATTGAAATTCTTTTTTTTTTTTTTTTAATTTGGTTTTTTCGAGACAGGGTTTCTCTGTATAGCCCTGGCTATCCTGGAACTCACTTTGTAGACCAGGCTGGCCTCGAACTCAGAAATCCACCTGCCTCTGCCTCCCAAGTGCTGGGATTAAAGGAGTGTGCCAACACCGCCCAGCATTGAAATTCCTTTTGAGATAGAGTTCTCACTATGTATAGCCACAGTTAGCCTGGAACTGCTACTTAGACCACACTAGTTTCAGCCCTGCAAGGTTCCTCCTGCCTCTGCCTCCTGATGAAAGTTTGAGGGCCAGCCTGGTCTACATAGCTGAGTTCTAGGCCACCCTGAGCAACATAGTAAGATACTCACTAAAATAAAATAAAACAACAACAACAACAACAAAACAAACAAATTGAAGAGAAAAAAAAAAAGCTTAGCACTCAGGAGGCAGAGGCAGGCAGACCTCTGTGAGTCTGAGGCCAGCCTGGTCTATAAAGTGAGTTCCAGGATAGCCAGAGCTGTTACATAGAGAAAACCCTATCTCAAAAACCCAAAAAGAAAAAAAAAAGCTTGTGTGTGTGTGTGGGGGGGGGGTAGGCGGGAGGTTTCCACAACTGAAAAACTCAGCTGTAGTATATCTCAACACACACACACAGAGACACACCAAATCTGGCTAATAACAAGTGTTCTACAGAAGGTAAAACTAGACCCTGCCTACCAGTCTTCTTGTCAAGTATTCCCTGGGCAACCAGGAAAAATGTTAGTTATGGCTGGAAATATTCACATGCCTCATTTCTATCAATCTATATATCAAGTTCAAACTTTAAGAACGTTTTAAAAAATTACGTTAAAAAGTAATTTGGGGTGTGTGTGTATGGAGGGGTGTTTGTGGCCCAGCTCGAATGTGGAGGTCGGAAAACAACCAGGGCAAGTTGGTTCCCACCCTGTGATGAGACTCAGGTGGCCGGACCAGTTGGCAGCAGCCTTTACCCCTGAGCCATCTCCACTGGCCGAAAGTTCAAACTTTTATGTCTAACTTATTGCTCCAGTTTTAAGTTATCATAGATTCCCAAAGGGTTGGATGCTATAAAATAGCTTCAGTTTATTTTCTTCTTTCAGTTTAAAAATAAAAGAGGTTTGTGGGAGGGAGAATATGAAAACTTTTGGGGGCGGGGCAACAACGCCCAAGTTTCAAAAGATCTGAGAAATTAAAAAAAAAAAAAGCTGTAGACATTGAGAGGTAAGTGAATGGCGGTCTCTCCTTCCCCTCCCGGGGTGCGACTACCCCCCTCTCCCCCTCACACGAAGTGGATCCAGGGGGGTCTCAGAAACAAGAGGTGAATTAAAGTCCCCCGGGGTGAAAAGGCTTTCTTTCTTCCCTGCACGGTCCATTCATAGAACACACGGGGCCCTCCCTATCTCTTCCATCTTTCCTACTCACAGAACACGACCCGGGACCTGCCTCTGGCTGAAGTCAACTTGATCTTCAAAGTAGAACTCGAAGAGTCAGAGTAGAAACAAGAAATCTACCAGCCCGGCTTCTGCAGTGGGATCCGAAGGGTTGTACTCTCAGAAACAGATTTTACATACAGATGAATTGATGACTACACACCCCTCGCCTCACAACTTGACTCAGTCCGATCAATACAGCATGCATAAAAGCTTGAGGTAAAAGTGGATTGCGGCTTTTTGTTGATAACCGCGGTGGAATTTTGGCCATCTGCCCTGGTCCGACCAGACAAATAAGGCAGGCGGTCTGCTTTTTAGCTGTCAGGCATATTTTGGAGGGTGAAAGCAAAACCTCAAATCAGAATTCTGAGTATCATTGGGCAGCTTATCCCGGCACGCAAGGGTCTGGACAGTCCAAGCGCCTCAATTCCTACCCGGGACAACGCGTCCCCATTCCTCCACCCCGCACCCCCCCCCCCGGGTCATTTTCCAAGTTGGACCACACTTCACATTTCCTACGGTCCTTCCTATCACTCAGACCCTTTGGCCCAGCCTCGAAGCCAACAGCTGGGGCTGCCGAGAGCCAAGTTGGAGGCACCGTTGAACGAGATGCTGACGAGTGGAGGGAGCAGTTAATACTAAAGTAAAGCGACCAGAGCCACCCTTCACACCCCCACGTTGGCGTTCCCACACTTTCAAAAGCCAAGTGACTTCCAAGAGCACCCCTTCTATCAGTACCCTTTCAATTCCCTTTGGCCTTGTGACCTCTAATGGAGATCGCCGAGGCCATGCCCTCAGCCGCAGAAGTCTGCAGTTCCCCAGAGTGCACCCTGACCCCCATGCCAGCAGGGGTGCCCAGGTAGATCTCAGACCTTCCCTGGGACCCGCCTAGTTCCGCACCCCAAAATGATTCTGATCGCAGCTACCTTGCCTAATTCCTTCCCGAGCCTGCAAGACCCACTCCCTTCCAAGCCTCTCCAGCACCCTGCATCCCTCCAGGTGCCCCACAGATGCTCCAGGGTTCTCGAATCTCACCTGAGTCCGCTCGAAGCTCTCGCGCTCCGCAGCCTCCATCCCAGCACCAACCCCGCGCCGGCTCAACACTTTGGGCAGCGGGTTGGGTACCTGCTTCATGGAGCTGGCCATCCGGTCCATGTTGTCTGGGTGAACAGAGTCAGGGGCCCTCGGCCGCCCCGGGATCCCCGCGGCGCCTCCCGCCCCTCCCTACCCGCGGGGATCCGGCGCTAACGGAGACAGATTCCGTCTTCCATTGGTTGACAGCGCTGTCCATCTCCCTCAGAACCCACCCCATCTCTCCAACAGGCTTTTCCCCACATCCCTTTTCCCACTTTGGAGGCGCTCTGCTCTCTTCAAGGGCTGCCTGCCTCAGGGCGGTCCGCATGCTATGACTGGTCTGAAGGTTTGTCCATTATCATTAGTGGGCAGGACCTGGTGGGCTGCTGTCCCAGCTTGCTCCCAAAGCTCCGCCCCATGATCGATGCACCGCCTTCCAGGCCTAAAAGTGCACTTTCATTGGTCTGGAGACTTATCTGTCAACACAGGGCTGGCATGATGGGCTGCCCTAACTTTTTTTTTAATGTTGGCTCCACCCTACGTCCATCACTCCGCCTTTGTTCCCACCCTCCAGGACCAAAAAAGCACCATGATTGCTCTGAAAGCTTGTCCGTCATCCTAGTGGGTGTGACCTGGTTACCACAGACCAGCCCTTGCTGACTCCACCCTCCTTCGAAGCGCCACCTCCTGGGCCCTTCTCTGCTGCGGGTTTCTGAGCGCTAAGAGCTGCGGTCCAGCCGGCGCCACGAGTTCCCGAGGGGACGGAAAGTCAGATCAAGGGAAGCCTGGCTGCACAGCTTTCACCCGGCTTTCCGGGGAACTCTGCGTCAGTGTGGTCCAGCGATGGCGGCCTTAGTGGTCCTCGAAGTTTCCTCCTTGTGTATTCCTAACTGCGGGTTCTGGAGGATCGCCGACCCGGGTCCCCAAGTACTGACCCATGACTGCGGGTATCTCCCCAGAGCTTTCCAAACTTTTGCTTTGTTCTCACCTTACCTTGGTAGAAACCCCAACAGATGCTCCTTGTTCAACTATGATAGGGTCCACTCCTCCCATCCTGCTCTGGGAGCACCCACACACTGGGACGTGTGCTCCTCGGCAAAGAAAAAGTTACACGTTCTCCGCTAACAGAACTAGTGGCACCGTTAAGCATTAAGCAATATGATGACAGTATCCATCTATGCAATAGATCCCAGTACAAGTCTCACTTGTACTAGGCAATGTTTTAATTAATTAATGACTATATCAAACTCATTATGTAGCTGAGTCCCTTGAATCTCTGATACCCTTGCCTTTTCCAATCAAGTGTTAGGATTACAGGCGTGGGCCACTGTGCTTGACGTTTCTGAAGTATGTGTATTTATGTACCTGTGTGTATGTGTGGGACTGTGTTCATGTCAGAAAGCAAGTAAGATTCTCTTCTCTACCACGTAGATCCCAGGGATCTGACTTGAGTGGTAGGCTGACCTAGCACACCAGTGGGACTCTTTAAAGACAGTGTTTCAAGACAGGTGGTGATGGTCCACAGCTTTAATCCCAGCACTCAGGACCTGGAGAGAGGCAGATGGATCTCTGAGTTCAAGGCCAGCCTTGTCTATAGAATGAGTTCCAGGACAGCCAGTACTGCACCCACATGCACACGTACATGCCCAAAGACAGTATTTCACTAAGTAAGAAGTCTAGATTGGCCTTGAACTCCCAGAAATCCTGTCTCAGCCTTTTGAATGCTACAATCACAGGCATACACCTGTATATCTACAACCCTTACATCCCCCAGCCTCCCACAATGAAAGAGGTGTGGTTTGCAGGTGTGTCGCAGTGTGCACACACTTGTGCACACACCTGTGGCATGGAGGTAGGGTCTCATGGAACTCAGAGTCTATGGATTCGGCTAGCCACACTGGCCAGTTTGCTCTGAAGAGTCTCTTTCTCTCTTCAGAGGCTGGGGTTTTCAGGCAGGTCACACACCCAGCTAACCTAAGGATCCTGATTATGTCGATATGCACAGACTCGCTCAGCAATTGCTTTAACTCCTGTGCCATTATGGAAAGAGGAGTTTAATTTGAAACTGCCAACGATTTTTTTTTTCTAAATTAGGAAGCTTGGGTAAAAATTTCACAATTTTTGTGAAGTTTTTACCCAAAAATTGTGAAATTCTGGGAGGCAGAGGCAGGTGGATTTCTGAGTTCGAGGCCAGCCTGGTCTGCAGAGTGAGTTCCAGGACAGCCAGGGCTATACAGAGAAACCCTATTTCGAAAAAACCAAATAAATAAATAAATAAATAAATAAATAAATAAATAAATTCACATTGGATAGAGGCATAAAAGAGAGAGTGAGCACTTGCAAGCACCAAGAAGCCACTGGAGGCTTTTGCTGTGCACAACGGCATTGTGGGCACTAAGGTACGAAGCCTGGATGAAAGCAGTCGGGTCCAAAGTAGACTAGCATCTTAGTCAGGGTTCCTATGGCTGTGATGAAACACCATGGCCAAAAAGCAAGTTGGGGAGGAAAGGGCTTATTTAGCTCACACGTCCACACTTCAGTCCATCAATGAAGGAAGTGAGGGCAGGAGCTCACACAGGACGGGGAGCCTAGAGGCAGGAGCTGATGCAGAGGCCATGAGAGCCTGGCTTGCTCCTCATAGTTTGCCCCGCCTGCCTTTCACTAGCCCCACCCACAATGGGCGGGGGCGGGGCCCTCCCTGCCGACAATCACTAATTAAGAAAACGCCCTACAAAAGGGGAAATCATTTGAAATGTAAATAAAAAATATATCAAAAAAAAAAAAAAGAAAAGAAAAAGAAAACGCCCTACAGTTGGATCTCCAGGAGGCATTTTTCTCAATTTGAGGTTCCCTCCTTTCAGATGACTGACTCTAGCTGGTGTTACGTTGACATACAACTAGCCAGGACAGCTGGGGAGGTGATGACACGCTAGAACAGAAGAGGAGAAAGCTCTGCTTCTGAAGGAGTCATGTGAGTAAGCGCGTGCCAAGGGTGTGGGAAGAGGTACTTCAGAGGTCCAGGGTGATGGGAGGATTAGCTTGAGACTATATTTATATAAGAGGGAGATAGTCTATAAACTGCGCAGTGGTGGGAAAGAATGCAGAGTGTTTGGGCGCCATGTGTTGGAGGGGGGAGGGTATCTGTGCATGATACGTGTGCAGGTGCCGGAAGAAGCCGGATGGGGTGTCGGATTCTTTGGACTTATAGATGATTATGAGCCACCCTACATGGGAACCACCAAACTTGGGTCCTCATAACTGCTGAGCCATCTCTCCAGCCCTCTGCACATCAGAAGAGGGCATTAGATCAGATGTGAACCACCACGTGGTTGCTGGGAATTGACCTCAGGACCTCTGGAAGAGCGAGCAGTGAGCTCCCATGCCTTGAGCTCACTAAGTATGCCAACAAGCCCTAGGCGTTCCCCCCCACCACCACCTCTGCTTCTTGGATTACAAGCAAAACCCACCAGGTCTGTTTTGTCTTATTGTTGGTGCTGTGTGCATGCATGTCCATGTGTGTCTCATGTGGATTCAGGGACTCAAAGTCCTTGTGCATGCTGGGCGTGGTGACACACGCCTGTAATCCCAGCACTTGGGAGGCAGAGGCAGAGGCAGGCAGATTTCTGAGTTCTAGGCCAGCCTGATCTACAGAGTGAGTTCCAGGACAGCCAGGGCTACACAGAGAAACCCTGTCTCGAAAAACCAAAAAAAAAAAAAAAAAAAAAAAAAAGTCCTTGTGCTTGCAAGACAAGAACTTTGTCAACTGATCTACCACCTCCAGTATCCAAGGGAACGATTTCAAAGAAGAACACCAGCGGAACAGACCATGCTGCTAATACTCTGACCCTGGTGCGGCCATTCTGAGGTCCACACTGGCCTTAGGCTCTGGGATCAGCTAAAGACAGATTTAGGCCTCCTCGTCCAGATTTTATGGCATCAATAAACACTGGCCTTTTAAACAAGGATTAAGGGATCAGCCCAGTTCTTATTAGAGTAAACCAGAGTGGGAAGGAGGAATTTGTGGTTTGGAGGCACCGCACCGGGCAGGGAAAGATTCAAGACAGTTAGTGTTCCTGTGAAATAGGACAGGTCAAGAAGAAGGATCCAGGGCTGGGGCAGCTGTTTGTCAACGCGCTTGTCTAAGCATCCAGGACCCTGGATTCCACGCCCAGCACTGCATAAACATGGCAGGGTTTGGCGGTGTGTGCCTGTCATCCCTGTACTCAGAAGACGGGGGCACAAACATTCAGGGTCATCCTCGGCTACATAGCAAGTTCAGAGCAGCCTCAGCTACATGATACCAGACAAAAATACTAAGACAGGGGCAGTGAGATGGCTAGGCAGCTAAAAGGCACCTGCCACCCAACTTGGCAATGTGAGTTCGATCCCCAGGATCCGCATGGAAGAACAAGAAAACCGACGCCTGCAAGTTGCCATGTAACCTCCACATGGGTAAACACACATGCGCGCACACACACACACACACACACACATGCACACACAATTAATGTAAGTTTGGAGAGAGAATTCAGTCGTTGTTCAGAGTTAAGTTTCCCTTACTCCTACTCACGTCAAGCAGTTTATAACCACCATTAACTCCAACTCCAAGGGACTGTCTATCTCTTCCGGCTCCCAGGGTACCTGTGTAAGCACGTAATGGGCAAAGCGTGTGCCAAATAGTTTGGATCTATTTAGCATATATAGATCTGGTTTGAGGATATCTATGGGTCTCAATTGGAGTCTGCAAAGCCCTGCCTGGGATACTCAGGTTCTTGCATCCCAAAACAATTAACCGGGATCATCTGAAGAGCTAGAGAAATGGAGACTGTTTATTAAGAAAGACATGCAGTAGAAGGGGAGGGGCCAGCAAGCTGGGGAAGGACAGAAGTCAAAGACCCTGGGTCTTTTTCTTTTTTTCTACTCTTTCTTCTTCTTCCTTTTTTAACCAAGAAAAGTTTTATCTTTGTTTTTTTTTTTCTGGAAGTAGCTTGGTTAACTGCACAAAACCATAGTGGGTTTTTTCCCCCAGTTAAACATATTACACAATCCTATTCAGAAAGACAAATGTTCATCAAAAACAAAGGGAAAATACACATTCACAGCCTTCATCACCCGGAGTTGTCATTTAAAAGAACAGGAAGAGAAGGGGATTCCTTATGAGCATTTCCACAATGTCCTGTGCTCTCCATAAAAGGGAAGGGTTTCAGACTGAGAGGAGAACTAGCTTAAGCAGAAGTCACCATGTAGGAACTTCACAGAACTATTAACAATCTTAAGACAACATTGGCTAACCTACAGCATCTTCCCCATCTCCCGACCCAGGACCAAGACAGGCCGTGTCATAACAGAGACATGCTCAGCATTCCGGAGAATGAGATCTGTGCTTTTGAACATCTGCTGTTCCCTGGAGAGGCTGGCTCTCCACGGGTTGTTTATATAGCCTCATCTTCTTACCTGCACATCTTGCGCATTTTTTGGACATGCTCTGTCCCGTTATAATAGCTTGCAGGGAGGAATGTTCAAGATAGGTTCTTTGTGTAGCCCTGGCTGTCCTGGAACCCTCTGTAAATGAGACTGACCTCGAATTCACAGAAATCCACGTGCCTCTGCCTCCCTAGTGCTGGGATTAAAGACGTGAGCCACTATCCTGGCCAGTAATTAGAGAAGACAGTGCAATTAGAGGCTACAGGAAATAGTCCTTGTGGTCCAGGTATACCACACACCGTACTCATACAAATGAAGTGGGAGGTGGTATAGTTGAGAACCTGGTCTAGAGTAAGTTCAAAGCCATCCTTGACCACTTAGTGAGACTCTCTCAGTATAAAACATAAAATGAAGCATAGGGATGTAGCTCAGAGTTGGAGAACTGCCTAGAATCCCCCAGGGAGGGGCTGGGGGCGTGGCTCAGTGGTAGAGCCCCTGCCTAGAATCCCCCAGGGAGGGGCTGGGGATGTGGCTCAGTGGTAGAGCCCCTGCCTGGATTCCCCAGTGCGGGGCATGATGACACATGCCTATATTCTAGTGGCCAGAAAGTGGAGTTAAGCATATCCAGGCCAGGCTAGGCAAAAGAATAAGACCATATCTCAAACTAATGTTTTAAGTTCTCTTCTTTCCTTCCTTCCTTCCTTCCTTCCTTCCTTCCTTCCTTCCTTCCTTCTTTCCTTCCTTCCTTCCTCCTCATCCCTCCTTCCTTCTTTCCATAGTTTTTGGGAAGGTCTTCCTATTTTCCCAGGTTGGCTTGGGGTTAGGTGCCTAGTACAAACTGGCCTCAAACTCAGGATCCTCCTGCCTCAGCCTCCTAAATATTGGTGTTGCTTGCGAAAGCAACCACACCACACAACTTCTTAACAGTTCTTATAAAAAGCGGCCAGTAGGTGGCAGTGAACAGCTACTTCTGGTGTCACCGTGACCAGCGGTTTGGAAAGACCTGCCAGCTTCTCTCCACCTTTACAGGGCACTCAGTAGCCCAAGCTGCTTTTGAACTCACAATCCTCCTGCCTCAGCTTCATGGATATGTACCACCTTGCTTGATTGGTTTTGTCTTTTCTTAAAGGAGCTTCAGGCTTTGGTACAGACACGGAAGATGTCAAGTCTGAAAGTTTCCCAGAGCTAAGTGCATTGGGCAGCTGGCCACGTGTTCCTCAGAGGAGTGAGGCTGTACTAGTGGGGCAGCACAGACTTTGGGATGGGCTAACCTATAGTGCAGTGTTAGAATCATGTCTGTGCATATAACATCCGTGACCCTCGACGTTCTCATCTGTGAAATGGGTATTTAGCCCATTACTACCTCAGCCACCTAGTAGATTGAAGGAAATGAAGTTATCATGGACCTATCTTAGTGTATTTAATGGTCATATAACAGAATACCAGAGGCTGTGAAATAGATAAAGCAAAATTTATTTCTCTTAAGTCTAGAGGCCGAAAAGTCTGCTTTAAAGTCCTGGTCCTGGAGAGGGTCTTCTTGATCTGTTACAACACAGGCCATGACGGCACACTGAGAAGCAGAGTGGGCGGGCGTGGCAGCTCAAACCTCCTTTCTCTTCTTAGGAAGCCACTAATGCCACGACGGGAGTCCCGCCTTTTGACCTCATCTGCTCTTGATTGCTTCCTGTATTCCTAACTTTTCCTCCTGCTGTAACTGACAAAGGCAACTTGAGGAAGTGTGTTGTGGTAAATAATGTTTGGGGGTTTCTACCCCACCTTGAATTGTTGAGTTCCCAAATAAAAGACAATAAACCTTTATATTCATAATAAGCCGTGGGCAGTAGAACGGGGCAGCTCTCAACCCGCTGTGCTACTTCCTCATCAATAACCCTGAGCTATGCTCTTACGGCCATGAGCTCTCAGTCCACCCACCTCAGGGTGTGTTGTTCTTCCTCTCCGCTCCAGCTTGATCTCTGCCTCAGACCAAAGCCCCGCCTGCCTCTTCTGCCCAGCTCCAGGCCGTGGGCATCTTTATTAACCAATCACAGATAACTCGGGGGGCAAGGTTTATACAACAAAAGCTGGTATATTTGAGAATCGATTTGAGGCAATTAGACCCTGGGATACAGAATTTAGCATTACAATACATAGCAACAGACCAAACCTCAGCAAAACTGTATTAGTCAGGGTTCTCTGGAGGACTCAAACTCATAGAATATATATGTGTGTGTGTGTGTATGTGTGTGTGTGTATATACACACACATATATATGTATATATATACAAATGCATATATATGTATATATACAAATACATATATGTGTGTATTGGCTAGTTTTGTGTGTCAACTTGACACAGGCTGGGGTTACCACAGACAAAGGAGCTTCAGTTGGGGAAGTGCCTCCACAAGATCCAGCTCTGGGGCATTTTCTCAATTAGTGATCAAGGGGGGAGGACCCCTTATGGGTGGTACCACCTCTGGGCTGGTAGTCTTGGGTTCTATAAGAGAGCAGGCTGAGCAAGCCAGGGGAAGCAAGCTAGTAAGGAACATCCCTCCATGGCCTCTGCATCAGCTCCTGCTTCCTGACCTGCTTGAGTTTCAGTCCTGACTTCCTTTGGTGACCAACAACAATGTGGAAGGTGTAAGCAGAATAAACCCTTTCCTCCCCAACTTGCTTCTTGGTCATGATGTTTGTGCAGGAATAGAAACCCTGACTAAGACAATGTGTATATATGTATACATACAAATATATATGTATATATATACAAATATATATACACACATACACACACATACATCATTACATATGCGCAGACACACATACACACACACACACACACACACACAGGATTTATTACAGTGGCTTCCAGACTGTGGTCCAGCTAGTCCAACAGTGGCTTCTCCCAGTGGAAAGTCCAAGAACCCAGTAATTGCTCAGGCCACGTCATCTCAGCCTCAGTATTTGCTGGAATCCGGAAGCAGTAGGTGTTATTGCCGGTGGATCTGGAGGAAGGCCAACAAGCAAAGAACAAAAAGCAAAATCAGAAGTTTCTTTCCTCTTTGTCCTTTACACAGGCTGCCCTGAGAAGGTGGGCCCCAGCTTTGGGTGGGTCTTCACGGGTGTTCCCAGTGATTTGGCTTCTCAATTCATTCCAGATGCATGCAAGTTGATACCCAGGAATCGCTATCATGGGACGAAAAGGTTTCTTTTGACTCACAGTTTGAAGGAATCCAATCTGTCACGGGGGAGAGCAGGAGGCCACATTAAGTTTGAAGTCAGGAGACAGAAATAAATACTGCTGCTTAACTCACTTTCTCTTCTTATTGATTTCTTTGTGTATTCTGAGGTAGAGTCTTATGTAGCCTATGTTCCCAGAGTAAGACTCAGACTCAAAATATATCTACAAATACTTTAGCCATATAGCTAGGCTTTCCTCTTTAAGAATGATATAAGTACAATATCTCAAACACTGAAAACATATAACATTATGTGTATCAAAAAATAACCTTAAATTTGTATAAAAGTTGATGCCAATGTAACAAAATCGAACCTCAATTTTCCATCAAAATATAAATACCTTTACCAATGTGAGATTATGACTATTAAATGAGTTTTTAAGAGTAGATTCAATAATATACCTGTATTTGTCTAATTTCCTATGATATTTCTATATTCCCCATTTTTTTCAACCCCCTTTCCCTTACTTAGAAATAGAAGATAGAGAAGAGGAAACGAAAGGTCTAAATCCCTGAGTCTAGGAGATTACTTAGCTGACTCCTAAGTCTAAGATTACTCCTCATTTTCTTACTTCCTAAGTATGGTCCTGTCCAAGACCATAATTATTTGCAAATCATCCCCTAAAATAGCAACATCTCTCTAACTCACAAAATGACCCAAACTATCCATCTCAACTAAAGAGATTAGGATGACAGTCTTGTAATTTTTTTCCTGCTAAATTGGGGTGAAGAATTCCTTGGGGGGAGCAAGATAATTAGAAAAATGGTTAATCTTAAGAAAGCTAGATGTAGCCAGGCAGGTGGCACATGCCTTTTAATCCCAGGACTTGGGAGGCAGAGGCAGGTGGATCTCTAAGTTTGAGGCCAGCCTGGTCTACAGAGTGAGTTCCAGTACAGCCAGGGCTACACAGAGAAACCCTGTCTCGGGGAAAAAAAAAAAAGAAAGAAAGAGAGAAAGAAAGAAAAAGAGAAAGCTAGATGTAATCATTTGTTGTCCAGTCTGTATGTCCTGAGGAAGTTCAGGGCTTAACTTGAAGTCCTGACAGGAACAGTCTGAAAGGCTGCATGGACCAAGGTTGTCTGAAGCTTTTCCGGAAGCAAGTCTTCAGAGGAAACAGCTTCGGCGCAGCTGGGGTCTGATCAAGCGAGGAGCTGGAACAGCAGGTCTCAGCATCTTCAAGGGTCGACCTTGCAGCGCCGTCTCCTTGGCACTTTACTCTGCAATATACAAACGCCACAAGCAATATACAGCTCTACAAAGACATTTGTATGGAATGTGCAAGGTACACAGATCAATTACGGATGATTTCCTGCTCTTCGAGCAGGTGAGAGACAACTCTTTCGAAGTTAGTTTATCATATAATCAAACTGCAATCGAAGTCTCCATTCGTCTGAAAGGATGCTATGTAGCAAGGTCATGGGAATTCTGGAGCCAACAGGATTTATTGGCCGTGTAAGCCGGAGTTCTGGCTGGAGACGTTTATATGACGCAGTCAGTTTCATAGCTGGTTCGATCTAGGGTTTAGCATTATACATTAGCGGGTCCTTTGGCCCTTTTGATTTTCTCCCTTTTTTCTGCAGTCACGATCTTCGGAAGTCTTCCTCTGTTGAATCTGATCCTGATTACTTCGGAAGGAGTCCAAAGCCTTGTCTTCTTTCCTATTAACGCAAACCTAGAGCCTCCTCTCTCCCAACACAGCATACTTTCGGTCCCTCAGATGGAAGTCAAACGTACAAATTGGACCAATTTAACAGCCCCTGTTTCACCCAGGTCTTCTCCATTTCCCCTCTCAAAGAGGATGTTCAATACCATTATAACCACTGAAGATATAACCACCTTCATTTTGATAATTTAAAACAAGTATTTATTGAAACAAGGTTTCTCTGTGTAGGTCAGGCTGACTTGGATTTGCGCTGTAGATTAGGCTGGCCTTCAACTCACAAGGAACCTATCTGTCCCTGCCTTTGTCTCCCAAGTACTAAAGCCAAAGGCCTGGATTTATTTATTTGGTATCTATGAACCCTTTTCTCTCAATTTAATATCCGTCTCTGTATCCAACTTCATTTAAAGTCCCTTCCATCTAATGTATGAGCACATTCCCAAGTAACGGCATCTGCTTAGAGGTTTTGCCTTGGGTTTATGAGTCATGAGCTAGCATGAGCTGTAACCAGTTCTCCCGTGGGAGCCCATGCTTAAAGAGACTAGTTGTTCAGAATAGCATTGACACTCTACCTACCTCATTCCATGCTACTTAAAATTAGACCATTGTCTGTCAGCGTATCCAATTGGAGGCAATGAAGGCATGTCACATTTAGACCTCAATTGGCATTAGTTAGTCCCTTGTCTTTTTAAAACAAGACCACATTGTCTCTGTGATGTGGGTTTATTTGATTGATTTATCTCCTCTGACAAAAAACATTTGTATTGTGTATTGCCAAGGTGATAATTAATGTGCAATACAGTTAACAAGCTTAACAGTATTTTTTAATCTCTTGTCCAGTGATCTCTGGATTCTTTTGCTTGTTTGTTTTTGTTTGTTTGTTTGTTTGTTTTGAGACAGGGTTTCTCTGTGTAGCCCTGGCTGTCCTGGAACTTACTCTGTAGACCAGTCTGGCCTTGAACTCAGAAATCTGCCTGCCTCTGCCTCCCAAGGGCTGGACTGTCTGGCTGGACTCTGGATTCTTTACACAGCAGAATATATCTTTCCTAAGGCTAAATGCTTCTTGGCAACAGAAAAAGCATTATCTTTTAATTTAAAATTATAAAACAGAAACAGAAGTGTCCTTGGATCTGCCTCCTTCTGGATAATGATTACAGACAGGCTCACTGACCCAGACCTTTTATATGTGTGAAATTACCCTGTAATTTCAGCATTATGGAAGACAGAGACAAGAGGGTTACTAGCTGTCTTAGTCAGGGTTTCTATTCCTGCACAAACATCATGACCAAGAAACAAGTCGGGGAGGAAAGGGTTTATTGAGCTTACACTTCCACACAGCTATTCATCACCAAAGGAAGTCAGGATTGGAACTCAAGCAGGACAGGAAGCAGGAGCTGATGCAGGGCCATGGAGGGATGTTTCTTACTGGCTCGCTTCCTTCCCCTGGCTTGCTCAGCTTGCTCTCTTACAGAACCCAAGAATACCAGCCCAGAGATGGTACCACCCACAAGGGGCCTTCACCCCTTGATCACTAACTGAAAAAATGTTCCACAGCTGGATCTCATGGAGGCACTTCCCCAACTGAAGATCCTTTCTCTGTGGTAACTCCAGCCTGTGTCAAGTTGACACACAAAACCAGCCAGTACACTAGGGTTTGTGGCCAGCCAGCCTGGCTTCAAGTTCAGTGAGAGACCCTGCCTCAAACAACAAGACAGTGACAGAGCCGGGCACCCAACATCCTTCGGGGCTTCTGCTTGTTTTTGCATGCACACGTGTGTGTGTGTGTGTGTGTGTGTGTGTGTGTGCATATGTCTGTGTGCATGTGTCTATGTGTCTACACATACCCACAAACACACACACACACACACACATACACACCAGGACTGAGGCATTAACTCAGTTGGTACATGAACTAGGTGTGGTAGCACACACCTATAATCTTAGGACTGGGGAGATAGAGGCAGGAGATTTTAGCAAGTTGGAGTCCAGCCTAGTCTCTACAGCAAATTTTAAGTCAGTCAGGACTATAGAGTCAAATGTTGTTTAAAAACAAACAACAACAACAAAACCCAAAGACATAGGATGCTATTTATTCATGGACGGAACAATTGTTTCACAGCACACAGACAGTAGAGTCAGGGCCCTGCAGATGTCGATCTAATTCCGATCAGATGTCGAGACTCCCTCAATCAAGCCCCCTAGGTTTGCCGGGCTTTGCTGGTTGAAACAGATGAGGCAGCAGCACCCCTCATCCTGGGACAGCAGCTGCTGAGCCAGCCCAAAGGGCCTCCTGGCCAGCCGTCTCCACTCTAATGCACTGGATGTACAACCGGCTACACCCGGGGGAGCCTTAATGGGCTCCTCATCCCAGACTCAGCCGAACTAATGGATCCCTAATGGAGGAGACAGGGCCATTAACAAATGGAGCCGGGGTGGGGGTGGGGACACAGAAAGGAAGATTGATCAGATTCTCTAGGAGACTAGCCAGAGTCAGCCCATATTTGGGTTTGGGGTGGGGAGGGGTCTCAGATAGCCAGGCTGGTCTCAAATTGACAATGTAGCTGAGGATGACCTTGAACTTCTGAGCCTCCTGCCTCTACTGCCCAAGTGCCGGATTTCAACTGTACATCACTCTGCCCAGTGCCAATTCTTGGCTCTTAAAGTCCCAGCTAATTCTCTTTCTGGTATTCTGGGCATGTTGTGCCTACTGAGGCCTCCTCGGTCCATCTGTCCGACTGGGTATATATCCCAGCTTTAGTCATTTTGTTGAGAAACTTCTTACTTTTCTCCCGACTTTAACAAAATAGCTGCAAAAGTCATGTAAAGAAGGAAGGATTTGTCTTAACTTACAGTTGTGGGCAAGACTCTGTCGTTGTGGGTCTGAGACTGCTGATCACAAAGGCCATGGGGGGAGCAGGGGACATTTCAGATTCGTCCTATAATATGGGTTGATGAACATACCAGTAAAGGGAGTTTTTAATGACATTTCCATATACGATGTGCCCTGCTCCGAGGTGTGTCTGAGAAAGTTTATCGTAGATGTGAGGGAGAAATCAGCCAGAGGCATCTGGAAGAGTCAAGGGCTGTGCGAGGAGAGAGAGAGAAGATGAGAGATAGAGAGAGAGGGGGCAAACAGAGCAAGCGAGATCCAGGAGCAGAACCAAACAGGAACCAAGAGGCCAAGAGACTATGCAGCTGCAGAGGCTGAGTTCATATAGGAAACAGAACGTGGGGGAAGGGAACGAAAGCCCAGCCCCTGGGAGGGAGCGGTTCAGAATAGGGGGTGGGGGTGACAAGCACTTAGGAGGAGCCACAGGTACCGAATGAGTCTTGACTCAGGTTTCTGTGAGACCTAACACTGACTATGATCCAATAAGCCACCAACTGTCTTTCCTCAGTTCTGGGGAGGGGCTTCTGTACCTCTCCCCACTTCATGCTCTAGTGATCTTGTGCAGGTAACCACGCCCGCTGTGACAGGAGCTCCAAAGTGCCTGAATAGGAGATGCTTCTCCCAGGCTCTGGCTCCTCCCCGGCTCTGGCTCCTCCCCAGTTCTGGCCCCGCCCTGGATCTGGCCCCGCCCTTGTTCTGGCTCCGCACTGGCTCTGGCTCCGCAGCGGCACTGGCTATTTTGATCTTGATCTTCTGCTTCCACAATGGTCCCCGACCTTTGGGAAGAGTGGGTATGGTACAGAAGCCCCGTTTGTGGCTGATCACTCCTCTGATGCTTGTTGTCAGGACTTTGTCCAGTTGTGAGTTTTGGCATTAATCACCCTCCATTGCACAAATGAAGTTTTCTAGTATGAGAGGTAGAGTTAGAAGGCAGTTTGCGAATCTTCATTTAGCAGAATGATAGTAGATTTACCTCTGTGGCCAGAGAACTCAACCAGTACCGGACGTGTGTTTCTTTCAGTGCGGTAGGCTTTGAATCTAAGCAGTGATTGGTTGCCTCCACAGCGTCTATGCCATGATTGCACCCATGGGCTTGTCTTTCCTTTCTGGGGCAGCAATATTATCGTTCAGGAGATTCAGAGCTGGCTAAGCTGGGATAACTTTTCCTCCCCAGCAGGTTACACACGCAGCACATTCCAGTGCTATGAAAGCTAGCCCAACGGAGAGGAAGCTTCTAGTCAAGCTATATATGTTTTCTCCATATTCTGTGAATTTTCTTTAGGTTTGTTTTATTTTCATTTATGTGTATGTGTGCATGTGAGTGCAGGGGCCTACAGAGGCCAGAAGAGGGAGTTGGTAAAAGCTGGAGTTACAGGTAACTGTAAGCCACCTGATGTGGGTGCTGGAACCTGAACTCAGGTCCTCTGGAAGAGCAATGCATGCTTTGAACTGATGAACCACGTCTCTGGGTCCTCTTATTTGTTTTAATTATTCAGCGTTGAGGTTTGGCCTTGCTGTGTATTGTAATACTAAGTGTGGGTCCCCGACACTTGGAGTCCAAGTGATGCTATGTGACCTTGCCCCCAAATTATTTCTGTTTGGTAAAGATGCTGACACCCAATAGCTGGACAGAAGAGACATAGGTGGGGTTGAGAATTCCCAGGCTTGGGATTGGAGGAGAACCACGAAGAGAAGAAGGTGAAGGAGGAGAAAGAAGCTGTCACAGGTTAGAAATTAGGAACATCCTGGATGAAAATAACTTGAGGATTGGTTATCGGTAGGAAAGTAGATTCTAATGGCAGAGAAGGCAGATATCTGCCCAGCTCTTGGCTGTTTAAGGCTTATTGCAAATATAAAGGTTGTGTGTGTCTTTTATCTGGGAATTAAATGGTCAAAGTCAGGGTAGAAACCCCAGATTAGGACTAAAAATTTCTATAAGGGGACTGGAGAGATAGCTCAGTGGTCTGTTCTTCCAGAGGTCCTGAGTTCAATTCCCAGCAACCATATGGTGGCTCACAACCATCTCTAATGAGATCTGATGCCCTCTTCTGGTTGTGTCCGAAGACAGTGACAGTGAACTCACATAAATAAATAAATCTTTTAAAAAATGTTCTATAACAATTTAGTTGTCAAGTTAGGGATCATGTAGGTTGGGCTAGCCTCAGACTCTGTATGTAGCTGAGGATGACTTTGCATGTTTTTCTATTTGTTTATTTATATGATCGTTTTGCTTGTGTGATCTATGTATGCTTGCCATATATACACCTGGTGTCTGCAGAGATCAGATCCCCTGGAGCTGGAGTTACAGATGATTATAAGCCACCATGTGGGTGCTGAGAGGGCCTCTCTAAAAGCAAGTACTCTTAATCAATGAGCCATCTCTCCAGCCTCCATGGCCTTAAACTCTTGATCCTCCTGCTTCTACCTCCCTAGGTGCACCAGTCACCATGTTCGTAGTATTCAATTTGGGGCATACAACAGGGCTTCCTGCATGCTGGCCAAGCAATCTACCAGTAGAGCCATATCCTTAGACGTGGTTTTTGATTGGTTTGGGTTTGGGTGTTTGACACTGGGTCTAGAGTGGCAAAGACTGGCCTTAAATTGGTGCTATAAACCTTGAACTCCTGATCAGTCTGCCTCTATCTCCCATAGCTTGCCTGTTCACACACATTTATCATTCTTTCCCTATCCTGTGTCATGTCCCCACCTCCAACTGATTTCTTCTGGATCAATTCCAAAACACATGCAAATCCTTACCTCAAGACCTGTTTCTAGAAAAATTCAAAATACCTCAGGTGAGACCTACAATCCTTGGCCAGTAAGTACTTCCTTAAGGCTGAGTGCGAAGAGAGCTATTCATTGCTAGGAAAGGAAACTGAAGGAAACAGAGAGAGAGAGAGAGAGAGAGAGAGGTCTCACACTCACGAGTTCAAGGGGCTGATGCTTTTAAAGTGATCACACGCTGTGTTTTGCTGGTTTTTTTGTGTTGTATTTTGCTATTGTTTTGCTGTTGTTGAGCTCACATAATTCTATGTGGACAGGGTGGCCTGCCTAGGATTCTAGGCATAGAAGGCATATATAGGAGATCCCTAGAGCAAGCCAGATTGGTGAGCTCTGGATTTGATTGAGAGATCCTGTGTGTATGTTGTATACATGTATGTGTGCAGTATTTGTACCTGGGTGTGCACATCTGGAGGACAAAAATGTATCTTAGTTGTCTTTAATTCAGTCTTTAATTATCTATAATAATAATATAATATAAAATTATTATTATATAATTTATTTATTATTAGTAGTAGTATTTTATTATTTTGAAACAGGGTCTCACTTTGTAGTCCTGGCAAGCCTGGAACTCACTTTATAAACCAGACTGTCCTCAAACTCAAAGAAATCTGCCTGTCTCTGTCTTCCGGGGGCATGCATGGAGGTCAGAGGGCAACTTTCTGGAGCCGGATCCCTTTCCACCATGTTGTAGTGGGAATTTTGGTTTCTTTTAAAACGCAGTTATGCTATGTGAATATGTTTTTGTTTTAATCCCAGGTGTGGGAAGGGAGGCTGCTTCAGATCATCCACGGAGGCTGACTATGATTTGTCTCCTGCTCTGGCGGGGGCGTGATTCTGCCAGCTGAAGAGAGTTTATGTCTGGATTACAGGGAACTCTTTCATTGATTGATTGATTGGTTGATTGACTGATGCAAAAAGCAAGAGGACTTTTATTTAATCCAGCATGCTGGGGTCGCCCTGTACATGGGGAGAGAATGACCTTTTTTTAGATTTATTTATTTATTATATGTAAGTACACTGTAGCTGTCTTCAGACACACCAGAAGAGGGCATCAGATGTCATTACAGATGGTTGTGAGCCACCATGTGGTTGCTGGGATTTGAACTCAGGACCTTCGGGAGAGCAGTCAGTGTTCTTAACGGCTGAGGAATCTCTCCAGCCCTCGGGGAACTCTTGAGAGGATAAATGCCAGAACACTGAGAGGCTCCTGCCCCTGCCCCTGCCCCTGCCCCGCCCCCGCCCCGCCCCCTTGCCCCTGCCCCGCCCCTCTTGCCCCTGCCCCTGCCCCTGTCAGCTGCTGCTTTTGCTGTTTGCTATTTGGTTTGCTAGATTGCTTGTTAGAGATATCCTGACAATGACGATTGGTCCTCCCCGCCTCCCCATCTGGTACTCAACACCCACAATGAGCAGGAAGTAGTCTGAATAGGCCTGTGACCCCTTTCTCCTCTAACCTTCTTTCTCATCTACCTGGTGTTGGGGACTTGGAGGGATTCGGGTGGAGAAGGGTGGTAGATATAAGAAACCCGGTTAAGTAGCCAAAAGTCCGGTTATACCACTTGGCTCCCAGGGATCGCCCTGACGGCACTGAGCCTTCTCGCTAGACCGAGTGAAATCAAATCTTTATTTGAAAAGCTGCCATGAAAACTATGCTCTCCTTCCAGAGGGGCTGAGAACTTTCTAAAGGAATTCATCAGGTTCCGTGAGAGCAGAGGAGCCGAGAGCCGCGGTGAACGGTCCTGGGGCTGAAGATTGAGCACCGTCACGATTGCTTCCCGGTGTTCAACAGAGAGATGTATCTGCACCCACCTGGCCTCTGGCTGGACACAGAATTGCTTACCTGTTTTTGTAGTGAATCTGCAGAAAAAGAGATACGAAGTGAATTTTGACATCCATGGCTTACGAGGCTTATGAAAGAGGGGGATGGGTGGACTTCTGACTAGGGTTGTCTCCTGTCCAACTCAACCATCACACCCCATTCTTGTCACATCTCCTGCTAAGCCTGCATCTCCTTTCCATCTCCCCCAGAATCCACACACCCTCAGGCCCACATTCCCCAGGAATCATGTCTCAGGAGGTCTAGTTGCCAGGCAGTAATCTGTATTGTGATGCTTTTGTTTCAATATAACAGCTTTATTGAGACATAATTCACCCACTCTATGAAGTGCATATTTGACATGATTAGGGATAATGATACTATAGCTCAGCACTAGAGCACAGAATCCCAGTGAGGAGCTGGGGCGTGGCTCAGTGGTAGAGCCCCTGCCTAGAATCCCCCAGGGAGGGGCTGGGGGCGTGGCTCAGTGGTAGAACCCCTACCTAGAATCCCCCAGGGAGGGGCTGGGGGTGTGGCTCAGTGGTAGAACCTCTGCCTAGAATCCCCCAGGGAGGGGCTGGGGGCGTGGCTCAGTGGTAGAGCCTCTGCCTAGAATCTCCCAGGGAGGGGCTGGGGGTGTGGCTCAGTGGTAGTACATTTGCCTAACATGTAGAAAGCTCTAGGTTCAATCTCTAATAAGGCAAATAGAAAAATAAACTTTAAGTGTGAGTACTTGGCTAATAGATTTCAGTATATTTGTAGATTAGAGAACTGTTGCCCAAGCCATTTTAATCTTTTACATGAGTGTATGCTGGGAGTATAACCCAGGGCTTCATATTGCTTAATAAATGGGTTACCACTGAATTACGCAACAGTTCCATACAGTGACTTTTAGAGGACAGAAAGAACCCCACAGTAATATGTCACATAGCTCTCTTTTTATACATTTAAATTGCACATTATTTATTTATTGTAGTGGGAGGGAAACAAACTTACTATAGTGCATATATGGAGGTCAGAGGAAAGTTGGCAGGGAATCAGCTTTCTCTCTCCGTCATGTGGAACCAGGAGAGCAAAGCGATTAGGCTTGGTGCAAGGTACTTTTATCTCCTGAGCCATCTCACCAAACTCACAATTCTACCACACCTCTTTTTTAAAAGCAAGGTCTTACCATGTAGCCATGTCAAACCTCAAACTTAGCCTGATGACTACAGGGGTTACAAATTTGTACCAACATATTAATCTCTTGGTATTATTATTATTATTTATTATTAAGACAGGGTTGCTCATTGTACCAATGGCTGTCATGGAACTAGGTTAGTAAACTGGCCTCAAATTCAAGATTTGCCTGCATCTGCTTCCCGAGTACTGGGATTAAAGGCATGTGCCACCACCACTTGGCTGCACTCTTGATTTTATACCCAACTCTTAGAGCAGGGCCTGCTATATGGTGTGAAAGTCAGACTCTAAATCTCAAAGGCACATGTATTTGTGCAGAGGCTGGGCTCTAACCTAGTATGATGGTTACTTTTAATTGTAAACTTAAAAATCTAAAATAATTTGGGAAGGAAGTCTTGATAAAAGATTATCTAGATTCAATTGGCCCGTGGACATGTCTGTGGGGGCAATTTTGAGTATATTAATTGAAGTGGAAAAGACTTGCCCACTGTGGGCAGCATCATTCTTTAGGCAAGAGACTCTGAACTGCCTAAGAGTAGAGAAATCAAGCTGAGCTGTATCGCAATGAATCAACTCATTGTTCTGTGCTCTTGACTGTGAATATGAGTAGCTGCTCCAAGATCTTGCTACCTTGACTTCCTCCAGCAATGATGGGTCGTGTCTTCATTTTAGCTGTCAACATAGACCTAGACTGGGATCATCTTAAAAAACCTCAGCGTTGCCTCAATAAGATTGGCCTGTGGCTGTGTCTATGAAGACTTGTCTTCATCACTGATTGATGTGGGATCATCAATATAGGCGATATATTGCTATACTATAGCAGCTGTAGGCGGCACCATCCTTCGGCCTGAACTGTATAAGAAGGCTAGCAGAGACCATGAACCACAGAAGCAAGCCCAGTAAGCATCAACCTTTGCAAACAGCATCCTCTCACGCTCTCTTCTTCTACTCTTGCCTCGAGACCTGACTTCCCTTAGTGATGGAGTGTGACCCAAAATAAACCTTCTCCTCCCCAAGTTGCTTTTGGTCATAGTATTTATTTTACCATAGTAACAGGAAGCAAACTGGAACAGGCTATAACCTGGGATTTCTCCTGTATGTTGCTTTCATCATGGTATTTTATCTCAGAGACCAGAAGCAAAACAGATACCCTCTTCCCAGATTCCCTTCTCAAGGTCCAGTCTGCCACTGAGGGCATCTACCCAGCCCCTTGCTCAAGGGTGAGGCTGATGCAACCGAACCGAGAAACACTCACATCACGCCCTCAATGGCACAGCTGCTTTCGGTGAACTTGTAGCCGTACACTCACTGCCACAGGATCACGTAGTGTCTGAAATAGGGACAACAGGGCATAGGGATGTCACTGCCACCTAAAAACAGGCAGAGGAAGGGCCTTGGGATGGTCCTGTCAGAGAGGAGGAGCTTCAGAGGGAGGGGGAGGACCAGCTACATACATGTGGCAACAGCAAGCTGGATGTTGAGGAGGACAACCAGAACAATGGGACCCCAAGAGCAGGTCTTCACGTTCCATTGCCCTGGGCCCTTTATAGATGTCTCCTCAATTGTCTTCTCCAAGTCTGTGGGACACCTGAAGAACATTCCAGAGAAATGTATGGTTGAAAACAAAGTAACTGCCCGGTGGTGGTGGGGCATGCCTGTAATCCCAGCACTCTGGGAGGCAGAGGCAGATGGATTTCTGAGTTCGAGGCCAGCCTGGTCTACAGAGTGAGTTCCAGGACAGCCAGGGCTATACGGAGAAACCCTGTCTCGAAAAAACCAAATCCAAAAAACAAAAAACAACAAAAAAAAAGAAGAATAAAAAAGAGAAAAAAAACCAAAGTAACTCTGAGTGTGTGTGTGTGTGTGTGTGTGTGTAGTGCGTGTGCGTTGTGTATGTACATGACTCTGTGGGTGCTTGCATATGCAGAGATCAGAGGAGGACTTGATGTGTGTCACCATCACCTGGCTCACGCCCTACATTTTATGGGTGGCTTCGGGTATTACTTTCCTTGTCACAGCAAAACAGCGAGGGGACTATCTTGGCTCATGGCTTGAGGGCACAGTCCATGATAAGAAACCCACAACAGCGGAAATATGAGGCGGCTGACGTCATTGCATCCAGTCAGGAAGCAGAGAGAGATGCACTGATGCTCAGGTTGTGCTCTATTACTGAGCCACGCTAGCCAGCCCCTTACTGGACTGCCCCCTGCTGGACAGGTAGGCTACCCCGCCCCAGTCCATCACCAAGGAATTCTAGGCAAGCATTCTACCACTAAACCATATCCCTGCATTTGATTTGAAAAATAATGTGTTTGTCGTCGTCGTCGTCGTCGTCGTCGTCGTCGGGGGTGGGAGGGTGGGGTGGGGTGTCAGCGTGCCTGAGCATGGATATGGAGTGCGTGTGTGGGTCAGAGGACAACTTACAGAGTCTGTTCTCTCTTCCCATTGTGTGAGCCCTGGGAATTGAACTCGGGTCATCTGGCTTGGCTGCAAGTGCCTTTGCCAGCTGAGCCATCTCTCTAGTACAGCCTTTGAATTTTTGAGCTAGGATCTCCTTGCCTTTGGGGTGATTTTTAAACTTCGATCTCCCTGTGTCTGCCTCTCAAGAACTAGGGTTATGCGTATGCCAAGGTTCCACGGTATCACTACAGCTCTGTCTATGACTGTCTTCCCTCTACGATTAGTCAATCATTGTATCTCTTTCATGAAACATCAGGATCCCTCCAAGTAAGGGGTGTGTCCACAGCAGGCTTCTGCTGTAATCCACCTTCTCAGTATGCCTGCACAGTGTTCTGTCCAAGACTTTCATTCTCCTATCTTGGTGCAGGAGATCCAACCCGGAGCCTTGCTCCAGCCCCCCACCCTCCCCCCAGGCCTGAGCACATCCTTCATTCTGGCCCCTGTGGGTCCTGTGCTGTTCTCAGTTGCCCCCTTCCCGTGTGGTTAAAGTCCCTGCTCCATACCCTCCAGGTTGCTGGCTGGGATCGGCTACATTTGTCTGGATGTTCCAGAACCCACCTCCATCTGGGGTGCTTCTCAAGGTCTGGCTAGCCATCTGACCTTCTGCTACCATGGATACCCTTCTAAAACTCTTCTGTTGTCATGGTCATGGTCATGGTCATGGGACTGGAATAGACTGGTTCATTTGCTCAGGTTCCCTTCCTTATGTTTCTCGTGTTACAGACTGAAGTGTGTTCTCTTTCCCCTGAATTCAAGTATTGAAGCATTAACCCCTCGATGTGCCTATATTGAGAAACAAGAACTTTAAAGAGACGTTTTAGTTTTTGAGATAGGGTTTCACTGTTGTAGCCTTTGCTAGCCTAGAACTTACCATGTAGACCTTGCTGGTCTCAAACTCACAGAGACCTACCTGTCTTTGCCTCCTGAGTGCTGGGATTAAAGGTGTGCCCTACCACACCTGGCTTTTTCATTTATTTTTTTCTTTTTTTTTTTTTTCTTTTTTTGGTTTTTTGAGACCGGGTTTCTCTGTGTAGTTCTGGCTATCCTGGAACTCACTCTGTAGACCAAGCTGGCCTCGAACTCAGAAATCTGCCTGCTTCTGGCTCCCAAGGGCTGGGATTTTTGCTTTCATTTTTAATTACAAATATGTGTATGTGTGTATGTGTGTATGTGCACGTGTGTGTAGTTGCTTGTGGAGGCCAGGAGTGGGAGTCAGATCCCTGGAGATAGAATTACAGGAAGTTGTCTAGAACCCTCCTGAGGTGGGTTCTAGAGACTGGACTTGGATCTTCTGGAAAAGCACTAGGTGCTCATAAACTGTTGGTTACTCGGGCCACTTAAGAGGCAAGGAAGGCTTTCCCTGCCTTGAACCCCTTTGTAAACTTTGTATACTTTCTAAACTTTGTAAACCCTCAAGGCTGGAGTATAGTTGACACGCCCTCCCCACTGGATACAGCAGCCAGGTCCCTCCCCCCAGCCCTCCCTAACTATCCAGTTTCTGTCACTGTCACAAAGGTCATCTATAAACTATCAACAGGAGCCTCCCCAGATTATGCTAATTAGGTGAAAAATCTGAACAGAAGGCACCAATCGCTGAACTTCCCACAGAAACCCACCAATCCCTGAACAGGAAAACCCACCAATCCCTGAACAGGAAAACCCACCAATCCCTGAGCTCCCCAAGCTCAGGACCTGAAATCCCGTCAATCCTCACGCTGGAAGTCTCTGCCCTAGAAAGCTCAGCCTCCCAGGAGCCCCTACATAAGCACTGCACTTTGTCCGGTTCCCAGGAGCTTGCTCCTGGGAGCATAGGTAGCCACTCCCGGATTTATTCCTCCTCTCCCTGGGCACTGATCAATCTCTTTTATGAGATTTGCTGCCTGGTGTGACAGGAAGCAATAAAGGGAAGAAGGGAAGAGGCAAAGAGAAGGAGCAGGACTGAGGCTCCCGTGTCTCAGCTCAGCTGGGGATCCCCTCCCCTGGGAGCTGCCACTCTGCTGAGGAGCTGTGTGGTTCCTGGGTCTCCGAGTCTCAGGATGCCCTTCCGCCGGGACACTGTCCCACCTCAGAGCTGTGTGGTTCCTGGGCTCCTGAGACCCAGGATACCTTCCCATCTGAGCAGAAAGGCCAGCATAACCATGTCTTGGTATATCAAAAAGCAAAGACAGGAGAGGAAGTGGTTCCCCACTATGATCCGGAAGGCCCACCCTTCATTGGCCTTCTCCCTCCATCTAAGCCCTACCTCCCAAAGGTTTCAAAACCTCACAGATCTTCCCAACCGCCAGCAGCCAGGCCCCCTGCCTCAAACACACGAGCAGGACAGGGGGTGGGATGGAATCTTACTTTCAAGCACAGAACAGAGACAAGGGCAGGCCAGTCAAACACATAATCTTTTTCAGTATGGTTTCACTATGTAACCCAGATTGGACTTGACCTCAGCCTCTTATCTGTTAGGATTACAGGAAAACCCACCAATCCCCGAGCTCCCCTAAGCTCAGGACCTGAAATCCCGTCAATCCCCCTAGTAACTACATGTTACTAGGTCTAGCTAAAGACAGACTTTGGGGGTTCAGCAGTTAAGTGTGCTGGTGCTCTTGGGAAGGGACCCTTTTGTCTCCCAGGAACCACATGGGATAGCTTACAATGGCCTAGACCTCTAGTTCTGGAGATCTGAAATCCTCTTCTGGCCCCTGTGGGCACTGACACGCACGTGTATATGCTTACAGACATAAACACAAAGTAAAAATAATTTTAAAATATCAAAGACCGACTCTTCAGTTCCTTAAGTGAGATTGCTATTTTTGAAATTATTATTTTCTGTGTACGGGTGTTTGGCCTACATGCATTTCTGTTCATCAGATGCATGCAGTGCCTGCAGAAGCCAAAAGGAGGGGTCCTTGGATCCCCCGGAATAAAGTTACAGATGGCTGTGTGTGGCCATGTGGGTACATGGGCTTGAACCTGTGTCCTCTGTAAGAGCAGCCAGTGTTCCTTACTAACTGAGCCACTGCTCTAGCCTGACCTTGTTACGTGTTATCCTCCTTAGCTAGCTAAGAAAATGGAGATCCAAAGAGAGGGGAGCTGATTCATCCAAGGTCAGAGTAAGGCTGAAAGTGTCCTCGGTCTTCTTCTGAAGAATCTCAGAGTCTCATCATCCCTTTCTACCCTGACAACAAACCTCAAAGTAGGTTTTCCCCAGGCTCTATCTAAAATGGCTCCACAGGTAAGGGAGGATAGCAGAGCAACAGATAAAGGAGAGACACAGTCTAAGACCAGAAAACCACGTCCAAACTATCAAGAGCCCAAAGGGAAAAATGGGAGTCTAGAGATTACAGCACCCACAGCGTAAAAACAAGTTGTCAGTTGCCTAGGAGACATGCACCTGTTTGCATTAAATCATTCCTGTTCTGAGACATGATTAGCCAGGCAAATATGGCAGCTGGACAATCCCCACAGCATCCTGAGTATATAGGTGTGTTCTACTGTACTTGAAAGTACTTAGGAGTTAGGGCTGGGGATGTGGCTCAATTGGTATTTGCCTAGTGTCTTATTTAGGTTTCTGTTGCTGTGACTAAACACCATAGCCAAAAGCAATTTGGGGGGGGGGGGTTTGGTTTTACACTTCCATATCACTGCTCATCATTGAAGAAAGTCGGGACAGGAACTACAAAAGGGCAGGAAGCTGTGAGAAGGCTAGGCTGATTCCATGACGGGCGTCAAATTGGCTGTTAAGGAGACTAAGCCTAAATCTGTTTCCAAGAACTGGGCAAGTCCAGGCAAGTCCAGCAGCCCCTCCACCTGGCCCGAGGCAAGGACAATGGGTCAGCAGCAGTTTCCAGACTTCCTCAGCAATAGTTTCCAGCCCCTGCGCTGGTAATGGAATGTCCCTGGGGGTGGAGTAAGATAAGGGTCACCTACACCCGAATGCCCTAAAGTGCTTTAAATCAGGCCTTCCAGCACACTCGGTTGTCTCTCTATGCTGGTAATAGGAGACCCCAGCATGCCGGACTTCTGCAGAATAAAACACTCTTTGTGTTTACATACTATTGAGTCTAGGGTATCATTCTTCAGCGAACCATGAACTCTTACACTGGAGGTGGAGCTGATGCAGAGGCCATGGAGGGTGCTGCTTACTGACTTGTTCATTGTGACTTGCTCAACCTGCTTCCTTTCTTTTCTTTTTTAAAAAATATTTTTTTCTGAGCCGGGCGGTGGTGGCGCAGAGAAACCCTGTCTCGAAAAAAACCAAATCCAAAAAACCAAAAAATAAAATAAAATAAAATAAAAATAAATAAATAAATAAGAAATTTTTTTTTCTGTAAATTGTTTTGCCTGCCTGTGTGTGTATATCTTCATGAGGGTGTCGGATCCCTTAGAAGTGAAGCTACAGTCAGTTGTGAGCTGCCGTTTCGTGGTGCTGGGGACTTAACTCAGATCCTCTGGAAGAGCAGCCAGTGCTCTTGACTGCTGAGTCATCTCTCCTTCCCGTGTTATGTTCCTAGTGAGAACCATTCCGGAGAGGGTGAGATGGAATCTCGGTGTCTTGATTTTCAGTTCCCTCCTGGATGAATAAGGACAGCGAACATTTTTTTTTCTCGTGTGTTTTCTAGCCGTTTGCACTTCTCCTTTTCAGAACTGCCTTCTCAGTTCATTTTCTCAGGACTTTTGTTTGTCTTATTAACCAGGGGAAAGTCACTCTTCCCTGACGCAGATCAATGGCCTGTGTCAGAATGACGGTGGGCGGGGAGGGGGGGGGAAGGCTCAGTCCATTCCTAGAAGATTGAACTCTGCCGTCAGCTATATCATGTCTTCTTTTTATCTTTATTTTTATATTATTTGTTTATTTTATATGTATGTACTCATGCGTGAGCTTGGGGGAGCTGGACAACATCTGGTGTCTTTCTCAATTGTTCTCCACCTTTGTGTGTATGTGTGTGTGTGTGTGTGTGTGTGTGCATGCACGTGAGTCGGTGCGTGCACACATGCAGACTCTGCAGGGGTCAGAGTAGGCCATGATGAGTTCCTCTCTTTTATCTACCCCATTCCCGTGAGATAGGTTCTCTCCGTGTGACCAAAGCTCATCCTTTCTTCCAGCAAGGCTGGCTGGCCGTCTCCCAGCTTCCCTCTTCCGCTGCCCCAGCACGGCTGCAGCCACTCCCACCGAAGTCTGTCTTTTCATGTGTGTGCTGGGATGGTCATGTGACATTTAGCCTCAGAGCCTGTCTTAGTTAGGGTTTCTATTGCTATGAACAGACACCATGACCACAGCAACTCTTACAAAGGACGACATTTAATTGGGGCTGGATTACAGTTCAGAGGTTCAGTCCATTTATCATCATAGCAGGAAACATGGCAGCGTGCAGGCAGACATGGTGCTGGGGAGGTAACTGAGAGTTCTACATCTGGATCCATTGGCAGCAGGAAGAGAGAGACACAGGGCCAGGCTGCTCTCAAATTTTCTATGTGGCTATGTAGCCCTGAACTTTTTTTTTTAGGGAAGGACATTTGAGGGAAGGTCTCTTTATGTAGCCCTGGCTGTCCTGGAGCTTGCTAGGTAGATCAGGGTGGCACTGAACTCACAGAGATGCTCCTGCCTCTGCCTTCTGAATTCTGGGATGTCTGGCTAAGCCTGAAATTCTGATCTCCTCAGGCATGCCTAGTTTTCGCAGTGCTGTGGTTGAAACCCAATGTTCTGTGCACGCCAGGCGAGCACATCACCAACTGAGCGACCTCTCCGGCTTTACAAAGGCTGACGGGTTTGAAAATGTTGCCGTCGAAATCCTCCATTTCTGCCAACTTTTTTATTTGTTCCAAGTACTGGATGTGGGACCAGCCTGGAATACCCATCAACGTGTTTGGGAGTTGCTGCTGTTGACAGATCTTCACCCAGAGGTGGACAGACAAATAGCCCTCAGGCCCCACCCTAAGGCAAGAACCCCATCAAAGCAAGCAAGATACACCCGCAGGTCCTCAGGTCTCACGCACCCGGGCTCTGATGAGGCCTTTGAGTCACACAGAGGAGAACACAGGACAGCAGATGACATTCTTCTTCTCACTCAGCACAGGAAACACCAGACAGACCTCTGGTGCGCTTGGAGCTCCCTCGGGCTCTCACAGAATAAACACATTCCCTAAAAGAGATGCTGAGAATGGGGAAACGAACTCAGGCCTCATGCCAGCAGGCGTGTCAAGCCCAAAGCAGCCTGGGAAAGCAGGGATACCTGTGTCCAAGTTCGGGGACAGACGAGAGGTGACTAAACCTTGGTGCTGTTGCCACGGCGTCTCTGGACGGCAAGCTTGGTGCCCACTGCCTTGGCACCTTTGGGAGGCTGGCTTTTCTTGGCATCTAGGTTTCGTATGTGCCTCTGAACCCACGGCAGCTTGGGGTCGGTACAGATCCTATGGCCCTTCTTGGTGATGAAGCTATAGAAAAGAAGGGTAGGGTTTAGTTTGAAGTCCTGCAAGGTACAGAGACTAACCTTCCCTTCATGAGGAAGTGAGTGTGAACGAGTCTCAGGCTGCTCTCCCTCAGCACTAGGAAGCCCCTGACAGGAGACTTCTCTGAGAGAGTTCTTGGAGAATTCTGTGTTTTACCGCCGGGGGAACAGGATGGCGGAGCGTGCAGATACACACTCATTCTGTGACTTCCCTGAGAGACAAAGCCTTTGAAGTATGACGCTGGGTGTGATGGGAGAGATATGGTCTCTATCTGTAGCAGGAAAACAGCTTAGCTGTCTCCTCGCTACAGCTAAGCTGGTAAAATGTCTGCCTTGCAATTGTGATGCTCCAAGTTCAATCGTCAGGCCCCAAGCAGGGTGGCATGTGCTTGTAACCCCAGCGTGGAGGAGGCAGAGGCAGGTGGATTCCCCGCACCTTGACAGCCAGCTAGCCTAGACTACCTGGTGAGTTCCAGGCCGGTGAGAAAGCCAGGGATGGTTCAGCAGGGAAAAGCACTTGCTGCTGAGCCTGAGAACCTGAGTTCTATTGCTGGGACCCACAGGGCAGATAGAATATTATTGTGAAGGAGGTGCACAGCATACTTGGTGACACCCAAGACTGGCCTTGGGCCTCCACAGGCATGTACACACATGACATAGACACTCATAAGCCTAGCCCATCTACAGACACACACACACACACACACACACACATATACACACACTTATTTTTAAAGGTAAATGTCACCAGATGACACTAGGCATATAAACATGGCTCCTGGGCACACTATAGCTGAGAGAGGATGCCCCCTTCAGTGCCAGCTCTCAGGGACACTCTGATGTCTGCTGGGGAATATTGGCATGACATTCCCACTGTACAGCACAGCTTAAGACACGAGATTAGGCTTGTTACCCCAGATGAAAAGGTGGCTCTGAAGTGACATGGAATCTAGAGGCCTGGGTGGCCATGTGACCTTGAACCTGTGGTCTTATGGGACCTCAACTACCTTCAGTAAAATGGAAAAAGTCCTGTGTTCTCTGTGAGATTGGTTTTTGTTTTTGCCATGCTGGGGATGAAACCCAGAGTTTTGTATATGTTAGGAAAGTACACTAATGCTGAGCCACGCCCCCAGCCCCTCCCTGGGGGGATTCTAGGCAGGGGGTCTACCACTGAGCCACGCCCCCAGCCCCTCACTGGGGGATTCTAGGCAGGGTCTCTACCACTGAGCCATGCCTCCAGCCCCTCACTGGGGAAGTCTAAGCAAGTGCTGCACCACTGAGCCACACCCCCAGCCCCTCACTGGGGGATTCCAAGCAGGCTTTCTGACATAGTCTTATGAAATTGTTGTGAAGACTAGTTAGACGAATGGCATTTCACGTATTCCCCTCCATGCACAATGCCTTGCCTACATTTGGTACTTTGTGGACGTTCTTAGCGTCCTGAGTGCTGGAATTAACTGGCCTATACCATGTCCTGGTCGTTATGTGATGTTGGGGATGGAATCACCCAGGCTTCATGTATTCGAAGCAAGCTCGCTACCACTGACCTGTCTCCCTGCCCTGCTTCTCTAGTTTCCTTGGTGAGGAAGCTAAGTCCATAGAAGTCTAGTGCCTTCTTCAACAATGCACAGGGCAAGACTTCCTCAGGGACCCTGGCGTTCTTAACATTAGATACTCACATGACCCCTGCCTTGGGACAGATACTGCCATTGGCCAACTGGTAGCTAACCACTCGGTTTTCTGGAATTTTCTTGGAAACAAAGGACATGCAGCAAGATGAGGGGATGGTCACGGAGTCTAAAAGGAAAGAGAGGAGGCACGTCAGTCTCCAGCCTGCTGTCGGCTCGCTCTTAGCTGCAGACACAGAGCCTGTTCTATCCCAGGCCACTTAGTGCCTCCCCCAGCCCCAGGTTTCTGGGTTCCCTCGCCCTCCCTTACGTCAAACCAGCTATGGCCTTAGAAGCTTTTACTACCAGCAGCCCCACGCTGGCCCGGAAGTCTCACCTGTGGGGAAGAGGCAGCACGTGCAGGCTACCAGGAGAAGGCTGACAACGACCGTGGCAGAGCCTGCCATGTCCTGGAGGTCAGGCTCAGAGTTCAAAGCTGGGGTGCAGAAAAGAGAGCCTGGAGATACGAGGATGTTCCCTACAGGACACCCCAATCTCCCTCCCACTGGCCTTTATATGGACAGCTCAAAGGCTCTGGTGTCCCTCCCGCCCTCTCCCCCCCACGGACTTCCTCGAAAATCGTTGAGCATTCTGTGATCCAAAAATTGGGGAAGTTGTTGCCCATTTTGACTTTGTCCAGCAGAGTCAGCGATTATTTGGGGCTCTGGCAAGAGAAAGCTGGGGGAGGGCTGTCATCCTGCCTGGGCCATCGCCAAGGGAGAATGGCTTTGATGACTTGGCTCTGCTGCTCACTGTGTGGGATCCTGGGTAAGTTACTTGGTTCTCTGAGCCTCAGACTTTACAGATGCATAATGAGTACAGTCTTCCCTATCTCCCTGCCTTCTGTCCACTCATTCATCCATTGATTACCTGTCTATCTGCCCATCCATCCACCCATCCATTCTTTCATCCATCTAGCCATTCATCTACCTGTCCATCCATCCATCCATCTATCCATCCACCTGTCCATCCATCCATCCATCCATCCATCCATCCATCCATCCATCTATTGATCTGTCTATCCATCTATCCATCCATTGATCTACCTGTACATACATACATACATACATACATACATACATACATATATCTACCTGTCCACCTATCTATCAATCTATCTTTCTACCCATTCACTTATTGATCCATCCATCCATCCATCCATCCATCCATCCATTCATCCATCATCCCTCACTCTACCTACCCATCCTTCTAAAAGGGACTGAGAGGTGCAGAAGCAGGCTCTCTGAGATGGCTCCTTGATCCCAGAAGACACTGGGATGAGAAATGATAAGACACAGGGATAGGTATCTAAACAAGACCAGTAGAGGGGAAAGGAGGATCATGGAATCCTATAAAATACCCCAAACTGCATTCATTTAAGGACGTTGAACCTTAGGACCCTTTGCATCCTGAAAGGATAATATGGTTACTTTCTTTCTTTCTCTGTAACTTGGTTTTTCTGTAGTTCCCAGAAGTTCAAGTCTTTGTCCATGTGCTAAGCAAACTTAGCAATCCTCTAGACAACCATCAGTGCCTTCATGTCTGGTCCAAGTCCCATCCATCCATGCACTTATCCATCTGTTCACCTACTGGTCCATCAATCCATCCATGTATTCATTATAGATCCATCCATCTATTCATCCACACATCAAACAAACTTGAATTAAGCATGTGTTTCAGTGGAGAGGTATACAAAGATACATGTTTTATTTCTGTGCCCATCAAGTCCCCAGTCCTGTGCCCAGCCTTTTTAGAATAAATAGGAAGTTGATCAGCTCTTAGACAATTTCCCCTGGGCCAGAGATCTCGGAGATTAGTGGCTGGAGTGATGAGACCTAGGGTGGGAGCACCAGGACCTCAGGAGGTTGAGCCCAGAAGGCATCCAGATATGCTCAGACTCGTTGTCTGTCCTCCCATCTCTCCCCTTGGTCCTCCTTTTTTGTTGTTGTTTGGTTTGAGTTTTTTTGGGGGATGGTTCAAGACAGGGTTTCTCTGCGTAGCCCTGGCTGTCCTGGAACTCACGCTGTAGACCAGGCTGGGGGTTTGGTTTGTTTTAAGACAGGATCTCGTGCAATCCAAGATGACCTTGCCACTGATTCTCTTGCCCCCCTTCCTCAGCCCTTGAACTACAGGGGTCCAGCACCATGCCTTATTTTATTTCATTCTGGGAACCAAACCTGTGGCTTCATGCATGCTAGGCAAGCATTCTCCCAACTGAGCCACACCCCCCAGGGATGCCACATGCTGTCACTGCCTTTCGTTAGAGAGTGAAAGAATCAGTGCTTCCTTACCTGTCTCAGCCTCTGTCTCCACCTCAGCCAGCAGGGAGATACCTGGCATGACAAATGAGAGAAGTCACAGAGACACCCATCATGCACTCGGGGATCTGTGTGTGTGTGCATGGGCATGTGTTCGTGAGTGTGCATGTGTGCGTGTGCATGTGTGTATGTAAGAGAGAGAAGAGAGAAAGCGTGTGCGTGAGAAAGAGAGGAAAGAGAAAGTATGTGTGTGAGACAAAAAGAGAATACACACACATGTGCATTGTATGTAGGTACCTGGGGAGGCTACAAAAGGCCGTCAGACCCCACAGAACTAGAATTAGAACCGGGAGCAGAGTCATAGCCAGATCCACCATTGAGGGCTGGAAGCTGAACTTGGGTCCTCCGGAAGAGCCCCAACCCTGTTGCCTGCTGAGCCATTTCTCCAGTCTTGGCTTTAAAATTTTTTATGTTTATTTAGTGATTTAGTTACATGTGTATGTGTGTGTGTGTGCATGTGTGTGTGTGTGTGTATGTGTTCCAACTTTTATTTTCTTTTTTGGATAGGAAAAGTAGTCTGTTGAATATACTACAAGAGATCAGTGGGCAGGAGAGTGACTAGAGTGCCTACAATCTATTCTGATCATTACCTTCTTGTCACTGTCTATCATGTGATGTATGTGTCGTATGTAACCCGTATGTACATGAACGTGTGAATGCATATGAGTGAGTGCATATGGGTATCGGAGTCTAAGAGGCTGATGTAAGGAAACTTTTTCTCCTATGTCTCTCCACATTTATTTATTTGGATTCTACTTTTATTTTAAATTGATGTGCGTGTACGCTCAAGTGCAGGTGCCATCAGAGACCAGCAGAGGGCGTCAGATCGCTTGGAGGTGGAGTTATAGGCCTTTGTGAACTGCCCAGTTTGGAGACTTGGAATTGAGCTAGACCCCCCTGCAAGAGCAGTGACCACTTATCACATCTGAACCATCTCTCCAGCCTCGGGGCATCTTGGATTTTGAGATGGGTTTCTCACAGACCCTGGAGGTCACTGGTTTGGCTAGAATGGTTGGCCAAGGAACCTGAGGTATCACCCTCTGTCTGTTCTGGCACTGGTGTTTGCATTGCTAAAACCCAGCTTCAAAAGTAGATTGATTGATTATGCATTTGGTGAGGGAGGGGAGCGAGCCTGTGCGCTGTAATGCGCATGAGGGCGCAGAGGATAATTCTGTGGGACTCGCTTTCTGCCTTTCCCTAGGTTCCGTGGGTCTTCAGGCTTGGACAGCAAGTACTCACTTGCTGAACTATCTCCCAACCCCAGTCCCAAATAATTCCATTTTCTAGTGTCCACACCAGCCTTTGCTGCTTAGCAATTTGGAGGAGAAGCCCATTGTCACCCTGGGTCCTGATGTAGTAACACATGGCAGGAAGAGGAAGTAGAAAATCAGGGATGTCTGAGGGGAGAAGGGCAGGGCAGGGCAGGGCAGGGATGCTCAGGGCCTAATGTTGTAACTTCAGTGGGCTGGCAAACAGTCATGAGTGGGAGGCCTTGCTGGGAATGGTGCATCCCCGATTACTAACACCTTTAGGGGGCTTTCCAAGGCCTTAAAATGCCACCCACTCCACTCCATTTATAGTCGATCTAGGGGAGTAGGTTGGGGGTTCCCAACCCTGGTTGTTTTGTTTTTGCATGTATGTGTGTGTGGTGTGCAAATATGTGTGTTTTTACCAGTGTGTGTGTGTATGTGAGAGAGAGAGTATGTGTGTGCATGCACGTGTGTGTGTGTGTGTGTGTGTGTGTATGTGTGTGTGTGTGTATGTGTACTTGTGTGCACACATGCACATATATACACAAGCATGTATGCCTATGGAGGCCAGAGGTAGACAGTGAGTATCTTCCTCAATGGCTCCCTGCCTTCTATTATGCCAGGGTTCCTTACTGTACCCAGAACTGACTTGGCCAGCTATTCTCACTGACCAACTTGCCCCAGGAACCCCCGAGTTCACTTCCCAAGTGCTGAGATTATATAGATGGGCCACCCCTACACACAGCATGTATGTAGCTGCTAGGGATTTGAACTCAGGTTCTCGTGCTTGCTTGCACATGCATTGATGAGGCCTTGCTGGCTCCTGCATCCATCGCTACAAAGGGAAAATGGGCATCCTAGGCAGGCAGATGAACAAAGACATTATCACCAGGTCAATAATCCTGGTTCCTGGATAGGAACCTGTGTCTTCTCTCTCAAGGGGCTGGGATGTGACAGGCAGAGGAGGAGGGTGTTGAAGGGCGAGTGAGGAGTGGGGCCTGGTGATGCATGCCTGTAATTGGGCCCTGGGAAGCTGACTCAGTAAGATTGAAAGTTCAAGGCTAGCCTGGGCTATATGGAGGGCTACAGTTCAGCCTGGGCTGCCTAATGAAACAGCTCAAGGAAGTGAGTGGGTGGAAGGGAAAAAGAAGGAAGAGGAGAGAGAGAGGTGAGAGAGGAAGTGAGGGAAAGAGGTAAGAGAGAAGGGAGGGGAAGGGAGAGATGGGTTGGAAGCCTGGTGTGACCGAGGCAGGTGGGCCCTGAGCCCAGGCTCACCCCTGCTATAGAACAGTTAGCAGTGGAGGTTCTAAGAAAGAGAAGAGTTTCTCCACCGGGCAGTGGTGGTGCATACCTGTAATCCCAGCACTCTGGGAGGCAGAGGCAGGCAGGTTTCTGAGTTCGAGGCCAGCCTGATCTACAGAGTGAGTTCTAGGACAACCAGGGCTACACAGAGAAACCCTGTCTCAAAAAAAACCAAATCCAAAAAAACCAAAAAGAAAGAAAGAAAGAAAGAAAGAAAGAAAGAAAGAAAGAAAGAAAGAAAGAAAGAAAGAAAGAAAGAAAGAAAGAAAAGAAGGAAGGAAGGAAGAAAAGAAGGAAGGAAGGAAGAAAAGAAAAGAAAGAAAGAAAGAAAGAAGGAAGGAAGGAAGAAAAGAAAGAAAGAAAGAAAGAAAGAAAGAAAGAAAGAAAGAAAGAAAGAAAAGAAGGAAGGAAGGAAGAAAAGAAAGAAAGAAAGAAAGAAAGAAAGAAAGAAGGAAGGAAGGAAAGAAAGAAAGAAAGAAAGAGAAGAGAAGAAGAAAGATGTTGACAGGCACATGGTACTTCTAGGAAGTGAAGAGCCAGGGCAGAGCTTCGACACCCACCTTTAACGACCTCTACCACCAGCAGTGGGGGTGGGAGGCTCCATGCCAAAGATTTCACTACCTCCCAGATCAGAGCCACCAGCAAGGAGACGGATGCTCTACCGCAGACATTGCCACCGCAGCAGGGGCATTGGGCGGACAGCTGAAATGCCACCATGGCAGACTGAACATTGCACTTACATTGTCAGGTGCTGTTTGAGCTCACCAAAAAGCCAACTTGGGAAGTAGGGCTTCCCTTCCCCCTTTCAGAGCCAGGCATGTGTGTTTCAGGGTCCCTCCGAGAGAAAACACCGTGTCCTTGAGGACAACGGGAAGGTGACCCATTTCCACCAGAGGTCACCAATGTTTCACACCACGCTACCACTGAAAGTGCTGAGGAGGGAGACAGAATCTGGAAGTTCACATACGAAAAGAAAGTTAAAAATAAATAAATAAGTAAAAAGAAAGAAAAGACAGCTCAGTGGGGAACCCCGGCTGACTGCCTCAGCCTCCCCAGCCAGTTTCTGAGAAATGGCTCAGTGGTTGAGAGCTCTGGCTGCTCTTGCAGAGGACCCGGGTTCAATCCCTAGCACCCACATGGTAGCTCGCAACTGTCTACAACTCCAGTTCTGGCGGTGGGTGGGGAATCCAATGTCCTCTTTAGATTCTGTGGGGGCACCCAGTGTGCACACATAAATCTAATTCTAAATCAACTGTGTGTTCGTGTGTGTGTGTGTGTGTGTGTGTGTGTGTGTGTGTGCTCCTGCGAGTGCATGAGGCTAGAAGACAGCATTAGATCCCCTGAAGTTGGGGCTACAGGTCATGAGCCACCTTGTGGGTGATTAGATGTGAACTCATGTCCTCCACCAAGACGGTTTGTACTCTTAACCGCCGAGCCATCTCTCCAGCTCCAGTAACTAGTTCTTTAATTTGGAAACCCTACTTGATGGGAAACTCTGCTGTTCCCTGACCTCTTGTAGAAACTCCAGCCTGCTGCCTCCTTGGGCTTCTCTGGTTGGTTTCTGCTTCATGTTTTGCGCACCTGCTTGGACCATTTGTGTTTTCTCTTTCTCTTCTCTCATGCTTGTACTTCTGCTTTCTACGTAGTCAGTAAATTCATTCATTCAAAGCCAAAAGTATGGCGGCCGTCAGGCCTTTCAGAACACGCAGGCAGAGGCTTGGGCTCTTAGAGTGAGGGGAAGCAGGGTGGGAGCAGAGCCCTGGTTGCCTAGGAAACGACTAGATTCCTTAGCTGCTCACTTCCATTTCACCCCCCCCATTGTTATTGATGGGAGGAAAGGGTGGAGCTCATATGTCTTCCGTATGAGAGACTCAGCCTTGTTGATATCAAGGCAACTGCATCGGGTTAATGAGACCCGAGCCTGTGATCTGATAACTCAGCAGGGTCCACGGCAGGTGTGATGGGAAGGAGTTGGGAACAGCACAGCTGGCTGAAGCAAGTTGAGGGAGGAAAGGTTTATTTGAGCCCACTGCTTCAGGGGGTCACAGTCCACTGTGGCGAGGACAACAGGTGGTGAGGGGGTCCTGTTGCCAACCTTGCTGATGGGGTGGGGGTTGGGTGGCTGGACGTGAATGGGGACAAGGAAGAGTGCAGCTGCCTTCTCTAGAAGGGTCAACTAAGACCACCCGGAATCAGAGATGTTTACAGTACGACTCATAACAGTAGCAATGTTATGGTTAGGAAGTAGCAACAAAAATATCTTCATGGTGTCTGATGGGCTGTATTAAAGGGTCCAGAGTTAGGGAGGTTGAGAAGCACTGCTCTAGAGGGGATATACCTTGATAAACTCACAGAAGAAGGAGGTATACAATCTGAGCCACCCTGCTCAGGGTCCTGGTCCCATCTGCTGTGGGGACTGTTCCCAGCGTTAACATGTTTCAATGTAATAGACTCAAACCCACAACGTTGAGAGGCAAGACCTCCGGCTGGGGACTGGACTCAATGGATAAGAGGACAAGCACGAACATCAGTGTCCACATCAAAAGGAAGGTATGGCTGTGCATGTGTGTGTGTGAACCTAGCTCGTGAGGGCAGTGATGGAGATGCAGGGGGGACCACCAGCACTCGCTGGCCAACCGGCCTAGGTAAAGAATGGAGAGCTCCAGACTCAGGGAGAGATCCTATTTTACACAGCAAAGCAGAGCTGGCCCCCAGGTTCTCCCAGCATTCCGCAGCCCCTGCCTGTTACTAGAATCTATCCTGAACTTTCCAGCCCAGGGGCTGTGCTTCCTCTCCTCAAGGGGTTCCTCTTCTTTATCAAGTACAGAGCTAGGTGTGGTGACTCACTCCTGTAATGTTAGCACCCAGAGCAAGAGGATTGATTGAAGTTTGAGGTCATCTTGGGTTACAGAGTGAATCCCAATCTATCCCAGGCTACAGTGGGGAGACACTATCTCTTTAAAGAGAGAGGGGGGGGAGGGAGCTGGAGAGATGGCTCAGTGCTAAGGAGTGCTTACCGCCCTTGCAGAGGACCACAGTTTAGTTCCTAGCCCTACATTGGTTGGCTTACAACCACCTACAACTCCAGCTCCTGGGCTTCTGACTCCCTCTTCTGGCCTCTGTGGGCACTGCACCCATGTGCGTACACACATATACATGTATAAAAAATAAAAATACAGAAAATTCAAAACCACTGCCTAGTCTCTGCTGCTCAGTTACATCAATGCAAAGTAGATGAAGACTCTGTTAACGCTACTGTTTATAAATACCTGAGAGGAAATATTTAAAGAAGAACAGGTGGTAGGGCGTGGTAGTGCACACCTTTAGTCCCAGCACTCACAAGATAGAGGCTGGCAGATCTCTGTGAGTTCAAGGCCACCCTGGTCTACAGAGTGAGTTCCAGCACTGCCAGGGCTACACAGTGAGACCTGTCCTAGACACACCCCGCCCCCTCCCCAAATAAAGATGAGAAGGGTTATTTTGCTCACAGATTTGGCAGTTGCCCTCCATGGTCTCTTGGTCCCAGAGCTTTCGGCCTGAGGTGAGGCTAAACGTCATGGCTGAGGAATCATGGGATGCAGCAAGGCTGCTCACCTCCTGGTAGTCAGGAAGCAGGGGAACACTGGAGGCGGTGAAGGCCAGATGCGGCTGAATGGCAGCCCCCCGGACTCTTCCTTACTCCAAGGGGTCCAGGGTCACCGCCTCCCCATGGCCTACTGCAACCTGTGCTCTGTTTTTGTTTTTTGAGGGTTTTGACTTTTGTTTTGTTTTATTCGTGACGGAGTCTCACTGTGTAGCCCTGGCTGTCCTGGAATTCACTCTGTAGATCAGGTTAGCCTCAAACTCAGAGATCCACCTCCCTCTGCTTCCCAATGCTAGGATTAAAGTTACACAACACTATACCCAGCTTTATGCTTTCTTTTAAACAGTTATTTATTCATTCATTCATTCATTCATTCACTCATTCATTCAGTTAGTTAGTTAGTGCTAGAGTTCTTTACGCATTTGTTTAGTTAGTTTGCGTTGGAGTTCTTTACGCATTTATTTAATTAGTTAGTTGTTAGTTTGTGTTGAGTTCTTTTTTTTTAAAAAAAAAGATTTATTTATTGCTATACATAAGTACACTGTCTTCAGATATGCTAGGAGAGGGCATCAGATCCCATTACAGATAGTTGTGGAGCCACCATGAGGTTGCTGGGATTTGAACTCAGGACCTTGGGAGAGCAGTCAGTGCTCTTAACTGCTGAGCCATCTCTCCAACCCCTGTGTTGGAGTTCTTTACACATTCATTTATTTACTTAGTTAGTTTGTGTTGGCATTCTTCGCACACACGCCATGGTGTGCACGTGGAGGTCAAAGGACAACCTGTGTCTGTTCTTTCCTCCCGCCACATGAAGCAGGCGCATTAGCCAAGGCTCCTACTTGTTGATCCATCTTGCTGACCCCTCTACAGAACAGCTGGTCCATCAAGGGCTCTACATCTGAGCTACATCTCCAGGCTTCCATTTACATGCAATACCCCAAATAACCCAACAGTAGAATCCTGATTGTGAGGGGTTGGGGCCAGGGAGACTGTTTGGCGACACAGAATCCTTCTGTAAGGTGGCTGCTTCCCAGAGACTCAGACAGTCGTTTGTCATGGAGCAGCCCGAGAGAGTCTACCGAGCCGGGTTGGAGGCAAACCTACGTGGAGTTTGATTTGGTTCCTACAATTAAACAAAAAACTGGAAAATAACGAGCATGTCAGGGAAACTGGGAACTTGCATTCATTGCAGGTTGGAATATGAATGCCATGACAATATGGAAACATTTCATACTTCCTCAAAGTTAAGAATAGAGTTTTGATATGACTCAATCTTGCTCCAACTCTCTCAAACAAAATGCGCATTCCCCTGGAAAACTTGCACATTAATATTCATGGCTGCAGTTTCGTAGCTGCTAAAAGGGGAGTAGGAAAAACTGTGCAATAGTTACGCACAGTGGAATGTTGTTGCTCCGTGAAAGGGCATTTAAGGTGCCGATGGATGCTACTCGGTAGGGAAACCTCGAGACCATCCCCCTCAGTGACAAGAGCCAGGCGTGAAGGCCACGCTATTCCATCTGAAAGAGATAACTGGAGGAAACGCTTCTCAACCTTTTGGCTAAGGTTAAGAGAAGAAATAGAACAGGAAAATCCATAGAAATGGGCTGGAGGGGGGGCAGGATTTCTTTTTAGGAGTGATAGAATATTCTGGAATTAGACTATGGTTATAATATGTTCACTGTGACTATTCCACTCAATATACACTATTTTACCTTTCGAGATTCTTTTTCTTACATTTTATTTATTTGCTTTGTGCGTGTGCCAGGGAGTGGGGAGAATCAACACGTGCCACGGCACAGGTGTGGAGGTCAGAAGAAAACTTGCAGAACTGAACAAAAACAATTCCCTCCTCTCCTTTTTTCTTCTGTTTATTGTTTGTTTATTTGAGACAGGGTCTCACTTGGCAGCCCTGGCTATCCCAGAACCCTCTCTGTAATCCAGTCACCGCTCAGTCCAGCTCCTCCATTCCCCCCTCCTACCATGCGCGGCCGGAGGACTAATCTTAGGTTCGCAGGCTTGGCCGCAAGTGCCTTTGCCTACTGAGCCATCTTGCTGGCCTCAACCTACCCTTTTAGAAAGTCCTTTCTGTTGGTGGCAATGGTGCTGGGGATTAAACCCAGGGCAATTCTCCATCACCAAAGCTGTAGCTACAGCTGTCAACTTAGACTGTGAAGGATAAATCAGTGAACTCTATCTTTGTAGGCTTTTGTAAAAGAAGTAGAAAAGACAGGATGCTAAGGTTGTTTTTAACAAAATATTTGTGTGAATAGCTGGACCTTAAAGCCTTTATTCAAGCCACACCCAATGCCAAAGACCTGGTGGGTCCCCAAGGTGGTCCAGCAGTACCCAAAAGTCTCATCAGACGGGGACCTGGCATGGCCCATGAAGGCGGAGGCATGAGCACTTCCCTCATCCTTCCCAGAGCACAGGCAGGGCTCTTGGCACAGGGGGAAGCTTCTAGCAAAAGATACCGCGACCTTGGGAGTCCTTGGGGTGCTAGCTCCAGTCACTGTCCTTTCTTCGTCTCTCTCCCTCTCTCCTGTTCCCTCTCTCTCTCTGTTTTATGAGATGGAATCTCTAGATCCAGCCCAGCTTATGATCCCCCTGCCTCAGTCTCCTGATTGCTAGGACTGTAAATATGCCAGTGTCCCATCTGGCCCTGTTCTTTTGAGTCCTCAGTGGTCTTCTTTGTGCTGCAGGGCTCTCTTATTCTCTCTGGCCAATCTTATGTCAAACCCCACTCTATGGAAGGAAATGAAGATGGGGGCATGGCTCAGTGGTAGAGCCCCTGCCTAGAATCCCCCGGGAGGGGCTGGGGGCGTGGCTCAGTGGTAGAGCCCCTGCCTAGAATCCCCCAGGGAGGGGCTGGGGGCGTGGCTCAGTGGTAGAGCCCCTGCCTAGAATCCCCCAGGGAGGGGCTTGGGGGCGTGGTTCATTGGCATGGCCTTTGTATGTGTGAGGCCCTGGATTCACTCCCCAGCACTAAAAATAAAGTTAAGTTAGAAAAGAAAGACAGGGGCTGGTGAGAGGGCTCAGTGGTTAAGAGCACCGACTGCTCTTCTGAAGGTCCTGAGTTCAAATCCC